>NC_091210.1:12835385-13135385 GCF_040958095.1 Procambarus clarkii | reverse complement strand
ATCAAGGGGCCCAGAATGTGGAATGACCTTCCCAACCATGTTAAAGACTGTACCTCTCTCAACCAGTTTAAGATAAAAACTAAACACTACCTAATAAATTCCCTGTAATCTACCTCACTCCTCTATTGTCAACCCATGTCTGTTATTTTCTTTTTTTTTTTTAATCAACACTGTTTGTCAACCTATTGTATTTGTGCTGCTTTTTCAGTCATGTTCCCCCTTTTTTTTATCTTTATTTGTATTTGTTCTCAACATCTTTTATTCTTTATGCTCAATTAGTATTAAGTTCTAGATATTAATGTTTTCTTGCCCGAAACGCATTGCGTAATAGTGGCTTTAGGCATTGTATGTACTAGCTCTATCTATATATAAATCCATTAATGTAACATCACTTGTATGTATATACCTTACCTGAATAAACATCTGAATCTGAATCTGAATAAACTAGAGGTGTGCGTACCACGTCCCACGATGACGCTGGAGCCGGTAACTAAAATCCTGTCAAGAGTAAACCAACCCATCCCCGAGGCTGACCCCACGTCATCGACATATACAGAGGATGACATCCAACCTAACACAGCTACCATTGCTGTATACAAATTGTTGTTTAAACTGATGGTGGACAACCTCTTAAGTAACTCCTTAGCGACTTACTCAAGACACTCCCCAGGCTGACTAGCCACAAACCCCAACCACAGGCACTATGAGTAAGATATATTCCCAGCTGTCCAAACCTCCCACCGGACTAAAAAAGAAAAAGACCAGCTACTTTGACTTGACGGTAGAGCGACGGTCTCGCTTCATGCAGGTCGGCGTTCAATCCCCGACCGTCCACAAGTAGTGGGGCACCATTCCTTACCCTCCGTCCCATCCCAAATCCTTATCCTGACCCCTTCCATGTGCCATATAGTCGTAATGGCTTGGCGCTATACCCTGATAATTAAAATTAAATTATTTAAATTTACCTGAGGGTCACGAGTGACTTCGATGAGGACAGGTAAGCCGGCGGGTTGTCAATGGTCCCCCCATTTGCCCTGATAATCTTTTCCAGCTGTATTTCAAAATCCAACAGAGTTTTGGCGTTTACGGCTTCGGCGGGTAGGCGGTTCCATGGGTTTATAATCTCGTGGGTGAAAAAGGCGTCTCCTGTTTTTGGTCCACCATTGTGGCTTCTTAAGCTTGAACCCTTTACTCCTCATTTGTGTTGGATATCCAATGGATAGAATTCTGGTTGAATCAGGATATTCGGTATCCACTGGAGAGAGTCCTGCCTGAATCAATATGTTGGACGTCCACTGGAGAGAGTCCTGCCTGAAACAGGATGTTGCATGTCCACTGGAGAGAGCCCTGCCAGAATCAGGATATTGGATATCCACTGTAGAAAGTCCTGGTTGAATCAGGATGTTGCATGTCCACTGGAGAGAGCCCTGCCAGAATCAGGATATTGGATATCCACTGTAGAAAGTCCTGGTTGAATCAGGATGTTGGATATCCACTGGAGAGAGTCCTGCCAGAATCCGGATGTTTAATGTCCAATGGAAAGAATCCTGCCTGAATCATGATGCCAGATGTCCACTGGAGAAAGTCCTGCCTGAATCATGATGTCCACTATGAGGAATTTGCCCTAATTATTTTAAAATCGCCACCTCGGCGAAATCGTCATTTTTCGCAAAACTCAAAATCAAAACTAGCCATAGAATCGTTTTCAAAATGCTACTATTAGAATTACCGCACCTCTGGACGTTTCTTTCTGTTAACTCTTTCTTTGCTAATTTGCAATATTAAGGCTTTTACACATATATTTACCGAGATACAGCCAATTCAAATATCAAACATATCATCATGTTTTCTCAACATATTATTTAGAAAAATGAGTTAATGAGCAAGTAATAATAATTATAATGAGCCTGATAATAATTGGATATTAAAAAATTATGAATTTCTTTCTTCATCATTTATGTAGATACTTTTTTATATCTTCAAGCCTATAACAGCCTACAATCACTGTGTAGAAAATTTCTGTCTACAATGTCATCAGGATGTTGGATATCCACTAGAGTGAGTCCTGCCTCAACCAGGATGTTGGATATCCACTAGAGTGAGTCCTGCCTCAACCAGGATGTTGGATATCCACTAGAGTGAGTCCTGCCTCAACCAGGATGTTGGATATCCACTAGAGTGAGTCCTGCATGAACCAGGATGTTGGATATCCACTGGAGAGTGTCCTGCCTGATTCAGGATGTTCAATATCCACTGAAGAAAGTCCTGGTTGAATCAGGATGTTGGATATCCACTGGAGAAAGTCCTGCCTGTATCAGGATGTTGGATATCCACTGGAGAGAGTCCTGCCAGAATCAGGATGTTGGATACCCACTGGAGAGTCATGGTTGAATCAGGATGTTGAATCTCCACTGGAGAGAGTCCTGCCAGAATCCGGATGTTTAATGTCCAATGGAAAGAATCCTGCCTGAATCATGATGCCAGATGTCCACTGGAGAAAGTCCTGCCTGAATCATGATGTCCAGGTGTTTACTGGTTCGGTAACAGGATTGTGGATTTGTAGAACCATTTACCGCGTAAAGTGGAGGTGGGGTCCGTTAATTGTTTAAAGCGTGGGCTGAACAATACGCTATGCGTATTAGTGGCTTTAGGTATTGTATGCACTAGCTCTATAAATCCAACATTATGTTTGTAACACATCATCTATGTATGTACTTTTCCCGAATAAAAATTTTAATTTTGAATTTGACATGTATGTGGGTGGGATATTGCGTGGTTATAAATAGGAGATGCCTCGTATGGGCCATAATAGGCTTTCTGCAGCTATCTTTAGTCATATGTTCTTATGTATTAGGTGATAGGAAACGTGCCGAAGCTGTACATGCCAAAACTGTTAAATATTAAAATCCAGCTTGAAAAACTCATCACGGTAAATAGGAACAGCCTCGTATAGGCCAATAGGCCTTCTGCAGTTACCTTAATTCTTATGTTCTTATATAACAATGATGTTATATAAGAATATAAGGTTCAGGTTCATGATACAGGTTCAGGAGCTTGTACACCAATTGATGGACAGCTGAGGGGCGGGACCAAATATCAAAATCAAAAATCAAAATCAGAATCAAAATGTTTATTCAGGTAAAGTACATACATACAAGGTGAGATACAAACATTGATGGATTTATTGATAGAGCTAGTATATACAAAGCCTAAAGCCACTATTACGCAAAGCGTTTCGGCCAGAAATAGTCGAAGCTCAGCCCCGTAAGCACAACTAGGTGAGTCCATTGGCATGACCATTAGGGTGTGCGCCATCTATATTTTGACAGCAGCACTACACATTAACCCCGCGTTATTCTATATCCAATACATGAGTGTTATGGTCAGTTGCTAGTCTATATATGTTTCTGGACAAAGTAAGTGATGTTAGGCTTGTTGCGGGCCAAGATCGGTAGTAACTGTTTGACTTGTGTTGGAAGAGGATGTGTCGGCCAGTGTGGTAGACTAGCGGGTAAGTAGCGAGTCTTGTAGCTTTTTAAAGCGCGTCTTTGTAATTCATTTGTGCTAATAACCAATTTTAGGCTGTTTAGTTAGGTTTTGTTTGAGATTTATTTAATGGGTGTCGCTAGTAATATAAAGGGGGGGAGGGAAATTGTGTGGATAAAAGTAAATTACCTGTGTAAGCTACATACGGTTTGAAGACTCTTAATCTGATTGTTTTGAGCTTTTAAAAAGCCTCTTCAGCAGAGGCCGGCCCTTTAATTACGCCTAACGTGTGGCTGGAGTTTTTAAGTGTACTTCTCGGTTAAGGACAAAGACAAAAGGTCGTGTATCGAATAGATTAGGGAAATTGAAATTGAAATAAGTTTATTGAGGTAAAATACACAAAGGGATGAGGTAGCTCAAGCTATTCTCACCCCGTTCAGTACATCGTGTTAATACATACATAGACACACATCACAAACAATAAACGTGTTACCAAACATTCTGAGATAAAAATGTACATTTCCTCCTTCACAAGTGGTATGGTATCAGACGTGCACAAATACTTTTATGACCTAGTTATACGGATAATTCAACAAAATATTAGTCTTGGTGCGAAATTCTTATCTCTCAAGAATATCATCCTTTCCTTTGTGACACATCCAGGCTATTTGCTCAGGAACAGTCCTTATCTGTTTCTATATACATTAATCGACGGACAATAAAGAACATAATGGGCAAGGGTGTGAGACCTTAACATACCACATAGTTTACACTTCGTGTCATTATCATGAACGCCTATCCCATATTCCCAGTAATATTTGTACCCAAGCCTGAGCCGCATGTACAGTCACTCCAAGCATTTCTCCATTTACCATAAGTGAAATGGGTGTTTTGACTCGCATACGTGTAGTGTTGCATGGTTAGACTTCTCTCGTACATTATCCCTCTCCTCTCCACTCCTGCCTGTGCCTGAATATTTCTGATTTTGCTTCTTATTTGTCTCGTTGTGAATTCACATTCAATGTCAATTTGTAGTTTTGATGTAGCACGTTTGGCCAAGTCATCCGCCACCTCGTTGAGCACTATTCCAACATGAGATGGGATCCACATGAATTTCACTGACCTTTCAGCTGTATCTCGGTTATTGTTCTCTTACAATCCTCAACTATAGACATGAAGACTGGGTTTAGACTGTTTAAGGACTCCAGTGCTCCTCGGCTATCTACAAATGCAAACATTTTTGTCGTCATGACGTACTTCCTCCAAACACGCCAGAATGGCCTGCAGTTCAGCTTGTGTGGATGATATATAATTACTAAGCCTGAGTTCAATTATCCTGTCCAGTCCCAAACTCCGTATATTCCCTTAATAGTTGTAGTACAGACAAACGTTCAAATTGCTCTTCTTGATGTAACCCCCAAGCTGTAGGCTGCTGTTATTTTAAGAGGTAATCTTATTTTACTTATGGAAAACTGGCCACTGTAATGATTAATCTCTACTCGATATACAGGCTCAATAGTCTCTGTAGTAAATATACTCTATTGACAATGAAGTACACAAGTCTTAGGTGATCCATTGGCTGAGGAAAATCAAAGTTCATTGAAATAAATTTATTGAGGTAAAATCCCACAAGGGATGAGGTAGCCAAGGCAGTTCATAACTTGTCCTTATTGGTAGTTCAGTAATTTTTTAGCTAGCATGTTGCATAATAAAAATTAAATGGTTAAAATGTTCATTGCACACACCATAATGGCCGTCAGATGTTAAATGTCAGACTAAGGGGTGAGATTAGTGGTAAATGTGACATTGATCAGTGCAATGTTACTAGATTCTTGAAACTTTCCCTTGCATGGTCAAATTTATTATGTAATCATTTTAATTTGTATTTATTGGTTTGGTGTGCAAATGTTATTGCAAGTTTCATAAACATTTCTAATGCGACTTGTTATACTGAGCACTTTATGAATATTAAAGTACCAAAGTTCATAATTTGTAAGCTTAATAGTAACAAAGTATACTAAAATGTGTTAATATTTTCTCTTGACAGGTGGAGACGCATTATCTGAAATGGCTGTTGCAATGTATTGAAATTAAATTTTATTAAACTCTGGGTTAGTTGAAGTCTATTATTGTAAATAGTGATGAATTGTGGTATTTTAGTTGTTTCTCTAATTTTATTGAAACGAGCTTTTTCAGTGTTTTGGAATGTTTAATAAGGTTCTTGGCACCATCTGTGTCTTGACTACAAATTTACTTGTTACTAGATTATAAATATATTGGTGTTCTGGGCAGTTTACCTTGTTTGAGCAAAAAGGTGATGCAAGGCAGTTTTTTCCCAACTTGGCTGTAGTTGTTAAAGCCAAACGTAACTTAACGTAGGTTGCAAGTTCGTAGTGTGGTGCATGGGATTGAAGGAATAATCACCGCTCCACATTGATAAGATAGATTCCTGTTGCATTGAAGTCGGCAAGTTGAATAAATGTTTTGGAAAATATTGTAGTTATAATATTGTACAACATTGTGTTAATTAGAATAATGATCATAACTTTGTGAAAGGGTGGTTATTATATTGGTTTTCAATTTTATAATTACTTTATTATAGCAAATGTTTGTATTTGAAGGTAGTTAAAATCTAATTTATATATTATCTGTTGGTAATATAGTCGCCAACATCAAACTTAAAGTATAAAAGGCATTATAGTAAGTCTTTACCAAAGTTCATGTATATTAGGATACTTAATGTAGGTGTACATAAGCTAAAAGTTGAAAAAATGTTAATAGAACACAATTGTATAGATTATCATTGCCCATACTGTAGATAGTGATAAGTTTTCTACTAAATGAGGTCCCCCCTTCCCTTTCTGGCCGTCGTTGTCGTGACGTAGAGTAGAGGGGGGGGGGAGGGGGGGATAAACGCACAACTCGGATTAGTTTCACTTCACATCTGCAAGGTGACACTTTCATAATTTCGCATTCAATGATCTTGTAATATCGACACATTGGTTTTTAAAAACAAACCTCACTTTTGATAGTATCACCTTTTGATAGTATCACCTTTTGATAGTAAGACCCTTCAGCCACCTATCATTCTTGCTGGTGCCAGCTGGTGCCCTGTTAAAGAGTACATCCCCCCCCCCCCTCTCTCACTCATTGTAATAAGTGAGGCAAGTTCGAGCACGGTGCCCTCAAATGCACAAGTCTTCGTTTCTCTCTGCCCCATGTGTGGGGACGATAGCCGCTCTAAGACGATTGCTCATATCCCCCGGGCTCGCTACCTGAATTGCGGCGAGGCCCACCCTACATTCTCTCACGTGTATCGACTCAAAGCTTGAAGTAGTCCTTAACTTGAAACACCAGGATCATTTGACTTTTCCCGAGGCAAGACACGGTTTGCAGTGTCCACCCCCTTCACTGGCTTATCTTATGCTCGCACGTTGTTCTACCTCTCGTCCTTCCCACCTTTGTCCCACAACCATTTCTAGGCCTTGGACCCGAACATGCCCACCACCTTCCCTGTTCCTTTACGTCCTGGGTCGGAAGGTGTATCTCGTGAATCTCCTTCTGGATTCCCCCCCCTCTCTTTTTCCTACCCTGTCTGCCAAGTCATTTCGTTTTCCCTGATCCTTCCTGTCCCTCCCCACTACCTCTTGGCCCTCCACGTTGCCTGTCTGTCCAGGCTGATGTCCATCATCCTCCCAGCAATCTTGATGTTGTTCACTCCCATTCTTCACTTAAAGACCCTAGTCAGTCGGCCAGTACGCTGTTACTGGAACACCTGTCCGTCAGAAACGTAAGCCTGGCTCCTCTCCATCCTCCTCCCCCTGCGGGTAAGGAAAGACAGCATTCCTTTCTTCCTCGCCCCCTAACTATTGCTTACTCCCCATTTTATTGGTTGGGGCCCCCTGTCCCTAATGTGGAAGTTTCTTTTGGCCCAATTCCCTCTTGGTTGCTGACCTAGAGTTTCTACCCCGTATCCTCCTGGCCTTGACAGCCCCCTCTCCCTGAACCCTGTCAATCTGCCTCTAGTGTCCTGCTCTTTTTGTTTTTCCCTCCATTCTTACTAAGTTAACCCATGGCCCGCTAAACCTTATTCTGATCTTTAGCTTTTTTAATATGCTGTGTTATTTACATTTGTTTCTTTGTTCTGTTGCTGTCCTTTTATTTTTTTTATGTCAATTCTTCAATGGAATATTCATGGGTTTTATGCTAACTCCCATGAACTCTTGGTTTTGTTTAGGTTTCACCACTTTGTCTCTGGGAGCCGATGCTTGGTGCTCGTCGTGATAACTGTCGTGGTTATTCCTTTCTTCCCCTTCCCCTCCCCCCCCCCCTTGATCTTGCTGGGGCCCATAACTATATTGGTCTCTTGATTCGTACTGATAATCTGTCCTACTGTTTCCATGTCCTATCCATTATTTTGCTGGCCATGTTTTTGAGTAAAATGTAGTCTGCTAAATTTTTCCCCAAAATGTCCCTCTTTCCCTTCCTGATGTCAGGAACCTCCTGGACTCCTTAACAGAGCTGGTGTTCCTGTTGGGTTATTTAAACTGTCGACATACCCTTTGGGGTGATGTTGACACACCCGAGGCGGCCTTCTCGAACCATTCGTTCTCTTCCCTGAATTCTGGTGAGCCCACCCCATGTGGACTGTGACTCTCACTTTCCTGTCTTGATCTTTCTCTGATCGTCTCTGTACTTGGATATCTCCTGGAGGGTTCATAACCTCCATAAGTGACCATTTCACCATCCTTGTTTTCCCTTGTCTTTTCACCCTCCCCTCTCCTTCCCTAGGTGGCAGTTTGCCAAAGCTGATTAACATAAGAACATAAGAACATAAGAACAAAGGTAACTGCAGAAGGCCTATTGGCCCATACGAGGCAGCTCCTATTCTATAACCACCCAATCCCACTCATATACTTGTCCAACCCGTGCTTGAAACAATCGAGGGACCCCACCTCCACAATGTTACGCGGCAATTGGTTCCACAAATCAACAACCCTGTTACTGAACCAGTATTTACCCAAGTCTTTCCTAAATCTAAACTTATCCAATTTATATCCATTGTTTCGTGTTCTGTCCTGTGTTGATACTTTTAGTACCCTATTAATATCCCCCCGGTTATGTCCATTCATCCACTTGTAAACCTCTATCATGTCACCCCTAACTCTTCGCCTTTCCAGTGAATGCAACTTAAGCTTTGTTAATCTTTCTTCATATGAAAGATTTCTAATTTGGGGAACCGATTAGAACCTATTCACCCTCCGTGCTACTGTGACCTCTCCTTACCTCTTCCTTGCACCCTCGTTTTCATTAGTCTTGGATGCTACCCTCTATTCCTTGCTCTACCTCCCAGGGCACACGGAAGTGCGTTCCCTGGACTGCGGATTGCTAGGGTTGTCGGCTGTAAGTGTGCAGCCTGGAAAAGACTGACGCTGGCAGATGGCTGATTCTTATATTTTTTTCAGAAAGTGCAGTGGCCTGTTGGACCACCTGGACAGAGGC
Organism: Procambarus clarkii; assembly: GCF_040958095.1. Lineage (NCBI taxonomy): Eukaryota > Metazoa > Arthropoda > Malacostraca > Decapoda > Cambaridae > Procambarus > Procambarus clarkii. The sequence goes on along the minus strand of NC_091210.1, from coordinate 13,126,397 downwards.
GCGAGAGTTGGAAGTGTTTCCACCATTACGTCAGATACTCCTCTGCCGCAGATTTGGAAGATTTCAATATTGTGGGCAAGCTCATTCCCTATGACTAGCAGGTTCTTCACCTCTGTGGTACTCTGGTGGTGGAGCCAGTGCAGGTCACAACCGAACTGGGTTCTCACTTGTTAGCTGTGGTTCTAATCTTCAATTTTTCCTTAAACACGTTCTTGAATCTCGTGCCTTAAACTTCCACACTCGGGGGTACTACATAGCCTTCCCGGTTTGGTGGGTTTTATAAATTTTTACTAAATGAGGTTTAAGTTTTTTTTTTTTTTTTTTTTTTAGATATATACAAGTTATTACATTCTTGTACAGCCACTAGTACACGTAGCGTTTCGGGCAAGTCCTTAATCCTATGGTCCCTGGAATACGATCCCCTGCCGCGAAGAATCGTTTTTTCATCAAAGTACACATTTTACTGTTGTGTTAAACAGAGGCTACAGTTAAGGAATTGCGCCCAGTAAATCCTCCCCGGCCAGGATACGAACCCATGACATAGCGCTCGCGGAACGCCAGGCGAGTGTCTTACCACTACACCACGGAGACTGCAATTCTTTAGTTCTAGAACTCTAGAAGTTCTTTAAAAGTGGCAACAAATGGCAAATACATTTAGATGTGTGTACAGTTTGCTTATCTATTTAAAATTAAATCCCATTTGATCCGCAAGCAAGAGTGATTTGGCATGAATCCTGGGCGAGTAACTGTATCATCTGTTTAACGGTGTAAAATTGGTACCTAGTTAAATTTTTAGTGTTCTGGGGTAACATGGAACAAAGTTATTGGCCTAAATGGTACGCATGATTGTGGCTGTACAAGAATGAAAGATCTGTCGTATTGTTTTTTTGACATAAATAGCAACAACTCTAGAGTTTGCTTGGCATGTTTAAAATACATGTTACCAAAGATATATGGGGGAGGGGGATCGTAAAGTATAAATTTGAAATACGAATGTTGTAGCATATAAACCTTAAATGTGGACTTCAAAGTGCTTTATCTTCTAATTTATAAATTAGATATGGTGGGGGGGGGGGGGGGAAGTAGATAATTTGTTAGTGTAACTTTAAAATTAAAAATTTTAAAGTTAATAAAAATGAAATTGCTATGCAAAACCTTATTAACCATATTTAATGTTCCATTGACAGGTTGTAGAAGGTCCTTCCAACATAACTTCAGGAACAGTTGCAGAACAATCGCTGGAAGTGTTAAATGCTACAGAAAGTAGCAGTTGTCAGAATTAGAGGGCCAAAGTAAGTTTGTTTAATAGGTAAAATGTGTTTAAATATTTAGGTAAAAATTATGTAATGAAATTGTGAAGGGGCCTTGAAATTGGGTAAATTGAAAGTAGTTTAAGGCCTTGACTAGTAGGTACTATATCCTAAAGTTAATTCTTGCAAGAATTGTGCTTTGAATAGAATAAATGGGACTTTAAATTTGTGAATGTAAAGTTGGGCACTAACTGTTAAACGGCATAAATTTGCAAGTTAAAGATTTTATGAAATGTTTTATTTAAATCTTAATTTGTTTGCTTAACTTCTGGTGTTAAGTTGGCTGCATGGTTCTTAATTATTTGGCTAGAAGTCATTCATTTATAAATTACACAAATCACAATGTGATATTTCTAATGCACAAGGGCTGTGATGAGGGGTTCAAACTTAAGTTGGAGTATCCCAAATGTGCTTTAAGACTGTGCCACAACATGGTAAAAGAATCCCAACTGGGAGGTCTACCGACATCATGGATTTAATCTACGTTTGTAGCTTAAAAGGCTATGTTCATAAATTAATCATTTAATGATGGTGTAGTACACAAATTAAATATTGACTGGTAACTGTACTTCAACTTAGTTTATTTATTTGAAGCTTAAATAGATATTGTCTTTCAGAATATTGATGGGAAAGTCGAACTTCAGCCCTGAGTTTGAAGGTGTTAATTGCTTGACATTCTGAATTAGGTGAGTGTGGTAGTAAACATAACTTTAACAATCACTCATTATGGCTGAAGATAATCTGAAATGATGCTTACATGTAGATAAAATAAATTGCTGACTTCAATGTACTTATGGTTAGTCAAACTAAGTTTAATGTTTTTGCTTGATTAGCATTAAAGGAGAATTCTAACAATCTTAATTGTAAGATTAAAGGAACCTGCATATGTAAAATCTTGTTTAACAAGCTAATTTGGGTAAATGTTTCAGGTGGTATGGAAGATTACAATGTCATCAAAGCATTGACTGGCTTCAGTGTGGTTGTTCTACTCTGCAAATCTACGAAAGTTGGTATGTGGAATTGAGTGTTTTAGCTATGTCAACTAATTAATTTACTTTCTTTCATCTAGTCCATTTATAGATGTGTACCAAAGTCCTACTGTTACAACCTGCAGGGATTGATGCAGTTTGTACTGATCCTACCCCATTTCATAGAAGGGGACCAGGCAGTCCTGCAGATTTCCCTGGCTTGGCTTTTTCAGGGCCCTGCTCTACTACCCATTGAATAGATGGACTAGAATTGCATAGGTGTAGGGACCCTTAACAATGGTTACATTGTTAATTCTCACAGGGCTTGTTTGCTGAATGCATCTAAAACTTTAGTGCCTGGCATGCATTGTGTTGATGGCACTAAAGTGGTGGATGTAATGCACCCATTCAGGGAACAAGCTCTGCAATAAAACCAGAGGAAGGGATAGGCCTTGCTGAGCCTATCTTAAAAGATAGGCTGTTAGGGGTTTTGGTGCTTCTAGATAGGTGTTAGTGTTAATAAAATGAGTGTCCCTGTTTGATATACTTTATTTTTGCTTTACAGGTGGATGTTGTCCTTGGTACTCTGGTTTTCCCTGGCCTTTTGATGATCTTTGAGTCTTCAGTGGATTGAATCTAGGAGAAGCAGCTTGCCACAACCTGAAATAGACAATAGTCAATATTAATGTTGCACTGTAAACTATTAAATAAATATTGCAATGAAACTATACTGTACTTTATCCTGAAATTAGCAAAGATTCTATCATGCTGGAAATTACTGATTATTCCTGATGCAAAGAACTTGTGAAATTTATAAATAACTTACTAAGAGTGAAAAATTGACATTACTAACTTCAGTTTTCTGCCAAACTGGATTAAGCTGATAAATCTAAACTAACATTACTAATTTGCAAAGTATCTTAATTTTACACTTGACTAAAATTAAACTTAATTGTATGGACTATATTTAAGGCTAAGCAACATCTAAACATTGAAAGATTAGTGGAAGTGTTGTAAAAAGAAATATGTTGACTTAAATGTCAAACTAAAACATCTATACAATATGGATTTTCACCAATACCTTACTAAATGCCAGACCTGGAACACTGTGGTTCCAGTAATCAGAAGTTAATTATAATGGGCTAGATATTAAAACTTGATAAAGTATGAAACTACCTATTGTCAAAAGTAAAATCCAACTCTGAAAGTTCTAGTATAAGAAAAACAATATTAGACATGATCAGTCTGCCTTATTATTTCCTGGACTTTGATATGTCCTACCAAATATTTTGACTGAAAATTTCATTATTCACACCAGACATCCCATAACCACAAATGTTTCAAGCTGATGAATAGAAGTAATTAAGGATAGTAGTGTATTATACACTACCTGTAAAAAGTACCATAAACTGGAAGAGCCTTACAAACTAAAATTTATAATTACCACATGCCTAGAATTTAATCTAAACTTAAATGAACTCTCAGCCAAAATTACTAAAGTTAAAAGATGTTCATAACAAGTTTATCTAGATTTCAAATATTGCTCAAATCTTCGAAATAACCAACCACAAAACTGTCAGATTAGTTTCACCTCGCATCTGCAAGGTGACAATCATTCAATGATCTTGTAATAACACATTGGTTTGTTAAAAACAAACCTGGTCACTTTTTTGTGGTAACCAGCTATTCAAACAAGACTTCTGGTACACATGTCACTTGCTTGCTAAAGCTGTTGATAAGGTACCATATGAAAGAATAGGAGGGGAAAAACAGGCACAGAATCAATGGTAACAGTCAAATTAAAGCGTCCTAAACAGAAATGACTGGAAAATTTTGCGAGATTCATACCACAAGGGTCTAAACCTTATAAATCGATGACATCAAACACCAAGATTTATAGAGTAAAAAAAAAACCAATGATATCGAGGCCTTACAAAGATCTACATGAACTCTAAAAATGGTTACAAGACTGACAAATTCTTCTTAATATACAAATAACATTGTTCTGGCTCACATGCAAGGTTTTACAATCCATATCACAACTACCACATTAACATTACAACGAAATAGAACGATGAAATAAGGACCTTCGAGTATGAATCCATCATTCACCAAAAGTTGATGCAGTGAAAGGTAAGGTAATTATCAAAAGAAGGCACCAAACCGAGAAGGCTACATAGCACCCTCAAACTGCGAAATAATCAGAGGGCGCTAAATATCACCAAGAATGCCAATACGAGAACAGAACGCATAAGGCGAACGATATCAAAAGTATCCGATTCACCAACAATTCTATCCAGGGACAAGTGACCGCGAGGGGCAGTCGGAAAGCAAGACACACGCACATCCTGGAAGTCAGGACATTCAACAAGGATATGCACAACTGTACGAGAGACAACGCAATTTGGACAATAAGGAGCAGGGTGGCGCTCCATTAAGTGACCATGAGTTCAGCGAGTATGGCCAATCAGCAACTTGCTAGAGCAGTTTCCCACCGACGGTTATGGTGGCAGGAGGAAGGACACAGGGACACACTACGTTTGAGAGTACGCAACTTGTTACCAACTACAGACGACAAACAACCCTGCCAATGGGCAAGGATGAAGGAATGAATAACAGGATAAAAGTCCGAGTAAGGAATACCTTTATGGGAGATGGGACAAGAACGGATAGCTTCCTTAGAGGCAGCATCCGCATGCTCATTTAAACAAACACCAATATGGCTGGGAACCAAGCAAAACTCTACCGATTTAAATGTACTAGAAATAAGAAACAGCCAATGTTGAATATCCATGACCACCGGATGGACAGGATTAAAGGACCCTACAGCCATGAGAGCACTATGAGAGTCAACTACAATCACAAAGGAGGATTGACAATGAGAAAGCAAGAGACGGAGAGCATAGAGAACAGCATAAACTTCTGCTGTGAAGACGCTAGCCTCCGAAACGAGGCGACACATATAAGTACGGTCAGGAAAAAAACAGTAGCCCACACCGTCCGCAGACTTAGACCCCTCGGTGAAGATGGAAACAGAGTGGGAGTGCGAAGAAAAGTGCTCAAGGAAAAGGCGTATCAGAACCCTAGGAGGGGTAAAAGCTTTAGTGATGCGGGTCAAGGAAGTACAAAACTTTGGAAGGGGTACTCTCCACGGAGGCAAGGAACAATACGAGGAGAAACATTAGAAATACGAACAGAAAGCGAGATAATCGGACAGAAAGAGGGAGGTGATGAAGATGAACAGGAACCACTGGAGGAGTCAAAGTTAAAGCACGACAGAGGTGAGAGGAAGGATGTTGTAAGGACCACGCAAGATAGCGAAGATAGTAGCGATCACGGCGGTCCTGGAGAGAGAGAAAGCCAGTGTCAACATACAAACTGAGGGCGGGAGTCGAACGAAAGGCACCAGAGCTGTGTGGGGAAACTCCAGGCAGCTAATCTCTTTATTTAAATTAACTTTAATAAGATAAAGTTATGTCTTATTTATTTTTCTAAGTAAGAATTAATTGAGTGGACTGTATATACTTGTAAACTGCCTGAAATCTTCTTACACACTAATGGGAGGGACAATTGGTAGCCTAAACCACTTTGTTATGGCTCCTTCTTAAACTACCAATTGTTTACTTTTTATTATTATAATACTGAAAGCGGCGGTGAGTCACATTTTGCCCACAGCCCCCAGCAGTTTGCAAAATATCCCAAACATCCCAATATCGAGGCCTGAGCCATATTTTGGAGCCAATTTCTGGCTCTCTGCACGTATTCGCAGTTTGAAATTACAACTTTTTTTACCGAACATATGCCAAGTGCTGAAAGCGGCGGTGAGTCACATTTTGCCCAAACCCCCCTGCAGTTTGCAAAATATCCCAAACATCCCAATATCGAGGCCTGAGCCATATTTTGGAGCCAATTTCTGGCTCTCTGCACGTATTCGCAGTTTGAAATTACAACTTTTTTTACCGAACATATGCCAAGTGCTGAAAGCGGCGGCGAGTCAAATTTTGCCGAAACCCCCCTGCAGTTTTCAAAATATCCCAAACATCCGAATTTCGAGGCCTGAGCCATATTTTGGAGCCAATTTCTGGCTCTCTGCACGTATTCGCAGTTTGAAATTACAACTTTTTGTACCGAACATATGCCAAGTGCTGAAAGCGGCGGCGAGTCACATTTTGCCCAAACCCCCCTGCAGTTTTCAAAATATCCCAAACATCCCAATTTCGAGGCTTGAGCCATATTTTGGGGCCAATTTCTGGCGTTCTGCACGTATTCGCAGTTTGAAATTACAACTTTTTTTACCGAACATATGCAAAGTGCTGAAAGCGGCGGTGAGTCACATTTTGCCTAAACCCCCCTGCAGTTTTCAAAATATCCCAAACATCCCACTTTTCGAGGCCTGAGCCATATTTTGGAGCCAATTTCTGGCTCTCTGCACGTATTCGCAGTTTGAAATTACAACTTTTTTTACCGAACATATGCCAAGTGCTGAAAGCGGCGGCGAGTCAAATTTTGCCGAAACCCCCCTGCAGTTTTCAAAATATCCCAAACATCCCAATTTCGAGGCCTGAGCCATATTTTGGAGCCAATTTCTGGCTCTCTGCACGTATTCGCAGTTTGAAATTACAACTTTTTTTACCGAACATATGCCAAGTGCTGAAAGCGGCGGTGAGTCACATTTTGCCCAAACCCCCCTGCAGTTTTCAAAATATCCAAAACATCCCAATTTCAAGGCCTGAGCCATATTTTGGAGCCAATTTCTGGCGTTCTGCACGTATTCGCAGTTTGAAATTACAACTTTTTTTACCGAACATATGCAAAGTGCTGAAAGCGGCGGTGAGTCACATTTTGCCTAAACCCCCCTGCAGTTTTCAAAATATCCCAAACATCCCAATTTCGAGGCCTGAGCCATATTTTGGAGCCAATTTCTGGCTCTCTGCACGTATTCGCAGTTTGAAATTACAACTTTTTTTACCGAACATATGCCAAGTGCTGAAAGCGGCGGTGAATCACATTTTGCCCAAACCCCCTGCAGTTTTCAAAATATCCCAAACATCCCAATATCGAGGCCTGAGCCATATTTTGGAGCCAATTTCTGGCTCTCTGCACGTATTCGCAGTTTGAAATTACAACTTTTTGTACCGAACATATGCCAAGTGCTGAAAGCGGCGGCGAGTCACATTTTGCCCAAACCCCCCTGCAGTTTTCAAAATATCCCAAACATCCCAATTTCGAGGCTTGAGCCATATTTTGGGGCCAATTTCTGGCGTTCTGCACGTATTCGCAGTTTGAAATTACAACTTTTTTTACCGAACATATGCCAAGTGGTTAAAGCGGCGGTGAGTCACATTTTGCCCAAACCCCCCTGCAGTTTTCAAAATATCCCAAACATCCCAATTTCGAGGCCTGAGCCATATTTTGGAGCCAATTTCTGGCTCTCTGCACGTATTCGCAGTTTGAAATTACAACTTTTTTTACCGAACATATGCCAAGTGCTGAAAGCGGCGGTAAGTCACATTTTGCCCAAACCCCCCTGCAGTTTTCAAAATATCCAAAACATCCCAATTTCAAGGCCTGAGCCATATTTTGGAGCCAATTTCTGGCGTTCTGCACGTATTCGCAGTTTGAAATTACAACTTTTTTTACCGAACATATGCAAAGTGCTGAAAGCGGCGGTGAGTCACATTTTGCCTAAACCCCCCTGCAGTTTTCAAAATATCCCAAACATCCCACTTTTCGAGGCCTGAGCCATATTTTGGAGCCAATTTCTGCCTCTCTGCACGTATTCGCAGTTTGAAATTACAACTTTTTTTACCGAACATATGCCAAGTGCTGAAAGCGGCGGCGAGTCACATTTTGCCCAAACCCCCCTGCAGTTTTCAAAATATCCAAAACATCCCAATTTTGAGGCCTGAGCCATATTTTGGAGCCAATTTCTGGCTCTCTGCACGTATTTGCAGTTTGAAATTACAACTTTTTTTACCAAACATATGCCAAGTGCTGAAAGCGGCGGTGAGTCACATTTTGCACAAACCCCCCTGCAGTTTTCAAAATATCCCAAACATCCCAATTTCGAGGCCTGAGCCATATTTTGGAGCCAATTTCTGGCTCCCTGCACGTATTCGCAGTTTGAAATTACAACTTTTTTTACCGAACATATGCCAAGTGCTGAAAGCGGCGGTGAGTCACATTTTGCCCAAACCCCCCTGCAGTTTTCAAAATATCCCAAACATCCCAATTTCGAGGCCTGAGCCATATTTTGGAGCCAATTTCTGGCTCTCTGCACGTATTCGCAGTTTGAAATTACAAATTTTTTTACCGAACATATGCCAAGTGCTGAAAGCGGCGGTGAGTCACATTTTGCCCAAACCCCCCTGCAGTTTTCAAAATATCCCAAACATCCCAATTTCGAGGGCTGAGCCATATTTTGGAGCCAATTTCTGGCTCTCTGCACGTATTCGCAGTTTGAAATTACAACTTTTTTTACCGAACATATGCCAAGTGCTGAAAGCGGTGGTGAGTCACATTTTGCCCAAACCCCCCTGCAGTTTTCAAAATATCCCAAACATCCCAATTTCGAGGCCTGAGCCATATTTTGGAGCCAATTTCTGGCGTTCTGCACGTATTCGCAGTTTGAAATTACAACTTTTTTTACCGAACATATGCCAAGTGCTGAAAGCGGCGGTTAGTCACATTTTGCCCAAACTCCCTGCAGTTTTCAAAATATCCCAAACATCCCACTTTTCGAGGCCTGAGCCATATTTTGGAGCCAATTTCTGGCTCTCTGCACGTATTCGCAGTTTGAAATTACAACTTTTTTTACCGAACATATGCAAAGTGCTGAAAGCGGCAGTGAGTCACATTTTGCCTAAACCCCCCTGCAGTTTTCAAAATATCCCAAACATTCCAATTTCGAGGCCTGAGCCATATTTTGGAGCCAATTTCTGGCTCTCTGCACGTATTCGTAGTTTGAAATTACAACTTTTTTTACCGAACATATGCCAAGTGCTGAAAGCGGCGGTGAGTCACATTTTGCCTAAACCCCCTGCAGTTTTCAAAATATCCCAAACATCCCAATTTCGAGGCCTGAGCCATATTTTGGAGCCAATTTCTGGCTCTCTGCACGTATTCGCAGTTTGAAATTACAACTTTTTTACCGAACATATGCCAAGTGCTGAAAGCGGCGGTGAATCACATTTTGCCCAAACCCCCCTGCAGTTTTCAAAATATCCCAAACATCCCAATTTCGAGGCCTGAGCCATATTTTGGAGCCAATTTCTGGCTCTCTGCACGTATTCACAGTTTAAAATTACAACTTTTTTTACCGAACATATGCCAAGTGCTGAAAGCGGCGGTGAGTCACATTTTGCCCAAACCCCCCTGCAGTTTTCAAAATATCCCAAACATCCCAATTTCGAGGCTAATTTTCCCAATCCCAATTTAGGGATCCCAATCTAATCCCAATTTAGGGATATTCCTGCATGGGCCCTAAGTTTCTGGCTAATGAACCAATGACATGAAGGAGGAGTTTTCAACCTACCTTGTGTTAGGTGTGCAGAGGTCAATGGTTGAACATAATGTCAGGAGCAAAGGGGGGCGTTTGCCTCTTCAAACACAATTGTGACCATCTTCATCTCTTCGAACTATCCTAAATGCTCTCTTCACCTGTCTGACCAAATTGGGTGTCCAGACCACCTTTGAATCTGAAATTGTAAAATTAATAGCAATTTCAGAATATTCAGTCCATTTATACTAACAAAATTATATACAGTATACTGTAATTGAAATTTTACAGAATGATAAAGGCAATTTAGCAACTTTGTTAAAATGCACATGGGGGAAATACATGAAAATAGGTTAATATGGTTTGTAAGGTTGATGGGAAATGTTTATTACTTTTATGATTTAAAAGATGTATAGCCCTGATACTCCATCCTGGGTGCATTCCACCAGGTAATGACCACAGCAAAAGTTTTCCACGAGGCTCTATTGTCACATAAACTTTTCACATTTTCAAACTTGATTCATCTTTCCCCCCCCCCCTCGTTCCAGGGGTTTTCTTTAAAAGGTCTTCATGCAAATGCCTTGGTTTCTCACAAATGATGGCCTCTGAAATGCTATCACCTGCTAACTCCTTGTTGTGTATCCAAATTAATAAAAACTTTTCAACATCCTCAAGTGTTTGTGTTCTTTGTTTCGGGATTGTTGATATGCCTTTTGCCACTTTAACGCTCATAATGTCCTTTTTCTTAGCAAGTATAGTGCATATTGTTGACATAGATTTGTTGTACTGCCTAGCTAGTTCAACAATCTGTGCACCGTTTTGACGTTTATGAATGCTCTCTTGTTTTTCCTCTATGGTCATTCTCACATGTGTTTTCTTGGCTTGAACCTTATCACTGGCTTTCTTGGGACTCATGGCAAGATATATAATAACAAATTTTATGTTCAAATAGCCAAAAATCCCAAAACAAATGTAATGCTTTATAAAGAATTCAGGCACGATAGTTACTAGGCAGGAGACACTGGTAAACTGAGGTGCGATCACCATGCCACCACGCGCTAGGTCAGCCCATACGCATATCAACAAACTCATTTCTCGAGGCAAAGTTTGTAACCCGATTCAAATTTTTCGAAGAAATTAGGCTCGTAACCCGAAAAGTTCATAAATATTCATTCGTAAGCCGAGGTGACACTATACATGTATATAAGTAAAAAATTAAAATTTTGTAGATACACTGTGCTGTATTGATGGATACATTCCACAACAAGTGTTTAATTGTGAGGAGACATAGCTCTTCTGGAAAAAATTGCCGAAGAGGACATACATTACCCAAGAGGAGACGTCACTGCCCGGACACAAGCTAACTTGGGCTAACTTGTGTCAGGATAGGCTAACTCTTGTGCTGTGTGGCGATTTGAAAATTAAACCCTTGCTCGTGTATCATTCCGAAAATCCAAGAGTTTTAAAAAATATATAAGGTGCAGAAAAACTGTGATGTGGAGTGGTTTGCCCTGCCATCAAAAAATATCTGCAAGAGAAAAGTTTGACACTCAAGGTCCTGCTTCTCGACAATGCTCCTGCTCATCCTCCAGACTTGGAGGATGCATTGTTGGGGCCACTTTTTTTTTTTTTAGGGATATTCCTACATGAGCCCTGACTTTCTGGCTAATGTACCAATGACATGAAGGAGGAGTTTTCAACCTACCTTGTGTTAGGTGTGCAGAGGTCAATGGTTGAACATAATGTCAGGAGCAAAGGGGGGCGTTTGCCTCTTCGAACACAATTGCGACCATCTTCATCTCTTCGAACTATCCTAAATGCTCTCTTCACCTGTCTGACCAAATTGGGTGTCCAGACCACCTTTGAATCTGAAATTGTAAAATTAATAGCAATTTCAGAATATTCAGTCCATTTATACTAACAAAATTATACATACAGTACTGTAATTGAAATTTTACAGAATGATAAAGGCAATTTAGCAACTTTGTTAAAATGCACATGGGGGAAATACATGAAAATAGGTTAATATTGTTTGTAAGGTTGATGGGAAATGTTTATTACTTTTATGATTTAAAAGATGTATAGCCCTAATACTCCATCCTGGGTGCATTCCACCAGGTAATGACCACAGCAAAAGTTTTCCACGAGGCTCTATTGTCACACAAACTTTTCACATTTTCAAACTTGATTCATCTTTCCCCCCCCCCCTCATTCCAGGGGTTTTCTTTAAAAGGTCTTCATGCAAATGCCTTGGTTTCTCACAAATGATGGCCTCTGAAATGCTATCACCTGCTAACTCCTTGTTGTGTATCCAAATTAATAAAAACTTTTTAACATCCTCAAGTGTTTGTGTTCTTTGTTTCGGGATTGTTGATATGCCTTTTGCCACTTTAATGTTCATAATGTCCTTTTTCTTAGCAAGTACAGTGCATATTGTCGACATAGATTTGTTGTACTGCCTAGCTAGTTCAACAACCTGTGCACCATTTTGATGTTTATGAATGCTCTCTTGTTTTTCCTCTATGGTCATTCTCACATGTGTTTTCTTGGCTTGAACCTTACCACTGGCTTTCTTGGGACTCATGGCAAGATATATCATAACAAATTTTATGTTCAAATAGCCAAAAATCCCAAAACAAATGTAATGCTTTACAAAGAATTCAGGCGCGATACTTACTAGGCAGGAGACACTGGTAAACTGAGGCACGATCACCATGCCACCACGCGCTAGGTCAGCCCATACGTATATCAACAAACTCGTTTCCCGAGGCAAAGTTTGTAACCCGATTCAAATTTTTCGAAGAAATTAGGCTCGTAACCCGAAAAGTTCATAAATATTCATTCGTAAGCCGAGGTGTCACTATATATAACTAAAAAATTAAACTCAGGATTACTTTCAACCCCCACCCCTTTTGCTCTACTCCATCGCCACCTACCTTCACCCCCCTCTATGATGTACTCTTCCATAGACACCTACCTTTGCCCCCCTCCTCCCCTCTACTCCTCCATCATCACCTACCTTCACACCCCCTCCCTTCTCATCCTCCATCGTCACCTTCCTTTCACCCTCCTCTATGATGTACTCTTCCATAGACACCTACGTTCACTGCATATAATGCTCCCCTCTACTCCTCCATCGTCACCTACTTTCACCCCCCCCCCCCCTCCGCTCTACTCCTCCAGGGTCGCAGACAATTTCACGAGCGTGAGAACTACGAGTTCTCTAACTACTCTCACACTCCTACTCTCTCACCAGTGAGGGGGAGGGAAGGAGGGAGGAAATGAAGGAAGAAAGGTGGGGGAGAGAGAATAGGCAGGGGGGAGGAGGGCCTAGATACATTTCTTCCATATAGATAGGTAGACTGAGGGAGAGCTGCTTGCCAAGAGCCCTATCAGACAGGCTTCCTATTCCTCAACCCTCCCTAATATGCCACATCCTGGTCAGGACAACTTGCTCGATTGTTATTCTTGGTGTGACTCGAGAACTGACCTCGAGGCGGGGCATGGGCATGGATTATCTCCCTGGGGCACGCACCTCCCTGCCCCAGCTCTCTCTCTCTCTCACATAATCTATCAAGGGTCTAACATGAGGTCATTGTGCCTACCAGAAGTGTATATGTCCAAGGCTGGCCACCTGTCTGGACCATTCAAATGTATAAACACGTAATTAGTCTATTAAAATTATATATAATGCTACAATTATAAATTAATTTGTTCGTGGTCATTCGTTTATCAGTATTTTAATATGAGGTATATATACCCATGTATGTATACGTTGACGTACACATATATGATTATGTGTATAGAATGATTATGATTATGTGTAATCATATATGATTATATCTAATGGAATGCATTAGTAAGTGATGTGGTGGAGGCTGACTCCATACACAGGTTCAAGTGTAGATATGATAGAGCCCAATAGGCTCAGAAACCTGTACACCTGTTGATTGACGGTTGAGAGGTGGAACTAAAGTGCCAGAGCTCAACCCCAGCAAGCACAATTAGGCGAGTATATGAACGAATGCACATGTACACTTTCAAATGAATTAAGATACCTTGAGATACACAATGACTTAGTTTAAATAGTTTAAACACATTATGGTACTGATTTTGACATGCTGATGTCTGGAAGGGAGAGGGGGTGTGGGGGGTTATTGTCTGAGGTGGAGGACCAGAGGAGGGGGTCAGTGGAAGGACGGTGGCTGGAGGGATGCCATTGTTCTAATGGTTATGAAAACAATTATTGATGGCAGGAATTCAGTGGGTGTGTACTTCACCCACACCATCACCATACTGTGCCCTGCTACAACCCCCCCCCCACTCCACCCATGCTATGCGGGGCGTATTACACATTATGGGATAACCGACTGTCTGTCCATTCCTGTCTGCTCGTTATGCTGCCCTTCCTTTTGAAAATTGTCTGCTTTATCGACTTCCTTCAAGACCACACGTTAGCCTCTTATCACGCCCTCTTACCACTCTCAGGGAGCCGGCTCTTCTATACAATAGTTACCACTCAGTCCCCAAGGTGAAAGAGTGTCCGGGCATATGACTTGTTACGTGTACTTATTTGTGATTCGTTTGGGCTGTCACGTGTGGTGATTAGTGTTGGGTAAGGCTAGGCCAGGTCAGGTCAGACTAGGCCAGGTCAGACTAGGCTAGGTAAGGCTAGGCCAGGTCAGACTAGGCTAGGTAAGGCTAGGCTAGGTAAGGCTAGGCCAGGTCAGGTCTGGTCAGGTCTGGCTAGGCCAGGCTAGGCAGGGTGAGAAAAGTAAAGCGGCAGGTACTTACGTTTCCGAGAAAGTAGCGGCGGTAGTATATTGTTGATTTAGATTCGATGACATCCTGAAGCTAGTAGGTGGCGGCCTCATCGCTCTCGAACTTGTTGTTGTTGTTGTAGGGGATACGAGGCACACCCAATATTCCCCTTACATTGATCACATCCCACACTAATATTTTTACTATTTCGGACACCAGATTTGTCTGTTTCGTATATGTATAATTGTTCAATATTAAAACCACAATAGAATGCTCTAAGTACTTTCGTATATTAATACATCTTCAGAAGGAATGGTTCGCTCTGAAGATGTATTAATATAAGAAAGTACTAAAGGAAATTCCTGTTTCAATTCTTCCTCCGTGGTCTGACACTCTTATTATATATTGTATATACTGAATTATATATACTATGCTTATATAATATATACTGAAATATTGTTACATTTAACGTATGAAACAAAGTATATATCTGTATTTTTAATAAAATATAAAACATTAATATTTATCAACGTATCTCTGTGAATTACATAATTTATCAGTATTGTACAGCCTGTGATCTCCACCTGGCTGGCCACTGATACCTAAGTAGCTTTCATGTGTCCGGACACCGGCGATAGGATTGTATTATTTAACTTTAAAGAGAGAGATATTTCTTGAAATGTTGTCACATTAACGTCTACATCTTCCTTCCTTCTGACATATAGATTTTAAGGTTAATTAGCATATATGGAAATAAATTGCACAATTTATAGGCTGGTGTGAAGGGCTTCACACTCTTAGAGCAAGCCATCAAGAAACTGTACAGTATCAAATGCATATATCTTCGCTTTCACTTCAGTTATATTTATGACAAGTATTTAAAGTGTAGCTTATATTTCTGCCTTTCTGTTGACATAGAAAACTTTCGTTTATTACATTATCTAGATAAAATTAGCATTGATCTTCAAAAGGTTGTAGTTGTAACTTCCATTATAAACAACATTATTATTGCAAACAGTAGGAGTTTCAAAGTCTCATTTGTATGGATACCTTCTCATATAGGTGTTGTCCAGCATGATGACACAAACAAGGCAGCTAAAACTGAATGTGATAAGCCTGAAGTTGAGTGGGATATGGGCATTCCAATCTCTTCTGTCAAAGCCGCAATATTTTAGGAAATTAGGGAAGACAGAAGAGCAGTCACTGACACACAAAAGCCAGAAAGCAAGAGTATAAAGAGCTATGACATGTTTATGTGCCTCTGTAACCTTTTCCACTACCGCCCACAAGATGATATATGGGGTGCATAATTAATGAACTAAACTAAGTAAACATGTTTAGAATCGAGAATTATATGAACGGACAGCATAAAACTTCCACTAGTGTCACAATGACAGTGTGACATTGTAATTGCCAGAATTAGGCTAGGATATCGATATGCTAGTGGCTTTACAAGACTGTAATTACCATATTTGTATCCTCACATTCCTTATGTACATTCTTGTATATGCATAAATAAATAAATAAATAAATGTATCGCAGGTGGCTGCAGGTAATGAATAGCCCCCAATGGTGAATATTCCAATTGTAAACTATGTGAACAAGAGCTGGGACATGCTCACCAACACTATATCTGTGATTGCCTTGTTATAAGTGACTTCAGACCAAATGGTATAAGGTACTTTGAACTCTGTAATTACTTCATACACTTAGGAATATTGGAAGATATTCTTATGCTGTACCCGGATTTTGCTAACGGAGGCTAATAGATCAGCCTTATATTTTATGTTCTCACCTGAATATTACCTTGAGGTAGGCCCGTAAGTGGTAGTCCTCTTGAACCATTAACAGTATCAATAGATGATACTGAAGATCTGTGGAGGTGCGACTGGACCCTGCGTGACGGGAGATGTATCCCTTGTTTCTTGTGATTGATTGATGAGGATTAAGCCACCCAAAAGGTAGCACGGGCATGAATAGCCCGTAAGTGGTGTTCTTGTTAGTCACAGTTGATTTTTTTTTTATTGAGGCTGGTATTTTATCCCCTGATTCCATGTATAACTAACCATCCTGTGAGATGGGAATATTTAATGAACTTATAGCTAGTTTTTTATATACACTGTGTAATCTTTCATATAGAATAGGGTAGCAGCACATTACTGTGTATACCTAAGCTTGTTAATAATAACAAAAAAAAAGTTAGTTTCTATCGATAGGGAGAGCGATGGTTCAAAATTCCTTCTTTAAAATATGAATATCTTTCCTATCTCACTATTTCAATATTTCAATAATTTGTGTAAGTATGTAGGTAGACTCACAATCGACTTGAGAATGGTCCAGGACGGACAGAAACGTCGTCGTCCCTTCATTTTCTAGTGTGTGGTCTGGTCAACATTCATCACTTACACTCTCGCCAGCAAAAACTTCATGAGCTACTAACACTAGCGTCCTCGACGGTGACAGGAAGCCGGCAACATAGTGAGGGAGGGTGTGCGAATAATTTTGTTGCCGGCTTCCTATCACCGTCGAGGACACTAGTGTTAGTGGCTCTCATGTAAATTCAGGTAAATACCAAACGTATGTAATGTGCACAAATAATATAGTTTACCATTAAAGTTTCTTTCCACGTTTTCTTTCTTTATTTTTAGGTATGACTATGATAATAATTTTAATTATAATTTATTTATTTTTATTTATTTTATATGTTTATACAAGAGCTCTTACATTCTTGTATAGCCATTAGTACGCATAGCGTTTCAGGCAAGTCTTTAATCTTAATTTTTACACACACATTCCCAGGAAGCAGCCCGTAGCAGCTGTCTAACTCCCAGGTACCTATTTACTGATAGGTGAACAGACGCATCAGGGTGTAAGAAACCCTGCCCATTTGTTTCCTCCTCCGCTGGGGATCGAACTCGGACTCTTAGAACTACGAACCCCGAGCGCTGTCCACTCAGCCCGTACAAGGAAATCACACTAGCGTTATATCAATGAGTAAATCTCACTGAAGTAACTTTATCAGTCCCCGTGGTGTAGTGGTAAGACACTCGCCTGGCGTTCCGCGAGCGCTATGTCATGGGTTCGTATCCTGGCCGGGGAGGATTTACTGGGCGCAATTCCTTAACTGTAGCCTCTGTTTAACGCAACAGTAAAATGTGTACTTGGATGAAAAAACGATTCTTCGCGGCAGGGATCGTATTCCAGGGACCATAGGATTAAGGACTTGCCCGAAACGCTACGCGTACTAGTGGCTCTACAAGAATGTAACAACTCTTGTATATATCTCAAAAAAAAAAATAAATCAGTTAGAGTAATGCCGGGGATTTGAATCTCTTTACCTCTATTAAAAGGTTCGGTCACCGCGCCTTACCTCTGGACCAAGACATGGTATAAGTGACACAACCTGGCATTCTAATGATTTTACGGGCTATTCATGCCCGTGCCACCTTTTGGGTGGCTTAATCTTCATCAATCAATTCTAATGATTACGGGAGACATCTCCCGTCACGCAGGGTGCAGTCGCACCTCCACATATCTCCAGTATCAGCTCTTGATACTGGTAATGGCTCAAAAGGGCCACCACTTACGGGCTATTCATGCCCGTGCCACCTTTTGACTGGCTTAATCTTTATCAATCAAATGGTTGAGGGGGGCTAGTTCCTTCAATTAGTAGCTTTAGGTATTGTATGTCCTAGCTCTATCTATAAATCCATTATTATGTTTGTAACTCATCTTTTATGTATTTTTACCTGAATTCTGATTTTGATTTTTGGAAGTAAAGTGTAGCCTACGACCTGTTATTGTAAGGTAACTATGCAGGCGAGGAGTCACAATAACGGGGCTGAAGTATGTTGACCAGACCACACACTAGAAGGTGAAGGGACGACGACGTTTCCGTCCGTCCTGGACCATTCTCAAGTTCTCATCGACTTGAGAATGGTCCAGGACGGACCGAAACGTCGTCGTCCCTTCACCTTCTAGTGTGTGGTCTGGTCAACATATATCGCTGCAGGTTCAATGAGAAAATGAAATTGAAGTTAAGTCAACAAATGAGATGATGGATCTCATAATACATAAGAAACACCGGGTCAGTGCATACTACTCAGGAGGGAATCTTGAGGTTATCTTGAGATGATTTCGGGGCTCTTAGTGTCCCGCGGCCCGGTTCTTGACCAGGCCTCCACCCCCAGGAAGCAGCCCGTGACAGCTGACTAACACCCAGGTACCTATTTTACTGCTAGGTAACAGAGGCATAAGGTGAAAGAAACTCTGCCCATTGTTTCTCGCCGGCGCCTGGGATGGAACCCAGGACCACAGTATCACAAGTCCAGCGTGCTGTCCGCTCGGCCGACCGGCTCCCACCGGGAAGTGGACAAAAGCAATATAGCAAACCTATGGTTCAACAGGCAGTGTAAGGAGGAATCTGAGTGGACAGAGACATGGGTACGAAGGCAATAGGGAGGCACTCAAGTGGGACAGGAATGAGACACCATAATCAACAAGGCAGCAGAGCACCAGTTTGAAAATGACATTGTTGCAAAAGCAGAGCCAACCTAAGCTGTTGCAGAGCCAACCTAAGCTGTTGCAGAGCCAACCTAAGCTGTTGCAGAGCCAACCTAAGCTGTTGCAGAGCCAACCTAAGCTGTTGCAGAGCCAACCTAAGCTGTTGCAGAGCCAACCTAAGCTGTTGCAGAGCCAACCTAAGCTGTTGCAGAGCCAACCTAAGCTGTTGCAGAGCCAACCTAAGCTGTTGCAGAGCCAACCTAAGCTGTTGCAGAGCCAACCTAAGCTGTTGCAGAGCCATATATGGAAGAAAACAATGGTAAATCAAGTGGTCAGCGGAGACAGAAAGGTAAGCTCTTGGAGAACTACCAAAAATGTGAAGAACTCAAGAAAGGTGTTTCCGGGAGATCAACAACCCAGCACCAGATTGGTGTCCCAGTTGAGGCGACACAGACCGCCAGCACACGGGAGACATCTCCCGTCACGCAGGGTGCAGTCGCACCTCCACAGATCTCATCAGTATCATCAGTATCAGATCTCAATAGTATCAGCTCTTGATACTGGTAATGGCTCAAAAGGGCCACCACTTACGGGCTATTCATGCCCGTGCCACCTTTTGGCTGGCTTAATCTTTATCTATCTATCAATCACCGCCAGCATCAACACCAGACACAACTGAAGTTAATGTGGCAGAGACAAAAAGATAGCCGGAGGAACTGGATATAACAATAGCAGAAGAACCTGACTAGATATCACCATTGCTGCTGAAGGAAGCAACATGGACCTTGTTACCCATTAACTACAGTGGTTAACATTACACGCGGGAGAACTACCGCAAATCTAGAAAATGGCAGATGTAGTTCCAATATTCAAAGCAGGGGAACGACATGAAGCATTAAATTATAGATCATTGTCATTAACATGCTTTCAATGCAAGATTCTAGAGGTACCTGCTAAAGCCACACGTCCTGTGGAGTCACTGGAATTGATCCATTGATGAAGATTAAGCCAGCCAAAAGGTGGCACGGGCATGAATAGCCCGTAAGTGGTGGCCCTTTTGAGCCATTACCAGTATCAAGAGCTGATACTGGAGATCTGTGGAGGTGTGACTGCACCCTGCGTGACGGGAGATGTCTCCCGTGCCCTCTACCATGAGGGGCTAGACTTCACTATAGTCAGGGATAGGCAGGTAGTGAGGTGGGGGCGGCGCGTGTACGGGGGCGTACGGGAATGTGCGTGTACGGAGTCGCCAATATACGGGGGCGTACTTGTACAGAGGCGAATAGGAACGAGCGTGTACGGGGACGCGCTTATACGGGGGCGTGCGTGCACGGAAGGGAGAGGGGGCGTGCGTGTACGGAAGGGAGAGGGGGCGTGCGTGCACGGAAGGGAGAGGGGGCGTGCGTGCACGGAAGGGAGAGGGGGCGTGCGTGTACGGAAGGGAGAGGGGGCGTGCGTGTACGGAAGGGAGAGGGGGCGTGCGTGCACGGAAGGGAGAGGGGCGTGCGTGTATCAACAGGAGCAGCAGCAGGAGCGGCGGTGGTGGTGTCGCTAAGGGCCGCTGCTGACGTCAGCCCGCTGTCAGCGGCGGGTCAGTCGGGCGACCAGCGACTTCTTCCTCCCTACCCTACCCTAGCCCCACCCTACCCTAGCCCCACCCTACCCTAGCCCCACCCTACCCTAGCCCCACCCTACCCTAGCCCCACCCTACCCTAGCCCCACCCTACCCTTGCCCCACCCTACCCTTGCCCCACCCTACCCTAGCCCCACCCTACCCTTGCCCCACCCTACCCTAGCCCCTCCCCATTACAGCCACTCCCCATTACAGCCACTCCCCATAACAGCCCCTCTCTCTTCCCCATCACAACTCCTCAACCCTCCCATCCTCCTCATCAAAGCAATACTTGACATTAGTTCCTTTTCCTGCCTGAAACGCTTTGCGTCATAGTGGCTTCAGGCATTGAAATTGAAATAAGTTTATTGAGGTAAAATACACACAAAGGGATGAGGTAGCTCAAGCTATTCTCACCCCGTTCAGTACATCGTGTTAATACATACATAGACACACATCACAAGCAATAAACATATTACCAAACATTCTGAGAGATAAACATATACATTTCCTCCATTGCTTTAGACATTGTATGTACTAACTCTATCTTTAAATCCATCAATGATTGTATATCATACCTTGTATGCATGTACTTTACCTGAATAAACATTTGAATTTGAATTTTTTGAATTTTTGTGTGAGTGTACATCATCTTGAAGGTTTGATTGTATAGGATTGTTGTGTAATATTTTATTAAGGCAAGTACAGGCCTTAATAGCCTATCCTATCTTAATAGCCTAGCCTGTCTTAATATCTTAATAGCCTAGCCTGTCTTAATATCTTAATAGCCTAGCCTGTCTTAATATCTTAATAGCCTAGCCTAGGCTCGCATAAAGTTAGGTTAGGGTAGGTAAGATTAGATTAGCTTAGATTAGGCTAGCTTAACTTAGGTTAGAATTGGCTATGTTTAAATTGGTTTAAATAATAATTGACGTAGAATGACGTCGTTTGGGGGTATTTTGAAGGGTAATGATACAAAACCGGACATGAGAGAGCTCATAATAGTGTCCAACTGGACAATTTCCATCCCAAAAGGACAACTAGGGTGTCCATACGAAGGACAAGCTTGCTTTTGAGCACACTGACCCTCCTGTTCCGCCTTATAAAGGCTGTTAATTTATGAGGACGAGTTGGTTAATCTGTAAACAAATCCACAAGGGCCGTGACGAGGATTCGAACTGTCCTTTTGGGGGCCTGGCTAAAAAGAATGATATCAGTTAACCAGTCAACCTGTCGCTCGAAGTACTCGTCCCAGTCTTGGAGACTGACTGTAAGGCCTCCACAGTCAGTCTGGCCACAGCAGAGGGTGGTAGACAATCCTTTAAGCCCTTAAAGAAATGCCAAATGGTAAGACTACAGTTATCTATCAATGGATAAGATAATCTCAATATCTCAAGATAATCTCATGGAACCAATAGAGACTTATTGCTAAAAGCAGAAAAAGGTGACTTTTACGTTTTTACATTAAGCCTTAGTAGCATGGGGTAGAATGCAGTTTAGCGTGACGCTGCCACAGATAAACATATATTTAACACTGGTAGTGTGAGTACGACATCGGTGTCTCCTGGGGCCAGATTCGCGAAGCAGTTACGCAAGCACTTACGAACCTGTCCATCTTTTCTCAATCTTTGGCGGCTTTGTTTACAATTATTAAACAGTTAATGAGTTCGGAAGCACCAGGAGGCTGTTTATAACAATAACAACAGATGAATGGCAAGTTTTCATGCTTGTAAACTGTTTAATAAATGTAACCAAAGCCGTCAAAGATTGAGGAAAGATGTACACGTTCGTAAGTGCTTGCGTAACTGCTTCGTGAATCTGGCCCCAGGTTCGTAAGTGCTTGCGTAACTGCTTCGTGAATCTGTGACACAATCATGGCTGCAGAACTGTGTACAGTGCACCAAATAGTGAAGCATCATTACTCAAAGGAGTTTTGATTGTGGAGTAAAAGTTGACAAAGAAATATATAGTGACTCATTGATGGTGAAAGTTGCAACATGTCCGGGAACTAAATATTGTGGAAGTGTATTGTGGTGGGAGCCGGTCGGCCGAGCGGACAGCACGCTGGACTTGTGATCCTGTGGTGTTGGGTTCGATCCCAGGCGCCGGCGAGAAACAATGGGCAGAGTTTCTTTCACCCTATGCCCCTGTTATCTAGCAGTAAAATAGGTACCTGGGTGTTAGTCAGCTGTCACGGGCTGCTTCCTAGGGGTGGAGGCCTGGTCGAGGACCAGGCTTCCTATTTACTGCTAGGTAACAGGGGTATAGGGTGAAAGAAACTCACTGCCCATTGTTTCTCGCCAGCGCCCGGGATCGAACCCGGGACCACAGGATCACAGTCCAGCGTGCTGTCTGCTCGGCCAACCGGCTCCCCTACAGTACCTTACCTTGAGGTGCTTCCGGGGCTTAGTGTCCCCGCGGCCCGGTCGTCGACCAGGCCTCCTGGTTGCTGGACTGATCAACCAGGCTGTTAGACGCGGCTGCTCGCAGCCTGACGTATGAGTTACAGCCTGGTTGATCAGTATGACACTTGTACAATACAAGTGTACAAGCTCACATTCTGCACATTGCAACAAAATTTGCTGCAGGAAGACTGGAAATTGATGTTGAGAACATTGTACTCCGCGTATAACAGTGTGAACATCTTTGCTAAAAGGAACAACATAGTTACAGGAATTCTGTGAACTTGTGAATAGTTTCTGGCTGTTAAGACTAACTGACTTTCCCTTGTTGTCAGCTATTGACACAATACTTAAGTGATGGGAAGTCCTAAACAGTTATCTCCACAGCTTAGGTTAGGACGAGTACTCAAGGTACTCTCCTCCAAGCTTTGGCGATAAAGGAAATGCCTGTCAGACATCTATTGACATCTGTGAAATAGATATCAGACATCTATTTCTTCTTTCTCAGCCTTAAATTATCTTCAGAAACTATTGAAACTATTTGAGGTAATTAATGTCTGAATTGTAAAGCTTTTTGTCATTGTGGTAAACTCCAAGCTTGGTCAGGTTATCTGAAGGTGTGTCTTAAGAAAAGTGAAGCAGACTTCACTCATTACTACGAAAGAGCCGTAAAGTACTTAAGTAACAAGTATAAACTCTCTACGAGCAGCCTTCATGACAATCAAAAGTGAACTTAACAACTCTTTGAGACACGATGCTGTTAAGGTCGTGACTTTCATCATGTTGATGTGAAGAGTATGGTACAGGTAATTATTTCCTCGGTACACATGGGCGGTACACATGGGCGGTACACATGAGCGGTACACATGGTACATATGGTACACTTGAGGGTTAGCGGGTGGTTAATAGATCAGAGGAAGCCAGAGATGGGCGGACGGGTCCCTTGCTGTTGGCTTACTTGTGGCTGGGGTGGTGGGCGGGGTGGTGGTGGTGGGCGGGGTGGTGTGTGGTGGGCGGGGTGGTGTGTGGTGGTGGTGGGCGGGGTGGTGTCTGGTGGTGGTGGGCGGGGTGGTGTCTGGTGGTGGTGGGCGGGGTGGTGTGTGGTGGGCGGGGTGGTGTGTGGTGGTGGTGGGCGGGGTGGTGTGTGGTGGTGGTGGGCAGGGTGGTGTCTGGTGGTGGTGGGCGGGGTGGTGTCTGGTGGTGGTGGGCGGAAGAAGGCATGGCAGGATGTGCAGAATACCCCCGTTGAAGAGCAGAGGTGCAACAGGTACTCTGAGAGAGAACTCTATCAACATCAGTGGTCAAGGCGGTGTCCGTCACTCTCACCACAGATTCTGCAACTCCGCTGCTCAACTGTGGTTTCCATTCCGAATCTCCATGGACATTTGTATCCTAGACTGATTCTCGCTATTACTGATTCTCTCCCACGTCCTCCTCCTCTTCGTCCATAATGATTGGGATTGCCAGCTGCAACCATGTTGTACCATCGTACAGATTGACTAGTTCTTCTATCCTCATTTCCTCAGTTACCTTGTAAGTGATGCTGCCTGATAATACCTCTAATTTATAGCAGAGTCTTGGGTATGAAGTATTCCATATGGTCTCCTTCAGCAGCCAGCACATCTGCTCGTTCATTCCCACATATTCCAACATAGAGATCCACAGGAATGTGACGACTCTTCCCTGGTTGGTTAGCACCCTCACAGCTCTTGATATCAGCGACTATAGCAAGGTTTTCTGCTTGCTTTTTCACCAAGCTTCTGAAGTGCTGCTCTTGAATCAGTGCAGATCACTGGTTTCGTCCTGGACCATTCTCAAGTCGATTGTGAGATTGTCTCACAATCGACTTGAGAATGGTCCAGGACGGACCGAAACGTCGTCGTCCCTTCACCTTCTAGTGTGTGGTCTGGTCAACATACTTTAGCCACGTTATTGTGACTCCTCGCCTGCATACAGAACTTAGCTTTTCCTTTGCTATATCATTGTAGTAGGGGTCTCTGGCTATCTTCATCGCAAGCTGAGTATTCCATTCCTTAACTCTACTTTTAAGACTGGAAACAGGAGACACTGCCGCCACTGACAGTGACAAGTATTCAGTGTAAAGTGCTGGAGACGGTCATCTGGTCTTGAATAGTAGAGAACTTTGAGAGGATCAACTTTGTAACAAAATTGCAGCACGGATTTAGAAGGGGGAAAGTCGTGAATGACCAACTTGATCGAGGTCTCTGACGACGTTAATAAAATGTGGCGGGAAAATGAGTTTAGGTACATTGCTTTTTCCTAGATTATCCTTGATTGTCTTAGTCATGAGCGGCGAGTGTATAAGATGGGGCAAGCAAGAGGGAATAATGCACGGGAGACATCTCCCGTCACGCAGGGTGCAGTCGCACCTCCACAGATCTCCAGTATCATCTATTGATACTGGTAATGGCTCAGAAAGGCCTCCACTTACGGGCTATTCATGCCCGTGCCACCTTTTGGGTGGCTTAATCTTTGTCAATCGTCAATCAGGGAATAATGGGCAAGAGACACAACTAGGCAAGAGACGACATGATCACGTCATAGAAAGTTTGGAGCTGAGGAAATGTAAGAAGTTGGGTCCCTTCAAGGGTCGGTCCGGGTGCCACTGCTCTTCCTAATTGATGTCAATGACTCACCCGAGAGAGTGAACGCCTACATTGAAACTGAAATAAGTTTATTGAGGTAAAATACACACAAAGGGATGAAGTAGCTCAAGCTATTCTCACCCCGTTCAGTACATCGTGTTAATACATACATAGACACACATCACAAACAATAAACATATTACCAAACATTCTGAGAGATAAACATATACATTTCCTTGAACGTGTACACGTCAATCATTGCTGACGACGAAGATTCGATGAGAAATAGATAATCGGAGGACTGCAGAAAGCTACAGGAGAACCGTAACGGAATCCAGCAATGGACAAACAAATGGTTGCTAGAATTTAATCCTATCAAGTGTAAGATAATGAAGGAATAAGGAGAAAGGAGACTAGGAAGTATCTAGACACTATAAGGGGAAGACAACTCTAGGAACTGCAGAGAGAGGAAGATTTGAGAGTGGACACAATACCAGCTTCTGGAGAAGCACAGACAGACTCGCCTGAATACATTAGACGCCGATAAATATTACACGGTTCACACACCTAAGTCACGCCTCTTTCAAGACAATCTACACACCCTTTGCTTCACCAACACCCTTTGCTTCACCAACACCCTTTGCTTCACCAACACCCTTTGCTTCACCAACACCCTTTGCTTCACCAACACCCTTTGCTTCACCAACACCCTTTGCTTCACCAACACCCTTTGCTTCACCAACACCCTTTGCTTCACCAACACCCTTTGCTTCACCAACACCCTTTGCTTCACCAACACCCTTTGCTTCACCAACACTGGCATATGCAGCATCGATATGCCATCTCCACCTTGTGAGGCATTCAACCAGAATAAGAAAAGTCTAGAGATTTGCAATAAATTCAAATTCAAATGAACAAATCCACAAGGGCCGTGACGAGGATTCGAACCTGCGTCCGGGAGCATCCCAGACACTGCCTTAATCGACTGAGCTACGACAAATCCACAAATCTTGTGGATTTGTTCATTTGATGCATCACGTTAGTGTGATCTCTGTGTGTGTTCATATTCAAATGTTTATTGAGGTAAATTACATACATACACAGTGTGATACAAACATAATGTTGGAGGTATAGATAGAGGTAGTACATACAATACCTAAAGCCACTATTACGCAAAGCGTTTCGGGCAGGATAAGATTGGTGCCAGAGCTAAGAGGTTTGAACTATGAGGATAGGTTAAGGGAAGGGAACTATCAGGGGGGGAAAGGGCCAAGCCATGACCACTATATAGCACTGGGAAGGGGTCAGGATAAGGATTTGGGATGGGACGGAGGGAAGAAATGGTGCCCCAACCACTTGAACGGTCGGGGATTGAACGCCGACCTGCATGAAGCAAGACCGTCTCTCTACCGTCCACCCCAAGTGGTTAGACGATAGGTTAAGGGAACTATACCTCACAACCTCGGAAGAGAGAAGACACCCCTCGGGGACTTGATCACAACATACCAGATACTGAGGGGACTGACAAGCTAGACAAGAATACTCTCTTTATAGTGAGAGAAAGTAGGACAAGAGGACATAAGTGGAAGCTGGCAGCAAACAAGGCGAAGAAATATAAGGAAATATTCTGAATTTACCTGATTTCCTGAGGGGACAGGAAGCCGGTGGCTTATCGAAGATCACCCCCCCATTCTCCTTGATATTTTGCAGGTAAAAATATATATATATATATTGGTAGATTTTAAAACTTAACAGTTTTGGTAGTTACAGCTTCAGCGGGTAGGCGGTTCCACGAGTTAATAACCCTGAGGGTGAAAAAGTGCTGTTGTCAGTGCTACATTGTGGCTTGTTGAGCTTGACACCGTTGGTTGACCAGACCACACACTAGAAGGTGAAGGGACGACGACGTTTCGGTCCGTCCTGGACCATTCTCAAGGCGATTGAGACGTTGAGAATGGTCCTCGTTTGTGAAGATTAGGGACCTGGTCCTCCAGTATGGGGTTGGACATGTATATATGATTGGGATTGGCTGGTTATAAATAAGAGCTGCCTCGTATGGCCCAATAGGCCTTCTGCAGCTACCTTTGTTCTTATGTATTTTCCAGGTGTATATTATTTGGTATCTCTCTCGTCTCCTTTCTAGTGAGTACATTTGGAGAGCTTTGAGACGATCCCAATAATTTACGTGTTGTATCGCATCTATCTTAAGACAAAAAATAGATCTTGACAATGTCCTCTAGGAACCCCTGGAGGTTGTGCTTCGTGCATTGATTGATTGATGAAGATTAAGCCAGCCAAAAGGTGGCACGGGCATGAATAGCCCGTAAGTGGTGGCCCTTTTGAGCCATTACCAGTATCAAAAGCTGATACTGGAGATCTGTGGAGGTGCGACTGCACCCTGCGTGACGGGAGATGTATCCCGGACCAAGTGGTGACATCGTGCATTAACTTGTCCACATAGTTTAAGCCTCTTGGCTCCAGGACCCGTCTTCTTTTCCACATTAGGTTTTATGCCTCACACGGTGCGGAGTGGAAGCTTGTGCTGCATATTATATTATTGGCCAAACTAATGTTTTGTAGATTGACACGAAAACGTAATTATTTAGGTTCTTAAATGTTTGCCAGCATCGCATTTGCTGCCTATGTTACGTAGTTTATGTGTGTACGGAGCCGGTCGGCCGAGCGGACAGCACGCGGGACTTGTGACCCTGTGGTCCTGGGTTCGATCCCAGGCGCCGGCGAGAAACAATGGGCAGAGTTTCTTTCACCCTATGCCCCTGTTACCTAGCAGTAAATAGGTACCTGGGTGTTAGTCAGCTGTCACGGGCTGCTTCCTGGGGGTGGAGGCCTGGTCGAGGACCGAGCCGCGGGGACACTAAAGCCCCGAAATCATCTCAAGATAATCTCAAGAAACCTTTGGTGATTGGTGAAGATTAAGCCAGCGAATAGGTAGCACGGGCATGAATAGCCCGTAAGTGCCATTGGTGTTAGCATTGGAATTATATCCACCCCCCCTCCGGTGAGGAGACTGAGGGAGGGGGAGTGGTCTCAATAGTCCCCGTGGCGCAGTGGTAAAACACTCGCCCGGCGCTTCGCAAGCGAATTGGCCTGGGTTGGTATCCTGGCCAGGAAGGATTAACTAGGCGCCAATCCTTAACTGTAGCCTCTATTCACCCAACAGTAAAATAGGTACCTGGTTGTTAAACAATTGGTTGGGTCGTATTGCGGGTAAATTAGTATTAAGGACCTGCCTGGAACGCTACGAGTACCAGTGACTGTTATCTTGAGATGATTTCGGGGCTTTAGTTTCCCCGCGGCCCGGTCCTCGACCAGGCCTCCACCCCCAGGAAGCAGCCCGTGACAGCTGACTAACTCCCAGATACCTATTTACTGCTAGGTAACAGGGGCATTCAGGGTGAAAGAAACTTTGCCCATTTGTTTCTGCCTCGTGCGGGAATCGAACCCGTGCCACAGAATTACGAGTCCTGCGCGCTATCCACCAGGCTACGAGGTTACAAGAATGTAACAACTCTTGTATATATAAATATATACAAATATAAGTGTTTTCTCATACTGCCGTAGCTGCCTTCGCCTTACCATGTAGATGACTCCTAATCTCTTGTTCTACGTTTACCATCGTTATTATCTTAGTATTAACTAAGATAATAACGTTATTATCTTAGTATTAACTTAGCTTTCTGCTGTTCTCAGTGTGTACATTCCTCATCAGCTGTGACGTGTGTAAACATTGCCGTGACCGAGCTCATTCCCCAACCCGTCCTCGACTCAAGTCCATTCCATCCAGTGGTCGACCCCACAGACGCATTCATAAATTTTTACATGCTGTTCATTCAAAACAAAATTTTTCTCAAATATAAATTAATATTATAATATATTAGCATATTGTGTATATATAGGTATAGGTTAGGTTAGGTGTTTAGGTTCTGTTGGCGATTATTTGTATTTGTAGTACGTGGGTGAAGCATTTACAGCGTTGTGGTTCGAACACAAGTCGTCAGTGAAGCACTTGTTCCGGAAGTGTTCGGACGTCATCAGTTGTGAGTCGTGTGTAAACCGTTTTACATTCATAACAGCTGGGGGGTTTGGCGGGTGGATGGAATGGTCTTTAGGTCTTTGTTTGGAGGACGGGCTGGCTGATGAGGACGACCGCTGCTTTAACCAGCCTAGTGTGAAGACGGGTTGCAGCAGTAGTGGTCGCGGGACCACTTGTAGAGGAGATGGTGGTAGTGGTGGTGGTGCATGTTGGGGTGGTGGTGGTAGTGGTGGTGGTGCATGTTGGGGTGGTGGTAGTGGTGGTGGTGCATGTTGGGGTGGTGGTGGTAGTGGTGGTGGTGCATGTTGGGGTGGTAGTGGTGGTGGTGGTAGTGGTGGTGGTGCATGTTGGGGTGGTGGTAGTGGTGGTGGTGCATGTTGGGGTGGTGGTAGTGGTGGTGGTGCATGTTGGGGTGGTGGTAGTGGTGGTGGTGCATGTTGGGGTGGTGGTGGTAGTGGTGGTGGTGCATGTTGGGGTGGTGGTAGTGGTGGTGGTGCATGTTGGGGTGGTGGTAGTGGTGGTGGTGCATGTTGGGGTGGTGGTAGTGGTGGTGGCGCATGTTGGGGTTGTGGTAGTGGTGGTGGCGCATGTTGGGGTGGTGGTAGTGGTGGTGGTGCATGTTGGGGTGGTGGTGGTAGTGGTGGTGGTGCATGTTGGGGTGGTGGTAGTGGTGGTGGTGCATGTTGGGGTGGTGGTAGTGGTGGTGGCGCATGTTGGGGTGGTGGTAGTGATGGTGGCGCATGTTGGGGTGGTGGTAGTGGTGGTGGTGCATGTTGGGGTGGTGGTAGTGGTGGTGGCGCATGTTGGGGTGGTGGTAGTGGTGGTGGTGGTGCATGTTGGGGTGGTGGTGGTGCATGTTGGGGTGGTGGTGGTAGTGGTGGTGGCGCATGTTGGGGTGGTGGTAGTGGTGGTGGCGCATGTTGGGGTGGTGGTAGTGGTGGTAGTGGTTCAATAAAGGTGAGGGTGGCCAGCCTGGCAAGGAGCAGACACCCCTGGGGACACCTACAGACCCACCACCACCACCACAACAACCACCACCACTACCACAATTGCCTGGTCGTGAACGTTAACCAGCCTATATATGCCTGCACATGCTGATCAATACACCACTCGCCACGCACAATAATATTGACCTGTGCCAGGTGCTCTAGTGCACCATCATCATGCCAGGAGTCACTGGTACCCACCTGTTTACTCACACTATTACTGTTGGTGTTCTGCAGCCCCTTAAAACCATTACCAGCCTCCAACACCACAATATCTAGATCTCTCTTGTATCTAGATCTAACTTGGTCAGTCAGACCCCTAACTTGGTCAGTCACACACTAACTTGGTCAGTCAGACCCTAACTTGGTCAGTCACACACTAACTTGGTCAGTCACACCCCTAACTTGGTCAGTCAGACCCTAACTTGGTCAGTCAGACCCCTAACTTGGTCAGTCACACACTAACTTGGTCAGTCAGACCCTAACTTGGTCAGTCAGACCCCTAACTTGGTCAGTCACACACTAACTTGGTCAGTCAGACCCTAACTTGGTCAGTCAGACCCTTAACATAAGAACATAAGAACAAAGGTAACTGCAGAAGGCCTATTGGCCCATACGAGGCAGCTCCTATTCTATAACCACCCAATCCCACTCATATACTTGTCCAACCCGTGCTTGAAACAATCGAGGGACCCCACCTCCACAATGTTACGCGGCAATTGGTTCCACAAATCAACAACCCTGTTACTGAACCAGTATTTACCCAAGTCTTTCCTAAATCTAAACTTATCCAATTTATATCCATTGTTTCGTGTTCTGTCCTGTGTTGATACTTTTAATACCCTATTAATATCCCCCCGGTTATGTCCATTCATCCACTTGTAAACCTCTATCATGTCACCCCTAACTCTTCGCCTTTCCAGTGAATGCAACTTAAGCTTTGTTAATCTTTCTTCATATGAAAGATTTCTAATTTGGGGAATTAACTTAGTCATCCTACGCTGGACACGTTCAAGTGAATTTATATCCATTCTATAATATGGCGACCAAAACTGAACTGCATAATCTAAATGGGGCCTAACTAGAGCAAGATATAGCTTGAGAACCACACCAGGTGTCTTGTTACTAACGCTGCGATTAATAAATCCAAGTGTCCGATTTGCCTTATTACGAACATTTATGCATTGATCCTTTTGTTTTAAATTCTTACTAATCATAACTCCCAGATCCCTTTCGCAATCCGACTTCGCAATCACAACACCATCTAGCTCGTATCTTGTAACTCTATCATCATTACCTAACCTCAGAACTTTACATTTATCAGCATTAAACTGCATCTGCCAATCCTTTGACCATTTCAAAACCCTATCTAGATCAACTTGAAGTGATAGTGAGTCCTCCTCCGAATTAATTTCCCTACCGATTTTCGTATCATCGGCAAATTTGCAAATGTTGCTACTCAAACCTGAATCTAAATCATTTATATATATTATAAACAACAGAGGTCCCAGGACAGAGCCTTGAGGCACTCCACTTACAACATTTTCCCACTCTGACTTGATTCCATTTATACTAACTCTCTGTTTCCTTTGGTATAGCCATGCCCTAATCCAGCTTAATATAGCACCCCCAATACCATGAGACTCTATTTTTTTAATCAGTCTTTCATGTGGCACTGTATCAAAAGCTTTGCTAAAGTCAAGGTATACAACATCGCAATCCTTACCACTATCAACTGCCTCAACAATGCTAGAATAAAAAGATAACAAATTTGTTAAACATGAACGGCCATTTATAAAACCATGTTGCGACTCAATTATTAATTTATGTTTTTCAAGATGAAGACGAATTTTATTTGCTATTATAGATTCGAGTAACTTTCCCACAATAGACGTTAGGCTAATTGGTCGATAGTTAGACGCAAGTGATCTATCTCCTTTCTTAAAAACTGGTATCACATTAGCAACTTTCCAAAACTCTGGCACTCTGCCTGACTCTATTGATTTATTAAATATGGTTGACAGTGGGTCACAAAGCTCCTCTTTGCATTCTTTAAGCACCCTAGCAAACACTTCATCCGGCCCTGGGGATTTGTTTGGTTTGAGTTTTACTCAAAAACTTACTATTTAACTTGGTCAGTCACACACTAACTTGGTCAGTCAGACCCCTAACTTGGTCAGTCACACACTAACTTGGTCAGTCAGACCCTAACTTGGTCAGTCAGACCCTAACTTGGTCAGTCACACACTAACTTGGTCAGTCAGACCCTAACTTGGTCAGTCACACCCCTAACTTGGTCAGTCAGACCCCTAACTTGGTCAGTCAGACCCCTAACTTGGTCAGTCAGACCCTAACTTGGTCAGTCAGACCCTAACTTGGTCAGTCAGACCCTAACTTGGTCAGTCACACCCCTAACTTGGTCAGTCAGACCCTAACTTGATCAGTCACACCCCTAACTTGGTCAGTCACACCCTAACTTGGCCAGTCACACACTAACTTGGTCAGTCACACACTAACTTGGTCAGTCAGACCCTAACTTGGTCAGTCACACCCCTAACTTGGTCAGTCACACACTAACTTGGTCAGTCAGACCCCTAACTTGGTCAGTCACACACTAACTTGGTCAGTCACACCCTAACTTGGTCAGTCAGACCCTAACTTGGTCAGTCACACACTAACTTGGTCAGTCACACACTAACTTGGTCAGTCACACACTAACTTGGTCAGTCACACACTAACTTGGTCAGTCAGACCCTAACTTGGTCAGTCACACACTAACTTGGTCAGTCACACACTAACTTGGTCAGTCACACACTAACTTGGTCAGTCACACACTAACTTGGTCAGTCACACACTAACTTGGTCAGTCACACCCCTAACTTGGTCAGTCACACACTAACTTGGTCAGTCACACACTAACTTGGTCAGTCACACACTAACTTGGTCAGTCACACCCTAACTTGGTCAGTCACACACTAACTTGGTCAGTCACACACTAACTTGGTCAGTCACACCCTAACTTGGTCAGTCACACACTAACTTGGTCAGTCACACACTAACTTGGTCAGTCACACCCTAACTTGGTCAGTCACACACTAACTTGGTCAGTCACACACTAACTTGGTCAGTCACACCCCTAACTTGGTCAGTCACACCCCTAACTTGGTCAGTCACACACTAACTTGGTCAGTCACACACTAACTTGGTCAGTCACACACTAACTTGGTCAGTCACACCCCTAACTTGGTCAGTCACACACTAACTTGGTCAGTCACACACTAACTTGGTCAGTCACACCCCTAACTTGGTCAGTCACACACTAACTTGGTCAGTCACACCCCTAACTTGGTCAGTCACACCCCTAACTTGGTCAGTCACACACTAACTTGGTCAGTCACACCCCTAACTTGGTCAGTCACACACTAACTTGGTCAGTCACACCCCTAACTTGGTCAGTCACACCCCTAACTTGGTCAGTCACACACTAACTTGGTCAGTCACACCCCTAACTTGGTCAGTCACACACTAACTTGGTCAGTC
Organism: Procambarus clarkii; assembly: GCF_040958095.1. Classification (NCBI taxonomy): domain Eukaryota; kingdom Metazoa; phylum Arthropoda; class Malacostraca; order Decapoda; family Cambaridae; genus Procambarus; species Procambarus clarkii. Next base: position 13,092,157 of record NC_091210.1, on the reverse strand, counting down.
ACACACTAACTTGGTCAGTCACACACTAACTTGGTCAGTCACACACTAACTTGGTCAGTCACACACTAACTTGGTCAGTCACACACTAACTTGGTCAGTCACACCCCTAACTTGGTCAGTCACACCCCTAACTTGGTCAGTCAGACCCCTAACTTGGTCAGTCACACCCCTAACTTGGTCAGTCACACCCCTAACTTGGTCAGTCACACCCCTAACTTGGTCAGTCACACCCCTAACTTGGTCAGTCACACCCCTAACTTGGTCAGTCACACCCCTAACTTGGTCAGTCACACCCTAACTTGGTCAGTCACACACTAACTTGGTCAGTCACACCCCTAACTTCGTCAGTCACACCCTAACTTGGTCAGTCACACCCTAACTTCGTCAGTCACACCCCTAACTTGGTCAGTCAGATCCTAACTTGGTCAGTCACACCCCTAACTTGGTCAGTCACACCCCTAACTTCGTCAGTCACACCCCTAACTTCGTCAGTCACACCCCTAACTTCGTCAGTCACACCCCTAACTTGGTCAGTCACACACTAACTTGGTCAGTCAGATCCTAACTTGGTCAGTCACACCCCTAACTTCGTCAGTCACACCCCTAACTTGGTCAGTCACACCCCTAACTTGGTCAGTCAGACCCCTAACTTGGTCAGTCAGATCCTAACTTCGTCAGTCACACCCCTAACTTGGTCAGTCACACACTAACTTGGTCAGTCACACACTAACTTGGTCAGTCACACACTAACTTGGTCAGTCACACACTAACTTGGTCAGTCAGATCCTAACTTCGTCAGTCACACCCCTAACTTGGTCAGTCACACACTAACTTGGTCAGTCACACACTAACTTGGTCAGTCAGATCCTAACTTGGTCAGTCACACCCTAACTTGGCCAGTCACACCCTAACTTGGCCAGTCACACCCTAATTTGGCCAGTCATACATTATATATATATATATATATATATATATATATATATATATATATATATATATATATATATATATATATATATATATATATATATATATATATATATATATAGTGTGTGTGTGTGTGTGGGTGGGTTCGAATCCTTATTTTACCATTGTGGCTAACTTTTGTAACTGAAAGAGATTCGAACCCAGACAGCCAGAACTCTATGCACGTTAGGGTATCCAGTACTCAACCCGCTAGACCACACAGACTGTTGAAACAGAACTGTAAGTCGTCAGACCTTTAACCCAATTCCCGACAGCATTCGCTGGTCAATTTTGAGGGCAGATAATACCTCGAAGTGACTGCAGAAATGTTTGCTAATTCCCGGCCGAAGGTAGATGCTCATTCTATGGAAATGTCTTTTAAGAAGATTAGCTGAGAGTACGTGAGAAGTCTTCCCGAGGTATGATAGTTAAGAACCTGGGGCCAGATTCACGAAGCACTTACGCAAGCACTTACAAACCTGGGTCCAGATTCACGAAGCACTTATGCAAGCATTTACGAACCTGGGCCCAGATTCACGAAGCAGTTATGCAAGCATTTACGAACCTGGGGCTAGATTCACGAAGCACTTACGCAAGCACTTACGAACCTGGGGTCAGATTCACGAAGCATTTATACAAGCACTTACGAACCTGGGGCTAGATTCACGAAGCACTTACGCAAGCACTTACGAACCTGGGGCCAGATTTACGAAGCAGTTACGGAAGCACTTACGAACCTGTCCATCTTTTCTCAATCTTTGGCGGCTTTGTTTACAATTATTAAACAGTTAATGAGCTCCGAAGCACCAGGAGGCTGTTTATAACAATAACAACAGTTGATTGGCAAGTTTTCATGCTTGTAAACTGTTTAATAAATGTAACCAAAGCCGTCAAAGATTGAGGAAAGATGTACACGTTCGTAAGTACTTTCGTGAATCTGGCCCCAGGTCCGTAAGTGCTTGCGTAACTGCTTCGTGAATCTAGCCCCAGGTTCGTAAGTGCTTGCGTACCTGCTTTCTGAATCTGGCCCCAGGTTCGTAAGTGCTTGCGTAACTGCTTTCTGAATCTGGCCCCAGGTTCGTAAGTGCTTGCGTAACTGCTTCATGAATCTAGCCCCCAGGTTCGTAAGTGCTTGCGTAACTGCTTCGTGAATCTGGCCCCAGGTTCGTAAGTGCTTGCGTAACTGCTTCGTGAATCTAGCCCCAGGTTCATAAGTGCTTGCGTAACTGCTTCCTGAATCTAGCCCCAGGTTCGTAAGTGCTTGCGTAACTGCTTCCTGAATCTAGCCCCCAGGTTCGTAAGTGCTTGCGTAACGGCTTCGTAAATCTGGCCTCAGGTCCGTAAGTGCTTGCGTAAGTGCTTCGTGAATCTGGCCCCAGGTTCGTAAGTGCTTGCGTAACTGCTTTCTGAATCTAGCCCCAGGTTCATAAGTGCTTGCGTAACTGCTTGGTGAATGTAGCCCCTGTTTACCAAGCGAGACAACACCATTCCACCAGCGGCTGAAGGTGGTCTTATCCCGGTAGCATAGTTTTGGTAGCCGCGCGGACGCATAAGTGTGGATTGTGGGGGTGCGCGACCAAGGGCGCTCAGAGCGAACAATCACCGGTCGTGTTAATGTGTGCCCCAGCACGACCTCTCGCCGCTATTCTCGTTCCAACCATGTTACCCAAACTACCCATGGGTAAACTGCGGCAGTATTTGGCGTGGGTTAGAATATCTGAGGGCCCAGTACTCCACCCTGTGGCTCTCTTCCTTCCTATGTTCTTAGTCTCAGGGGTCCCTGGCCCTTATAGTGAGGCCCCTAGGGCCCTTATAGTGAGGCCCCTAGGGCCCCTATGGCTCCTATGGTGAGGCCCCTATGGCGAGGCCCCGTGGCTATAGATTCACGAAGTAGTTATGCCAGCACTTACGAACCTGGGGCCAGATTTACGAAGCAGTTACGCAAGCACTTACGAACCTGGGGCGAGATTCATGAAGCAGTTACGCAAGCACTTACGAACCTGGGGCCAGATTCATGAAGCAGTTACGCAAGCACTTACGAACCTGGGGCCAGATTTACGAAGCAGTTACGCAAGCACTTACGAACCTGGGGCCAGATTTACGAAGCAGTTACGCAAGCACTTACAAACCTGGGGCCAGATTCACGAAGCAGTTACGCAAGCACTTACGATCCTGGGGGCCAGATTCACGAAGCAGTTACACAAGCACTTACAAACCTGGGGCCAGATTCACGAAGCAGTTACGGAAGTACTTACGAACCTGGGGCCAGATTCACGCAGCAGTTACGCAAGCACATACGAACCTGGGGCCAGATTCACGAAGCAGTTACGCAAGCACATACGAACCTGGGGCCAGATTCACGAAGCAGTTACGCAATCAGTTACGAACCTGGGGCGAGATTCATGAAGCAGTTACGCAAGCACTTACGAACCTGGGGCCAGATTTACGAAGCAGTTACGCAAGCACTTACGAACCTGGGGCCAGATTTACGAAGCAGTTACGCAAGCACTTACAAACCTGGGGCCAGATTCACGAAGCAGTTACGCAAGCACTTACGAACCTGGGGGCCAGATTCACGAAGCAGTTACGCCAGCACTTGCGAACGTGTACATCTTTCCTCAATCTTTGACGGCTTTGGTTACATTTATTAAACAGTTTACAAGCATGAAAACTTGCCAATCAACTGTTGTTATTGTTATAAACAGCCTCCTGGTGCTTCGGAGCTCATTAACTGTTTAATAATTGTAAACAAAGCCGCCAAAGATTGAGAAAAGATGTACAGGTTCGTAAGTGTTTGCGTAACTGCTTCGTGAATCTGGGCCCAGGTTCGTAACTGATTGCGTAACTGTTTCGTGAATCTGGGCCCAGGTTTGTAAGTGCTTGCGTAACTGCTTCGTGAAGCAGGCAGCTCTCAGCCTGCTAGGCGACAGACTCAGCTCCTGGTACCCAGACGTTCGAAGCAGCACGGTCTATGGCGATCCCGTCGCACATGCCTGACACAGGAGGAGATGTAGGGGACTTGGCCGCCGCTTTTGCCTGACCTTGGGAGCACAAGTGAGCTCTCCGGGGCTCTCTAGAGCTCTCTACAGAGCCGTGTAAGGGTGAGACGTCGTGTGATGTCGCTATGCATCACGCTGATTGGCTGTCGCTGAACCATTCAACCACGTGTCATCTGCCTCCTTATTGGCTGTAACAGGTCACGTGATGGAATGGTCAGAGGACGCGCTCTGTCTTACGTTATCTTACTCCTTACGCTATCTTATGCTATCTTACTCCTTACGCTATCTTATGTTATCTTACTCCTTACGCTATCTTACTCCTTACGCTATCTTATGTTATCTTACTCCTTACGTTATCTTACTCCTTACGCTATCTTATGCTATCTTACTCATTACGCTATCTTATGCTATCTTACTGCTTACGCTATCTTACTGCTTTACGCTATCTTACTCCTTACGCTATCTTATGTTATCTTACTCCTTACGCTATCTTACTGCTTACGCTATCTTACTGCTTTACGCTATCTTACTCCTTACGCTATCTTATGTTATCTTACTCCTTACGCTATCTTATGCTATCTTACTCCTTACGCTATCCTACTCCTTACGCTATCTTTTTCTCGTACAAAAATATACATTTTTATCCATACAAATAGCAGCTGTCTAACTCCCAGGTACCTATTTACTGCTAGGTGAACAGGGCCATCAGGGTGAAAGAAACTCTGCCCATTTGTCTCCACCGGGGATCGAACCCTAGAACCTCAGGACTACGAATCCCGAGCGCTGTCCACTCAGCCATCAGGCCCTATAGTATGTATATTCACTATTAGTGCCTGCAGGATCGTAGGTGTTAGTTCCTGGGCCCCGGCTCTCTAACCGTCTAATGTGGTGTCTGGAGGGTCCAGTGGGAGCCCGTACGAAACCTCTACATCTTTTGAAGGAAGATTGTGCCTGAAATATTCAGGCAGAACTGGTATGGAGAGGTCAAGTGTATGAGGAAAGTCAAACCTTGCAACGCTACAGGTGTGTGAGTCAAACCTTGCAACGCTACAGGTGTGTGAGTCAAACCTTGCAACGCTACAGGTGTGCGAGTCAAACCTTGCAAGGCTACAGGTGTGTGACTCAAACCTTGCAACGCTACAGGTGTGTGAGTCAAACCTTGCAATGCTACAGGTGTGCGAGTCAAACCTTGCAACGCTACAGGTGTGTGAGTCAAACCTTGCAACGCTACAGGTGTGTGAGTCAAACCTTGCAACGCTACAGGTGTGTGAGTCAAGCCTTGCAACGCTACAGGTGTGTGAGTCAAGCCTTGCAACGCTACAGGTGTGTGAGTCAAGCCTTGCAACGCTACAGGTGTGTGAGTCAAGCCTTGCAACGCTACAGGTGTGTGAGTCAAGCCTTGCAACGCTACAGGTGTGTGAGTCAAACCTTGCAACGCTACAGGTGTGTGAGTCAAGCCATGCAACGCTACAGGTGTGTGAGTCAAACCTTGCAACGCTACAGGTGTGCGAGTCAAACCTTGCAACGCTACAGGTGTGTGAGTCAAACCTTGCAACGCTACAGGTGTGTGAGTCAAGCCTTGCAACGCTACAGGTGTGTGAGTTAAACCTTGCAACGCTACAGGTGTGTGAGTCAAACCTTGCAACGCTACAGGTGTGTGAGTCAAACCTTGCATCACTACAGGTGTGTGAGTCAGTGCCACACTACCACCCCCACATTACCACCCCCACATTACCACCCCCACACTACCACCCCCACACTACCACCCCCACACTACCACCCCCCACACTACCACCCCCACATTACCACCCCCACACTACCACCCCCCACACTACCACCCCCACATTACCACCCCCACACTACCACCCCCACACTACCACCCCCCACACTACCACCCCCACATTACCACCCCCACACTACCACCCCCACACTACCACCCCCACACTACCACCCCTCACACTACCACCCCCACACTACCACCCCCCACACTACCACCCTCACACTACCACCCCCACACTACCACCCCCCACACTACCACCCCCCACACTACCACCCCCACACTACCACCCCCACACTACCACCCCCCACACTACCACCCCCACACTACCACCCCCACACTACCACCCCCCACACTACCACCCCCACACTACCACCCCCCACACTACCACCCCCACACTACCACCCCCCACACTACCACCCCCCACACTACCACCCCCACACTACCACCCCCACACTACCACCCCCCCACACCACGTGACCCCGCCACGTGTATAGTGCTGACGCAACAGGTGTCGGGGGGGGGGGGCGGGGGGGCGGGGTATAGCTTCGTCACGTGCGTGACGGAACAAGTGCCGTGCGCGTCACGTGCCCCGGGGGGTGGTGACGGGTGACGGGTGACGGGGGGGGTGGCGGGTGAGGGATCAGTTAGCGCGGGCGGCGGCGGGTGGCTGCGGGTGGCGGCGGCGGGTGGCGGCGGCGGCGGGAGCAGCGGGCGGGGGTCGCGGCCGTACCGCGGACAGTCGCGCCGTCACAGTCCCGCCGAGCGGCCGCTACACGCTGCCCCGCTCGCTCCCACTCACGCGCCCTCTCTCCTCCACCACCAGGCCGCCCGCACGCCCGCACGCCCGCCCCCTGGTGAGTACCCCCTCACCCACCCGTCCCCCCGCACGCGCGTGTGTCTGTCTGTGTGTACCCGCCGCTGTGTGCACCAACCGTGTGCGTGTGTGTGTATGTGTCGCCCGCCGCCCACTTGTGAGCAATTAGTGGGCGTGAAGAGCCGCCCGCGGGTGTGGTGTGGGCGGCGAGGCAGTGAGGGCGGCCGACAGATAATCGGGTGCGGTTGTGCACTGCCAGCCGCCCTCCGCCCCCCCCCCGTCACTACTCATCCAGAAATAACTTGTTTAGATGTAATTTGCAACGGTGTGTCAAGTGGGCTGGTAGCAGCACCAGCAGCAGGAGCAGGAACAGCAGCAGGAACAGCGGCAGGAACAGCAGCACTGAAGCACTCTGTGACGCCACCAACACCAACACTCACTGTCCCTCTCCCTCTCTCTGACCTCAGCAGCTCCCGCACGCTGCCCCCACCACCACCACCACCACTACCACCATCACCACAGCCGCCACCAGTCTGTCAGTCGCCTGCTCCACCCACCTGTACTCCAACACTCTCCCCCGCCACCACCACCCCTACCCTGCTCTACAGCACCATCAACACCCCTACCCCACCAACACTCCCCCAATAACATCCCCCCACCACCAACACTCCCCCAATAACACCCCCCACCAACACTCCCCCAATAACATCCCCCCACCACCAACACTCCCCCAATAACACCCTCCCCCACCACCAACACTCCCCCAATAACATCCCCACCACCAACACTCCCCCAATAACATCCCCCACCACCAACACTCCCCCAATAACATCCCCCACCACCAACACTCCCCCAATAACATCCCCCACCACCAACACTCTCCAATAATATCCCCCCCCCCCACCAACACTCCCCCAATAACATCCCCCACCACCAACACACCCCCAATAACATCCTCCACCACCAACACACCCCCAATAACATCCCCCCCCACCAACACACCCCCAATAACATCCCCCACCACCAACACTCCCCCAATAACATCCCCCCCACCAACACCTCCCCCAATAACATCCCCCACCACCAACACACCCCCCCACCAACACACCCCCAATAACATCCCCCACCACCAACACACCCCCAATAACATCCCCCCCACCAACACACCTCCAATAACATCCCCCCCACCAACACACCCCCAATAACATCCCCCACCACCAACACACCCCCAATAACATCCCCCCCACCAACACACCCCCAATAACATCCCCCCCACCAACACACCCCCAATAACATCCCCCACCACCAACACACCTCCAATAACATCCCCCCCACCAACACACCCCCAATAACATCCCCCACCACCAACACTCCCCCAATAACATCCCCCCCACCAACACACCCCCAATAACATCCCCCCCACCAACACACCCCCAATAACATCCCCCACCACCAACACACCTCCAATAACATCCCCCCACCAACACCCCCCAATAACACCCCCCCACCAACACCCCCCCAATAACACCCCCCCACCAACACACCCCCAATAACACCCCCCCCACCAACACACCCCCAATAACACCCCCCCACCAACACACCCCCAATAACACCCCCCCACCAACACACCCCAATAACACCCCCCCACCAACACACCCCCAATAACACCCCCCCACCAACACACCCCCACCAACACCCCCCAATAACATCCCCCCACCACCAACACACCCCCAATAACATCCCCCCCACCAACACACCCCCAATAACATCCCTCCCACCAACACACCCCCAATAACATCCCCCCCACCAACACACCCCCAATAACATCCCCCACCACCAACACACCCCCAATAACACCCCCCCACCAACACACCCCCAATAACACCCCCCCACCAACACACCCCCAATAACACCCCCCCACCAACACCCCCCCACCAACACCCCCCCACCAACACCCCCCACCAACACCCCCCCACCAACACCCCCCCACCAACACCCCCCCAATAACATCCCCCCCACCACCAACAAACCCCCCCACCACCAACACACCCCCAATAACATCCCCCCCACCAACACACCCCCATTAACATCCCCCACCACCAACACACCCCCAATAACACCCCCCCACCAACACCCCCCACCAACACACCCCCACCAACACCCCCCCACCAACACCCCCCCACCAACACCCCCCCAATAACATCCCCCCCACCACCAACACACCCCCAATAACATCCCCCCCACCAAGTCGGGGGAGCATGCCACAGAGCAACCAGCTATCCTGCCAGCCACACAACAAGCTATCCTGCCACCCACACAACATGCTATCCTGCCAGCCACAGAGCAACCAGCTATCCTGCCAGCCACAGAGCAACCAGCTATCCTGCCACCCACACAACATGCTATCCTGCCAGCCACAGAGCAACCAGCTATCCTGCCAGCCACACAACAAGCTATCCTGCCAGCCACACAACCAGCTATCCTGCCAGCCACAGAGCAACCAGCTATCCTGCCACCCACACAACAAGCTATCCTACCAGCCACACAATCAGCTATCCTGCCACCCACACAACAAGCTATCCTGCCAGCCACAGAGCAACCAGCTATCCTGCCACAGTCCGCCACACGTGACAGCTATAAATATATATATATAATAATTCCTCTCTGGATAATATTTCTTAAAAGCAATACAAATGAATATTTCGTAGGGACAAAATTGTTAATAAAAAAAGAGACCATTTGGAAGCGTCAGGTCTTAAGCCTAACTTGAGGTCTTAAGCCTAACGCTGGGAAAGTAACTGGACCCCCCTCCCCCCCCCTAGATGACGTAGCTGCCCCCCCCTCGACCGCCCCCCACGACCCCCCCCCCCCAACCACCTCACTCGTAACAGACGACCTTCAATACACGTGCGTGTTAGTGCGTGCGTTTGTGCGTGTGTGTGTGTGTGTGTGTGTGTGTGTGTAGGGAGGTGAGTGTAAGGTGGTATAATGCCGCAGTTGAGCCGCAGCCTGCCGCAGCCTGCCGCAGCCTGCCGCAGCCTGCCGCAGGCCTCTTGGCGGGTGATGCCAGCCTATTGAAAGTAATGAATTGTTCGACTTTTTTAAATGTTTCTATAACTTTCATGTGTTGCTTGACGGCTTGATGCGATGGTGTGGTGATTTGTGGTGGTGTGTTGGTTTGTGATAGGCTGTGATGTGTTGTGTTGGTTTGTGATAGGCTGTGGTGTGTTGGTTTGCGATAGGCTGTGGTGTGGTGTGTTTGTGTTGGTGTGTTTGTGAGGGTGTGGTGTGTTGGTGCAGTGTGTTTGTGAGGGTGTGGTGTGTTGGTGTAGTGTGATGGTGTGGTGTGTTGGTGTAGTGTGATGGTGTGGTGTGTTGGTGTAGTGTGATGGTGTGGTGTGTTGGTGTAGTGTGATGGTGTGGTGTGTTGGTGTAGTGTGATGGTGTGGTGTGTTGGTGTAGTGTGATGGTGTGGTGTGTTGGTGTAGTGTGATGGTGTGGTGTGTTGGTTTGTGATAGGCTGTGATGTGTGTGTTGGTTTGTGATAGGCTGTGATGTGTGTACTCACCTATACTCACCTATATGTGCTTGCAGGATCGAGCATTGACTCTTGGATCCCGCCTTTCTAGCTATCGGTTGTTTACAGCAATGACTCCTGTCCCATTTCCCTATCATACCTAGTTTTAAAAGTATGAATAGTATTTGCTTCCACAACCTGTTCCCCAAGTGCATTCCATTTTTCTACTACTCTCACGCTAAAAGAAAACTTCCTATGTGTTGGTTTGTGATAGGCTGTGATGTGTGTGTTGGTTTGTGATAGGCTGTGATGTGTGTGTTGGTTTGTGATAGGCTGTGATGTGGTGTGTTGGTGTAGTGTGATGGTGTGGTGTGTTGGTGTAGTGTGATGGTGTGGTGTGTTGGTGTAGTGTGATGGTGTGGTGTGTTGGTGTAGTGTGATGGTGTGGTGTGTTGGTGTGGTGTGTTGGTGTAGTGTGATGGTGTGGTGTGTTGGTGTAGTGTGATGGTGTGGTGTGTTGGTGTAGTGTGATGGTGTGGTGTGTTGGTGTAGTGTGATGGTGTGGTGTGTTGGTGTAGTGTGATGGTGTGGTGTGTTGGTGTAGTGTGATGGTGTGGTGTGTTGGTGTAGTGTGGTGGTGTGGTGTGTTGGTGTAGTGTGATGGTGTGGTGTGTTGGTGTAGTGTGATGGTGTGGTGTGTTAGTGTAGTGTGATGGTGTGGTGTGTTGGTGTAGTGTGATGGTGTGGTGTGTTGGTGTAGTGTGATGGTGTGGTGTGTTGGTGTAGTGTGATGGTGTGGTGTGTTGGTGTAGTGTGATGGTGTGGTGTGTTGGTTTGTGATAGGCTGTGATGTGTGTGTTGGTTTGTGATAGGCTGTGATGTGTGTGTTGGTTTGTGATAGGCTGTGATGTGGTGTTTGTGATAGGCTGTGATGTGTGTGTTGGTTTGTGATAGGCTGTGATGTGGTGTTTGTGATAGGCTGTGATGTGTGTGTTGGTTTGTGATAGGCTGTGATGTGGTGTTTGTGATAGGCTGTGATGTGTGTGTTGGTTTGTGATAGGCTGTGATGTGTGTGTTGGTTTGTGATAGGCTGTGATGTGGTGTGTTGGTTTGTGATAGGCTGTGATGTGTGTGTTGGTTTGTGATAGGCTGTGATGTGGTGTTTGTGATAGGCTGTGATGTGTGTGTTGGTTTGTGATAGGCTGTGATGTGGTGTTTGTGATAGGCTGTGATGTGTGTGTTGGTTTGTGATAGGCTGTGATGTGTGTGTTGGTTTGTGATAGGCTGTGATGTGGTGTTTGTGATAGACTGTGATGTGTGTGTTGGTTTGTGATAGGCTGTGATGTGTGTGTTGGTTTGTGATAGGCTGTGATGTGTGTGTTGGTTTGTGATAGGCTGTGATGTGATGTGTTGGTTTGTGATAGGCTGTGATGTGTTGTGTTGGTTTGTGATAGGCTGTGATGTGTGTGTTGGTTTGTGATAGGCTGTGATGTGATGTGTTTGTGATAGGCTGTGGTGTGTGTGTTGGTTTGTGATAGGCTGTGATGTGTGTGTTGGTTTGTGATAGGCTGTGATGTGGTGTGTTGGTTTCTGATAGGCTGTGATGTGGTGTTTGTGATAGGCTGTGATGTGTTGTGTTGGTTTGTGATAGGCTGTGATGTGTGTGTTGGTTTGTGATAGGCTGTTATGTGTTGTGTTGGTTTGTGATAGGCTGTGATGTGATGTGTTAGTTTGTGATAGGCTGTGATGTGGTGTTTGTGATAGGCTGTGATGTGGTGTTTTGTGATAGGCTGTGATGTGATGTGTTGGTTTGTGATAGGCTGTGATGTGGTGTTTTGTGATAGGCTGTGATGTGATGTGTTGGTTTGTGATAGGCTGTGATGTGGTGTTTGTGATAGGCTGTGATGTGGTGTTTTGTGATAGGCTGTGATGTGATGTGTTGGTTTGTGATAGGCTGTGATGTGGTGTTTTGTGATAGGCTGTGATGTGGTGTGTTTGTGATAGGCTGTACTCACCTACCTGTGCTTGCTGGGGGTTGAGCTTTGGCTCTTTGGTCCCGCCTCTCAACTGTCAATCAACAGGTGTACAGGTTCCTGAGCCTACTGGGCTCTATCATATTTACATTTGAAACTGTGTATGGAGTCAGCTTCCACCACATTACTAATGCATTCCACCTGTTAACTACTGTACTAGGGTGTTTTTGTGTAATAGGCTGTCGTGTTGATGGTTTAAACAAAAATATTGATGGAATTTTATAATTTCTTGTTATGTGTTTTTATGGTAATTCAAATTCAAGTATGTTTATTGAGAGATAGAAATACATCTCAAAGGGATAGAGTATCTTAGGCTATTTCTATCCCTCCGTACTACCAACCGTCCCATCTCGTGCTACGACATGTCCCATCTCGTGCTACGACCTGTCCCATCTCGTGCTACGACCTGTCCCATCTCGTACCACCACCCGTCCCATCTCGTACCACCACCCGTCCCATCTCGTACCACCACCCGTCCCATCTCGTAGGGAACCGCCAGGGACCTCGTTCCGGAAGTTCCATTTCCACCCAAGAAGACTCGACTCCCCGCCCACCATGCCGCCCAAAACCCACACCTTCCCACGCGCCCGCCCTCTGTGCAAGCACACCAAACCACCCAATGTTGCATATCCTATACAAACCAGCCTAGAAACCCGCGACATAACTTGGCGGGAAAAAATTGTTTGTTTACATCGTCCGCCATGTTTGTGACGTCACCGGAAGTGATGACGTGGAATAATTGAAATTGTGAAGTGTTTTCAAGAGGATTAACTGTTTAGGGGGATAGAGGGGGTGAGGGATAGGCTGCCGTGCAGTGTGTTAGTGTGTCAGCTAGTGTTGTGATAGGGGGTTATCAGTGTGGATAGGTATTGGAGTGTTAAGTTAATGTGTGTCACCTGGGTTGTGGATATGGACCACAAGTTGGAAGGTTGTGGAATTGTGTAGCTGGATAGGTTTGTTGTTAACTAACCGAGCCACCACTGGTGCCACCACCCGCGCCACCACTGGTGCCACCACCCGCGCCACCACTGGTGCCACCACCGGTGCCACCACCCGCGCCACCACTGGTGCCACCACCCTCACCACCACTGGTGCCACCACCCGCGCCACCACTGGAGCCAACACCCGCGCCACCACTGGTGCCACCACCCCCGCCACCACTGGTGCCAACACCCGCGCCACCACTGGTGCCACCACCCGCGCCACCACTGGAGCCAACACCCGCGCCACCACTGGTGCCACCACCCCCGCCACCACTGGTGCCAACACCCGCGCCACCACTGGAGCCACCACCCGCGCCACCACTGGTGCCAACACCCCCGCCACCACTGGTGCCAACATCCCCGCCACCACTGGTGCCACCACCCGCGCCACCACTGGAGCCAACACCCGCGCCACCACTGGTGCCAACACCCCCGCCACCACTGGTGCCACCACCCGCGCCACCACTGGAGCCAACACCCGCGCCACCACTGGTGCCACCACCCCCGCCACCACTGGTGCCAACACCCGCGCCACCACTGGTGCCACCACCCGCGCCACCACTGGAGCCAACACCCGCGCCACCACTGGTGCCACCACCCCCGCCACCACTGGTGCCAACACCCGCGCCACCACTGGAGCCACCACCCGCGCCACCACTGGTGCCAACACCCCCGCCACCACTGGTGCCAACACCCCCGCCACCACTGGTGCCACCACCCGCGCCACCACTGGAGCCAACACCCCCGCCACCACTGGTGCCACCACCCGCGCCACCACTGGTGCCACCACTGGTGCCACCACCCGCGCCACCACTGGTGCCACCACCCCCGCCACCACTGGTGCCACCACCCCCGCCACCACTGGTGCCAACACCCCCGCCACCACTGGAGCCACCACCCGCGCCACTGGTGCCAACACCCCCGCCACCACTGGTGCCAACACCCCCGCCACCACTGGAGCCACCACCCGCGCCACCACTGGAGCCAACACCCGCGCCACCACTGGTGCCACCACCCCCGCCACCACTGGTGCCAACACCCGCGCCACCACTGGAGCCACCACCCGCGCCACCACTGGTGCCAACACCCCCGCCACCACTGGTGCCAACACCCCCGCCACCACTGGTGCCACCACCCGCGCCACCACTGGTGCCAACACCCCCGCCACCACTGGTGCCACCACCCGCGCCACCACTGGTGCCACCACTGGTGCCACCACCCGCGCCACCACTGGTGCCACCACCCCCGCCACCACTGGTGCCACCACCCCCGCCACCACTGGTGCCAACACCCCCGCCACCACTGGAGCCACCACCCGCGCCACTGGTGCCAACACCCCCGCCACCACTGGTGCCAACACCCCCGCCACCACTGGAGCCAACACCCGCGCCACCACTGGAGCCAACACCCGCGCCACCACTGGTGCCACCACCCGCGCCACCACTGGAGCCAACACCCCCGCCACCACTGGTGCCAACACCCGCGCCACCACTGGTGCCACCACCCCCGCCACCACTGGTGCCACCACCCCCGCCACCACTGGTGCCAACACCCCCGCCACCACTGGAGCCACCACCCGCGCCACTGGTGCCAACACCCCCGCCACCACTGGTGCCAACACCCCCGCCACCACTGGAGCCAACACCCGCGCCACCACTGGAGCCAACACCCGCGCCACCACTGGTGCCACCACCCGCGCCACCACTGGAGCCAACACCCCCGCCACCACTGGTGCCAACACCCGCGCCACCACTGGTGCCACCACCCGCGCCACCACTGGTGCCACCACCCGCGCCACCACTGGTGCCACCACCCCCGCCACCACTGGTGCCACCACCCGCGCCACCACTGGAGCCAACACCCCCGCCACCACTGGTGCCAACACCCGCGCCACCACTGGTGCCACCACCCCCGCCACCACTGGTGTCAACACCCCCGCCACCACTGGTGCCACCACCCCCGCCACCACTGGTGCCACCACCCCCGCCACCACTGGTGCCACCACCCGCGCCACCACTGGTGCCAACACCCGCGCCACCACCGGTGCCACCACCCGCGCCACCACCGGTGCCAACACCCGCGCCACCACCGGTGCCACCACCCGCGCCACCACCGGTGCCAACACCCGCGCCACCACCGGTGCCACCACCCGCGCCACCACCGGTGCCAACACCCGCGCCACCACCGGTGCCAACACCCGCGCCACCACCGGTGCCACCACCCGCGCCACCACCGGTGCCAACACCCGCGCCACCACTGGTGCCAACACCCGCGCCGCCACTGGTGCCACCACCCGCGCCACCACCGGTGCCAACACCCGCGCCACCACTGGCGAATACCCACTTCCTCAAATGTGATACTTATGTACTAGCAGTGTGTTAACAGAGGGATTACCTCACCTGGTGTGTTAACAGAGGGATTACCTCACCTGGTGTGTTAACAGAGGGATTACCTCACCTGGTGTGTTAACAGAGGATTACCTCACCTGGTGTGTTAACAGAGGATTACCTCACCTAGTGTGTTAACAGAGGGATTACCTCACCTGGTGTGTTAACAGAGGGATTACCTCACCTGGTGTGTTAACAGAGGGATTACCTCACCTGGTGTGTTAACAGAGGATTACCTCACCTGGTGTGTTAACAGAGGATTACCTCACCTGGTGTGTTAACGGAGGATTACCTCACCTAGTGTGTTAACGGAGGATTACCTCACCTAGTGTGTTAACGGAGGATTACCTCACCTGGTGTGTTAACGGAGGATTACCTCACCTGGTGTGTTAACGGAGGATTACCTCACCTAGTGTGTTAACGGAGGATTACCTCACCTGGTGTGTTAACGGAGGATTACTTCACCTGGTGTGTTAACGGAGGATTACCTCACCTAGTGTGTTAACGGAGGATTACCTCACCTAGTGTGTTAACGGAGGATTACCTCACCTAGTGTGTTAACGGAGGATTACCTCACCTGGTGTGTTAACGGAGGATTACTTCACCTGGTGTGTTAACGGAGGATTACCTCACCTAGTGTGTTAACGGAGGATTACCTCACCTAGTGTGTTAACGGAGGATTACCTCACCTAGTGTGTTAACAGAGGGATTACCTCACCTAGTGTGTTAACGGAGGATTACCTCACCTGGTGTGTTAACGGAGGATTACTTCACCTGGTGTGTTAACGGAGGATTACCTCACCTAGTGTGTTAACGGAGGATTACCTCACCTTGCTTTTACACATGTGCTACACACTCTGATCCTGCCACACCTGTGTCTCCAGCTTCCACACCTGTCCTACACACACTGGTCCTGCCACACCTGTGTCTCCAGCTTCCACACCTGTCCTACACACACTGGTCCTGCCACACCTGTGTCTCCAGCTTCCACACCTGTCCTCTGATCATGCCTCCGTGTCCAATGCACATTTCCCCGTTAATATCAAGTATTCTATCGTATCTTCCTTTATGTAATAGTGACTAGGACATGATTCGGTAATTAATATCGTGTATCTGTTATCCTGCATGCTGGGAATCACACAGCTGTGTTGATATCATATTTTTGTACCCAGATATCTGAACATTTTTACAGCAAGGGAAAGAGGGTTACATGAAGACTGAAATGGGTTACAGAACTAGCTATGTTCTGTAACCCATCTATTGAACCTTGGAGGAGGCCGCGGGGCATAGATACAAGCCTAAGTTAGTTATTCAGACAGGTACACAGGCTTCTTGTCCCCGGGAAAAACGGAATTGTTATATAATGTTAAAGCGATTCGGTTTTGCTGCATGGTAATTTGACTGTTATGTATTCTATCGCTAAGGGTTATGTTTGTGTGTCATTAGGTTAGGTTAGGTTATACCTAGTTAGGCTAGGCTGTTATGCCCAGTTAGGCTAGCTGTTATACCCAGTTAGGCTAGGTTGTTATGCCCAGTTAGGCTAGGCGGTTATACCCAGTTAGTCTAGGTTGTTATACCCAGTTAGGCTAGGCTGTTATGCCCAGTTAGGCTAGGGTGTTATGCCCAGTTAGGCTAGCTGTTATACCCAGTTAGGCTAGGTTGTTATGCCCAGTTAGGCTAGGCGGTTATACCCAGTTAGTCTAGGTTGTTATACCCAGTTAGGCTAGGCTGTTATGCCCAGTTAGGCTAGGGTGTTATGCCCAGTTAGGCTAGGGTGTTATGCCCAGTTAGGCTAGGGTGTTATGCCCAGTTAGGCTAGGCTGTTATACCCAGTTAGGCTAGGCTGTTATACCCAGTTAGGCTAGGCTGTTATGCCCAGTTAGGCTAGGCTGTTATGCCCAGTTAGGCTAGGCTGTTATACCCAGTTAGGCTAGGGTGTTATGCCCAGTTAGGCTAGCTGTTATGCCCAGTTAGGATAAGCTGTTATACCCAGTTAGGCTAGGCTGTTATGCCCAGTTAGGCTAGGCTGTTATACCCAGTTAGGCTAGGGTGTTATGCCCAGTTAGGCTAGCTGTTATACCCAGTTAGGCTAGGTTGTTATGCCCAGTTAGGCTAGCTGTTATGCCCAGTTAGGCTAGCTGTTATACCCAGTTAGGCTAGGGTGTTATGCCCAGTTAGGCTAGGCTGTTATGCCCAGTTAGGCTAGGGTGTTATGCCCAGTTAGGCTAGGGTGTTATGCCCAGTTAGGCTAGGGTGTTATGCCCAGTTAGGCTAGGGTGTTATGCCCAGTTAGGCTAGGGTGTTATGCCCAGTTAGGCTAGGGTGTTATGCCCAGTTAGGCTAGGGTGTTATGCCCAGTTAGGCTAGGGTGTTATGCCCAGTTAGGCTAGGGTGTTATGCCCAGTTAGGCTAGGTTGTTATGCCCAGTTAGGCTAGGTTGTTATGCCCAGTTAGGCTAGGTTGTTATGCCCAGTTAGGCTAGGTTGTTATGCCCAGTTAGGCTAGGGTGTTATGCCCAGTTAGGCTAGGCTGTTATGCCCAGTTAGGCTAGGGTGTTATGCCCAGTTAGGCTAGGCTGTTATACCCAGTTAGGCTAGGTTGTTATGCCCAGTTAGGCTAGGGTGTTATGCCCAGTTAGGCTAGGCTGTTATGCCCAGTTAGGCTAGCTGTTATACCCAGTTAGGCTAGGTTGTTATGCCCAGTTAGGCTAGGGTGTTATGCCCAGTTAGGCTAGGCTGTTATGCCCAGTTAGGCTAGCTGTTATACCCAGTTAGGCTAGGTTGTTATGCCCAGTTAGGCTAGGGTGTTATGCCCAGTTAGGCTAGGCTGTTATGCCCAGTTAGGATAGGCTGTTATACCCAGTTAGGCTAGGCTGTTATGCCCAGTTAGGCTAGGCTGTTATACCCAGTTAGGCTAGGGTGTTATGCCCAGTTAGGCTAGCTGTTATGCCCAGTTAGGATAGGCTGTTATACCCAGTTAGGCTAGCTGTTATGCCCAGTTAGGCTAGCTGTTATACCCAGTTAGGCTAGGTTGTTATGCCCAGTTAGGCTAGCTGTTATGCCCAGTTAGGCTAGCTGTTATACCCAGTTAGGCTAGGGTGTTATGCCCAGTTAGGCTAGGCTGTTATGCCCAGTTAGGCTAGGCTGTTATGCCCAGTTAGGCTAGGTTGTTATGCCCAGTTAGGCTAGGGTGTTATGCCCAGTTAGGCTAGGGTGTTATGCCCAGTTAGGCTAGGGTGTTATGCCCAGTTAGGCTAGGGTGTTATGCCCAGTTAGGCTAGGGTGTTATACCCAGTTAGGCTAGGGTGTTATACCCAGTTAGGCTAGGGTGTTATACCCAGTTAGGCTAGGGTGTTATACCCAGTTAGGCTAGGGTGTTATGCCCAGTTAGGCTAGGGTGTTATACCCAGTTAGGATAGGCTGTTATACCCAGTTAGGATAGGCTGTTATACCCAGTTAGGATAGGCTGTTATACCCAGTTAGGCTAGGGTGTTATACCCAGTTAGGCTAGGGTGTTATACCCAGTTAGGCTAGGCTGTTATACCCAGTTAGGCTAGGGTGTTATACCCAGTTAGGCTAGGGTGTTATACCCAGTTAGGCTAGGGTGTTATACCCAGTTAGGCTAGGGTGTTATACCCAGTTAGGCTAGGGTGTTATGCCCAGTTAGGCTAGGGTGTTATACCCAGTTAGGATAGGCTGTTATACCCAGTTAGGATAGGCTGTTATACCCAGTTAGGATAGGCTGTTATGCCCAGTTAGGCTAGGCTGTTATACCCAGTTAGGCTAGGGTGTTATACCCAGTTAGGCTAGGGTGTTATACCCAGTTAGGCTAGGTTGTTATACCCAGTTAGGATAGGCTGTTATGCCCAGTTAGGCTAGGCTGTTATACCCAGTTAGGCTAGGCTGTTATGCCCAGTTAGGCTAGGCTGTTATGCCCAGTTAGGCTAGGCTAGGTACGTGGACATTGATCAGCCAGTAATGAGGACAGTTGAAAGATTTTTAATGTTTACCAAACTATATAAGGAATCAGAGCGTGATTGAGGCGAACCTATAATCTAAACTGATTTGTATAACAGTTACTCATGTGTGCGTCACGGCTAGTATAATCCACTGTTCACTGGAGTGTTAGTTAAACTGATGACTGTTTACTGGAGTGTTAGTTATACTGATGACTGTTCACTGGAGTGTTAGTTAAACTGATGACTGTTCACTGGAGTGTTAGTTATACTGATGACTGTTTACTGGAGTGTTAGTTAAACTGATGACTGTTCACTGGAGTGTTAGTTATACTGATGACTGTTCACTGGAGTGTTAGTTATACTGATGACTGTTTACTGGAGTGTTAGTTATACTGATGACTGTTCACTGGAGTGTTAGTTATACTGATGACTGTTCACTGGAGTGTTAGTTATACTGATGACTGTTTACTGGAGTGTTAGTTATACTGATGACTGTTTACTGGAGTGTTAGTTATACTGATGACTGTTCACTGGAGTGTTAGTTATACTGATGACTGTTTACTGGAGTGTTAGTTATACTGATGACTGTTCACTGGAGTGTTAGTTATACTGATGACTGTTTACTGGAGTGTTAGTTATACTGATGACTGTTCACTGGAGTGTTAGTTATACTGATGACTGTTTACTGGAGTGTTAGTTAAACTGATGACTGTTCACTGGAGTGTTAGTTATACTGATGACTGTTCACTGGAGTGTTAGTTATACTGATGACTGTTTACTGGAGTGTTAGTTATACTGATGACTGTTCACTGGAGTGTTAGTTATACTGATGACTGTTCACTGGAGTGTTAGTTATACTGATGACTGTTTACTGGAGTGTTAGTTATACTGATGACTGTTCACTGGAGTGTTAGTTATACTGATGACTGTTCACTGGAGTGTTAGTTATACTGATGACTGTTTACTGGAGTGTTAGTTAAACTGATGACTGGGGAAACTTATTGGTGAAAAGTTACAAAATATTTGCATTTTCTTACGGTTGGTGTCAAGCATAAGAGTAGCCTAGTGGCAGTCAGTGTGGGCTGTGTCACATAGGTACCTGGGAGTTAGACAGCTGCCACTAGATGTTTCAGACGGCCAGCGTCCACGTTTGAGAAGCGCGTAGCGAGGACCCTTTATATTGAGACATTTACATTAAGACATTACGTAAAGCTGTGACGGGCAGTGTTGTAGAGGAGTGAGGCGGGATTACCAGGGGAAAGCGGCAAGCCATTACGACTATATAGCACTGGGAAGGGGTCAGGATAAGGATTTGGGATGGGACGGGGGGAAGGAATGGTGCCCTAACCACTTGTGGACGGTCGGGGGATAGAACACCGACCTGCATGAAGCGAAACCGTCGCTCTACCGTCCAGCCCAAGTGTAACGCCGGGAGAGTGCACCCATGACTCACCATGGGAACGTCCTGGTAAGATCAGCCTGTAATCTCAGATTCAGGTAGAGTTATCTTGAGGTTATCTTGAGATGATTTCGGGGCTTTAGTGTCCCCGCGGCCCGGTCCTCGACCAGGCCTCCACCCCCAGGAAGCAGCCCGTGACAGCTGATTAACTCCCAGGTACCTATGTGGTTGGGCAGAGAGACTGCGACTGGGTGTAATAGGTTTGTGAGAAAGTTAACATGTGAGCACAAGACGATGCCGTAAGAGCGGTTGATCCAAGATGACATGTGAGGCATTACACAACCCGTGATGGGCACCATACCCAGTAACATGCCCCTCAAGTGTTACGTTACTCCTGCCCACGGGCACGTTGATGAGACGTCACTCCTGCCTTGCCAGCTGGGATATATATAACGTCTGCGTTGTGAGACGTAATCCGCGGGCAGCGCCTCAGGTGGTACGAACCCCCCGCTGTCTCCCGCCAGGACGGCCGGCGCCCACGCCTGCCGGAAGCCACCAGCAACAGCAGCAGCAGCAGCAGCAGCAGCAGCTCGGGAAAGCTGCAGCGTAGCTCGGGGAGTCGATCAAGGGGGTGCAAGTTTAGATTCTTGTAGCGCCTGTCGCACCCCT
Source organism: Procambarus clarkii (assembly GCF_040958095.1). Taxonomy (NCBI): domain Eukaryota; kingdom Metazoa; phylum Arthropoda; class Malacostraca; order Decapoda; family Cambaridae; genus Procambarus; species Procambarus clarkii. Next base: position 13,070,652 of record NC_091210.1, on the reverse strand, counting down.
GTCGCACCCCTGCAGGGGATTCTGTACCCTGCTACACCCCTTACACTGGCTTCTGTAACCTGCCACACCCTTGCTGTAGCGTCTGCACCCTGCCACACCCTTGCTGTAACGCCTGCACCCTGCCACACCCTGCTTGTACCCTGCGTGCCATCACCTTGTTGCAAGGCGCTTCGCCCCCTGGACAAATGGATGTGCCCTGGCGAGGTACATCTTCACCGTAGCCAAGATGAGGCACATCTTCACCGTAGCCAAGGTGAGGCACATCTTCTACACATCCCAACACCGTCACCCCCACACCAACTTTGTCATAGTTGAGATATCGTAAAATATATAGTGGCATTTTTTGTGTATTAACTTAGTTGAATTGGTACTTAGAGAAGGTTAGGAAAGATGTCTTTGGTGTTTGTTATTAGGAGAGTATTAGAAGTTGTGTGTGTGGGTGTGTGTGTGTGTGTGTGTGTGTGGTGTGGGTGTGTGTGTGTGGGTGTGTGTGTGGGTGTGTGTGTGTGTGGGTGGGTGTGTGTGTGTAGGTGTGTGTGTAGGAGAGAGGTAGAGACACACACACACACACAAACACACCCTTGCCCCGCCCATACCCTGGTAACCCCTCACTGCTACTTATTTTCCTGCTGGTGGTGGTAGAGTAATTACGGTGATGGCACGGTATGGTGGCGCAGCTCACGGTAGCAGCGGGGGGTTACAGTGTGTGTGGGAGACGGCGGTGGAGCCAGCTTGGAAAGTATTAGTGGCGGCGGAGGTGGTTTGGGCTGCACGGCGTGGACACGGAGCTAAGATCGTCACCACCCTCGCACGCACACACGCACACACACGCACACGGACCCCCGGCGACTAGCGCTCTCTATGCCAATAGCCGCCACAATTCACGACTTTCGTGTGGAATTACTACGGTGATTTTGATGGTAGTTAAGCGGGAGATGAACGATGGTAGAGGGAGGAGTAGGGGCATGCGGCGGCGTGGGTATGGTACCCACGGTGATAAGGGTATGAGTGGAGGGTAAAGTGGAGGGTATGTGTGTAAGGAGCACACACACCCTGGGAGCAGACGGCGGCCCCTTCGCCTCGACCACCACTAACCGCTGTGTGAGGGGCGGCATCTTGTGCACGGGTCACCCGGGCCCCCTCCTGCTCCTGCTGCCCTCCACACACACACACACCCTCCTGCTGCTGCTGCTGCCCTCCACACACACCCTTCTGCTGCTGCTGCCCTCCACACACACCCTCCTGCTCCTGCTGCTGCTGCCCTCCACACACACACCCTCCTGCTCCTGCTGCTGCCCTCCACACACACACCCTCCTGCTCCTGCTGCTGCCCTCCACACACACACCCTCCTGCTCCTGCTGCTGCCCTCCACACACACACCCTCCTGCTCCTGCCCTCCACACACACACCCTCCTGCTGCCCTCCACACACACACCCTCCTGCTCCTGCTGCTGCTGCCCTCCACACACACACCCTCCTGCTCCTGCCCTCCACACACACACACCCTCCTGCTGCTGCTGCTGCTGCCCTCCACACACACCCTTCTGCTGCCCGCCACACACACCCTTCTGCTGCTGCTGCCCTCCACACACACCCTCCTCCTGCTGCTGCTGCTGCCCTCCACACACACACCCTCCTGCTGCTGCTGCTGCCCTCCACACACACCCTTCTGCTGCTGCTGCCCTCCACACACACACCCTCCTGCTCCTGCTGCTGCCCACCACACACACCCTTCTGCTGCTGCTGCTGCCCTCCACACACACCCTTCTGCTGCTGCTGCTGCCCTCCACACACACACCCTCCTGCTGCTGCTGCTGCCCTCCACACACACCCTTCTGCTGCTGCTGCCCTCCACACACACACCCTCCTGCTCCTGCTGCTGCCCTCCACACACACCCTCCTGCTGCTGCTGCTGCCCTCCACACACACCCTCCTGCTGCTGCTGCCCTCCACACACACCCTCCTGCTGCTGCTGCCCTCCACACACACCCTCCTGCTGCTGTAGCTGTCCTCCACACACACCCTCCTGCTGCTGCTGCCCTCCACACACACCCTCCTGCTGCTGCTGCCCTCCACACACACCCTCCTGCTGCTGCTGCTGCCCTCCACACACACCCTCCTGCTGCTGTAGCTGTCCTCCACACACACCCTCCTGCTGCTGCTGCCCTCCACACACACACACCCTCCTGCTGCTGCTGCCCTCCACACACACCCTCCTGCTGCTGCTGCCCTCCACACACACACCCTCCTGCTGCTGCTGCCCTCCACACACACACACCCTCCTGCTGCTGCTGCTGCCCTCCACACACACCCTCCTGCTGCTGCTGCCCTCCACACACACACACCCTCCTGCTGCTGCTGCTGCCCTCCACACACACCCTCCTGCTGCTGCTGCCCTCCACACACACCCTCCTGCTGCTGCTGCCCTCCACACACACACACCCTCCTGCTGCTGCTGCTGCCCTCCACACACACCCTCCTGCTGCTGCTGCCCTCCACACACACACACCCTCCTGCTGCTGCTGCTGCTGCCCTCCACACACACCCTCCTGCTGCTGCTGCCCTCCACACACACACACCCTCCTGCTGCTGCTGCTGCCCTCCACACACACACCCTTCTGCTGCCCTCCACACACACCCTTCTGCTGCCCTCCACACACACCCTCCTGCTGCTGCTGCCCTCCACACACACACCCTCCTGCTGCTGCTGCCCTCCACACACACACCCTCCTGCTGCTGCTGCTGCCCTCCACACACACACCCTCCTGCTGCTGCTGCTGCCCTCCACACACACACCCTCCTGCTGCTGCTGCTGCCCTCCACACACACACCCTCCTGCTGCTGCTGCCCTCCACACACACCCTTCTGCTGCCCTCCACACACACACCTTCCTGCTGCTGCCCTCCACACATACACCCTCCTGCTGCTGCTGCCCTCCACACACACCCTTCTGCTGCCCTCCACACACACACACCCTCCTGCTGCTGCTGCTGCCCTCCACACACACCCTCCTGCTGCTGCTGCCCTCCACACACACACCCTCCTGCTGCTGCTGCTGCTGCCCTCCACACACACCCTCCTGCTGCTGCTGCCCTCCACACACACACCCTCCTGCTGCTGCTGCTGCCCTCCACACACACCCTCCTGCTGCTGCTGCTGCCCTCCACACACACACCCTCCTGCTGCTGCTGCTGCCCTCCACACACACACCCTGCTGCCGTCCGCGTGAAGCTACACACCTGCTGCTGCCGTCCACGTGTAGCTGCACACCTGCTGCTGCCGTCCGCGTGTAACAACACATCTGCTGCCGTCCGCATGTAACAACACATCTGCTGCTGCCGTCCGCGTGTAGCTACACATCTGCTGCTGCCATCCGCGTGTAGCTACACACCTACTGCTGCCGTCAGCGTGTAGCTACACACCTGCTGCTGCCGTCCGCGTGTAGCTACACACCTGCTGCTGCCGTCCGCGTGTAGCTACACACCTGCTGCTGCCGTCCGCGTGTAGCTACACACCTGCTGCTGCCGTCCGCGTGTAGTTACACACCTGCCGTACCTCCATCACCTCCAATCATATCTAACAATGAATCACTAAATACGCAGGTGATAACGGCAGATCTGGGGCCAGATTCACGAAGCAGTTACGCAAGCACTTACGAACCTGGGGCCAGATTCACGAAGTAGTTACGCAAGCACTTACGAACCTGGGACCAGATTCACGAAGCAGTTACGCAAGCACTTACGAACCTGGGGCCAGATTCACGAAGTAGTTACGCAAGCACTTACGAACCTGGGACCAGATTCACGAAGTAGTTACGCAAGCACTTACGAACCTGGGGCCAGATTCACGAAGCAGTTACGCAAGCACTTACAAGCCTGGGGCCAGATTCACGAAGCAGTTACGCAAGTACTTACGAACCTGGGGCCAGATTCACGAAGCAGTTACGCGTGTACATTTTTCCTCAATCTTTGACGGCTTTGGTTACATTTATTAAACAGTTTACAAGCATGAAAACTTGCCAATCAACTGTTGTTATTGTTATAAACAGCCTCCTGGTGCTTCCGAGCTCATTAACTGTTTAATAATTGTAAACAAAGCCGCCAAAGATTGAGAAGTGGAGCTTCAAATCCCATCTATAACCCTAAGATGTCCCCAGAGGCCAAATTTCCTTGTCCCCCATATGTGTGGGTGTCGAGATGTAGCTCTCGGCCCCCATTCCGTTATCAGATCCTCTCTAATCAGATTAACACGCCGCAGCTCTTCTCGGAGCGAAGGTTTCAGTTGTCTATCGGGTTGCTGTGCCTCTCTTAGACGGATTAGACGGCTTGTGGGTTTGAGCCCATACCTCCTGTCTGTACTACCGCGTCTGTGCCTGTGGATATGTGGATAAAGTGCCTCTATGCCTTCTTCCTAGCTGCCGCTATACACCCTTCGTAGCTGCCGCTATACAGCCTTCCTAGCTGCCGCTATACACCCTTCGTAGCTGCCGCTATACAGCCTTCCTAGCTGCCGCTATACACCCTTCGTAGCTGCCGCTATACAGCCTTCGTAGCTGCCGCTATACAGCCTTCGTAGCTGCCGCTATACAGCCTTCCTAGCTGCCGCTATACAGCCTTCCTAGCTGCCGCTATACAGCCTTCGTAGCTGCCGCTATACAGCCTTCGTAGCTGCCGCTATACAGCCTTCGTAGCTGCCGCTATACAGCCTTCCTAGCTGCCGCTATACAGCCTTCCTAGCTGCCGCTATACATCCTTCGTAGCTGCCGCTATACACCCTTCGTAGCTGCCGCTATACACCCTTCGTAGCTGCCGCTATACACCCTTCGTAGCTGCCGCTATACACCCTTCCTAGCTGCCGCTATACAGCCTTCCTAGCTGCCGCTATACACCCTTCCTAGCTGCCGCTATACACCCTTCCTAGCTGCCGCTATACACCCTTCCTAGCTGCCGCTATACACCCTTCCTAGCTGCCGCTATACACCCTTCCTAGCTGCCGCTATACACCCTTCCTAGCTGCCGCTATACACCCTTCGTAGCTGCCGCTATACAGCCTTCCTAGCTGCCGCTATACACCCTTCGTAGCTGCCGCTATACACCCTTCGTAGCTGCCGCTATACACCCTTCGTAGCTGCCGCTATACAGCCTTCCTAGCTGCCGCTATACACCCTTCGTAGCTGCCGCTATACAGCGTTCCTAGCTGCCGCTATACACCCTTCGTAGCTGCCGCTATACACCCTTCGTAGCTGCCGCTATACACCCTTCGTAGCTGCCGCTATACACCCTTCGTAGCTGCCGCTATACAGCGTTTCTAGCTGCCGCTATACAGCCTTCCTAGCTGCCGCTATACAGCGTTCTACCAGCATACACTTCCGGCCTGGCAGAAAAGCTATACCCCTCCCTTCCTCTCCCACGAGCACCGCCTGCCTATCCCCTCTCTATCCCCTCCCTATCCCCTCTCTATCCCCTCCCTATCCCCTCCCTATGCCCCATACTACCCACTTTGCCAGCGCCGACATCCCCCCCCCCAATCGTCGCCCCCCCCGCTCCGGGCGGTGGCCGCCCCCCGCCGCCCACAAGGACTCGAGCCATGAAGTATCTGGTGACTGGGTCTACCCCCGAGGCCACTGTGGTCCAGTCCCCGAGGCCACTGTGGTCCAGTCCCCGAGGCCACTGTGGTCCAGCCCCCGAGGCCACTGTGGTCCAGCCCCCGAGGCCACTGTGGTCCAGTCCCCGAGGCCACTGTGGTCCAGCCCCCGAGGCCACTGTGGTCCAGTCCCCGAGGCCACTGTGGTCCAGTCCCCGAGGCCACTGTGGTCCAGCCCCCGAGGCCACTGTGGTCCAGTCCCCGAGGCCACTGTGGTCCAGTCCCCGAGGCCACTGTGGTCCAGCCCCCGAGGCCACTGTGGTCCAGTCCCCGAGGCCACTGTGGTCCAGTCCCCGAGGACACTGTGGTCCAGTCCCCGAGGACACTGTGGTCCAGCCCCCGAGGCCACTGTGGTCCAGTCCCCGAGGCCACTGTGGTCCAGTCCCCGAGGACACTGTGGTCCAGTCCCCGAGGCCACTGTGGTCCAGTCCCCGAGGACACTGTGGTCCAGCCCCCGAGGCCACTGTGGTCCAGTCCCCGAGGCCACTGTGGTCCAGTCCCCGAGGCCACTGTGGTCCAGTCCCCGAGGACACTGTGGTCCAGTCCCCGAGGCCACTGTGGTCCAGTCCCCGAGGACACTGTGGTCCAGTCCCCGAGGCCACTGTGGTCCAGTCCCCGAGGACACTGTGGTCCAGTCCCCGAGGCCACTGTGGTCCAGTCCCCGAGGCCACTGTGGTCCAGTCCCCGAGGCCACTGTGGTCCAGCCCCCGAGGCCACTGTGGTCCAGTCCCCGAGGCCACTGTGGTCCAGCCCCCGAGGCCACTGTGGTCCAGTCCCCGAGGACACTGTGGTCCAGTCCCCGAGGCCACTGTGGTCCAGTCCCCGAGGACACTGTGGTCCAGTCCCCGAGGCCACTGTGGTCCAGTCCCCGAGGCCACTGTGGTCCAGTCCCCGAGGACACTGTGGTCCAGTCCCCGAGGACACTGTGGTCCAGCCCCCGAGGCCACTGTGGTCCAGTCCCCGAGGACACTGTGGTCCAGTCCCCGAGGACACTGTGGTCCAGTCCCCGAGGCCACTGTGGTCCAGTCCCCGAGGACACTGTGGTCCAGTCCCCGAGGACACTGTGGTCCAGCCCCCGAGGACACTGTGGTCCAGTCCCCGAGGCCACTGTGGTCCAATCCCCGAGGCCACTGTGGTCCAGTCCCCGAGGACACTGTGGTCCAGCCCCCGAGGCCACTGTGGTCCAGTCCCCGAGGACACTGTGGTCCAGTCCCCGAGGCCACTGTGGTCCAGCCCCCGAGGACACTGTGGTCCAGCCCCCGAGGCCACTGTGGTCCAGTCCCCGAGGACACTGTGGTCCAGCCCCCGAGGACACTGTGGTCCAGTCCCCGAGGCCACTGTGGTCCAGCCCCCGAGGACATTGTGGTCCAGTCCCCGAGGCCACTGTGGTCCAGTCCCCGAGGCCACTGTGGTCCAGTCCCCGAGGCCACTGTGGTCCAGTCCCCGAGGCCACTGTGGTCCAGTCCCCGAGGACACTGTGGTCCAGTCCCCGAGGCCACTGTGGTCCAGCCCCCGAGGACATTGTGGTCCAGCCCCCGAGGCCACTGTGGTCCAGTCCCCGAGGCCACTGTGGTCCAGTCCCCGAGGACACTGTGGTCCAGTCCCCGAGGACACTGTGGTCCAGCCCCCGAGGACACTGTGGTCCAGTCCCCGAGGACACTGTGGTCCAGTCCCCGAGGACACTGTGGTCCAGTCCCCGAGGACACTGTGGTCCAGTCCCCGAGGACACTGTGGTCCAGCCCCCGAGGACACTGTGGTCCAGTCCCCGAGGCCACTGTGGTCCAGTCCCCGAGGCCACTGTGGTCCAGCCCCCGAGGCCACTGTGGTCCAGTCCCCGAGGCCACTGTGGTCCAGTCCCCGAGGCCACTGTAGTCCAGTCCCCGAGGCCACTGTGGTCCAGCCCCCGAGGCCACTGTGGTCCAGCCCCCGAGGCCACTGGTCCAGTCCCCGAGGCCACTGTGGTCCAGCCCCCGAGGCCACTGTGGTCCAGTCCCCGAGGCCACTGTGGTCCAGCCCCCGAGGCCACTGTGGTCCAGTCCCCGAGGACACTGTGGTCCAGTCCCCGAGGCCACTCTGGCACCAGTCTGACAGAGATCTTGAATTTCGAATCGAGGAGACATGTTTGCGGTATAAAAGATTGTCATGGGAATATCTAAGGTTGTTAAACACCTTCAGTATTCATCAAGGTAATATAAGTGGAGGGAGGGAATTATCAAGGGGAAAGCACCAAGCCATTACGACTATATAGCCCTTGGAAGGGGTCAGGATAAGGACTTGGGATGGGACGGGGGGAAAGGAATGGTGCCCAACCACTTGTGGACCGTCGGGGATTGAACGTCTTGTAGTGTGTATTTAAAAAAGAAATGTGCATTGTATTCTCCTAAAGTTCCCTATCTAGTTCGTTCCACTAATGATTTGAGAGGTTCATTTCAGACATCTGACGAATTTCCTCTAAATCACTCTGTTTAGATTTAGTTTAGATTTAGGAAAGACCTGGGTAAATACTGGTTTGGTAACAGGGTTGTTGATTTGTGGAACCAATTACCGCGTAACGTGGTGGATGTGGGGTCCCTCGATTGTTTCAAGCGCGGGTTGGACAAGTATATGAGTGGGATTGGGTGGTTATAGATAGGAGCTGCCTCGTATGGGCCAATAGGCCTTCTGCAGTTACCTTTGTTCTTATGTTTATGCTAATAAGCAGCCTAGCCAAAGCACTCAATTATTGCTCTCATCAAACTACATATTTACGGGCTATTCATGCCCGTGCCACCTCTTGGGTGGCTTAACCTGACCTCACCTGTCCCAGGTGAGGACAGGTGGGAGTGTCCCAGGTGAGGACAGGTGGGAGTGTCCCAGGTGAGGGCAGGTGAGTGTCCCAGGTGAGGACAGGTGAGTGTCCCAGGTGAGGACAGGTGAGTGTCCCAGGTGAGGACAGGTGAGTGTCCCAGGTGAGTGGGAGTGAGAAACATGAGAAAATTAGGTGCACAAAACCATTGATTTTGTCCCCTTCCCCTCGCAAGTTCTGGGTGAAGTTTTAGGGGAGCTTACCTTAGTCCGGCCCTGCCCTAGCCTCTCCCTCCTGGGGGTGGTGGGTAGGACCTGGGGGCAGCGCTCCCCACCCCTGCCTAAGGGATCTCTGGACGCGCCTACTGCTTCTGGCCACCTCTGCTTCGGGCCACCTCTGCTTCGGTCTACGGGTAGATATGGCCAGTATGGCTCCAGTAGACATGATCTACCGCCTAGCGGGGCGGGTCTACGGGCACTCCAACCCGCTAAGGGCCCACGGAGCCCGCCAGGGGCCCACGGAGCCCAATAAGAGCCCGCCAGGGGCCCAGGGAGCCCAATAAGAGCCCGCTAAGGGCCCACGGAGCCGACAAAGAGTCCGCTAAGGGCCCACGGAGCCCATCTTGAGTCCCTTGGTAACGAGGAAGACAGCATGCACCACGGTGGACGACATAAGGGCGTGGGTCGATACTCAGGGCGCCCCCTGAGGGAAAGGAAGATGAGGGGGGAGGGACAGGGGGGCGAGGGGGGGGAATTCTTCAGCTGCCCCCCAAGTTAATTACGCATTTTGGGTGGCCAGGCCGCCATCTGCTGGCCGGGGGGGTGGGGGGGGGGTGTCTGCTTGCGCTTGTCTCATGGCTGCTGGTGACGGGGGGGGGGGGGACTGGCCTCTAACAGCCTTGTAACAGCCCTGTAACAGCCTTGTGACAGTCTTGTGACAGTCCTGTGACAGTCCTGTAACAGCCTTGTAACAGCCCTGTAACAGCCTTGTGACAGTCCTGTAACAGCCTTGTGACAGTCTTGTGACAGTCCTGTAACAGCCTTGTAACAGCCCTGTAACAGCCTTGTGACAGTCTTGTGACAGCCCTGTAACAGCCTTGTGACAGTCTTGTGACAGTCCTGTAACAGCCTTGTAACAGCCCTGTAACAGCCTTGTGACAGTCTTGTGACAGCCCTGTAACGGCCTTGTAACAGCCCTGTAACAGCCTTGTAACACACTCACACCTCCCCCTTTTCTCCACCCATCCTATGTTGGCCCCATACCCCCATGTTGTCATCATTATGTGTTCAAACTTAGAGCAAAATCTGGAGGTACTGGTGTAGGGTCTCAGTTAACCTAACCTGTTAACCCAACCTGCTAACTTAACCTATTAACCCAACCTGTTAACTCAATCTGTTAGCCCAACCAGTTAAGCTAACCAGTTATCTCGCGGTAATACAATATTGATACAACCGGGTTTTCTTCCTATTGGGGAGTGTTGTACATGCTGCTATGGCTGTGTCCATATATGTGTGCAATTGCATATATATATTAGGTGATTTAGTGGGGGTTAGGTCATGTACAAGGGAACTTGGCCTCTAGTGACTTCTTTAGAGTCATGCATGGAACTCTGAAGGACCTGGTTATCTTGAGGTTATCTTGAGATGATTTCGGGGCTTTAGTGTCCCCGCGGCCCGGTCCTCGACCAGGCCACCACCCCCAGGAAGCAGCCCGTGACAGCTGACTAACTCCCAGGTACCTATTTACTGCTAGGTAACAGGGGTATTCAGGGTGAAAGAAACTTTGCCCATTTGTTTCTGCCTCGTGCGGGAATCGAACCCGCGCCACAGAATTACGAGTCCTGCGCGCTATCCACCAGGCTATGAGGCCCCCCAAATCTGGGGCCAGATTTACGAAGCAGTTACGCAAGCACTTACGAACCTGGGGCCTGATTCACGAAGCAGTTACGCAAGCACTTACGAACCTGGGGCCAGATTCACGAAGCAGTTACGCAAGCACTTACGAACCTGGGGCCAGATTCACGAAACAGTGACGCAAGCACTTACGAACGTGTACATCTTTCCTCAATCTTTGAAGGCTTTGGTTACATTTATTAAACAGTTTACAAGCATGAAAACTTGCCAATCAACTGTTGTTATTGTTATAAACAGCCTCCAGGTGCTTCGGAGCTCATTAACTGTTTAATAATTGTAAACAAAGCCGCCAAAGATTGAGAAAAACAGGTTCGTAAGTGCTTGCGTAACTGCCTCGTGAACCTGGCCCCAGGTTCGTAAGTGCTTGCGTAACTGCTTCGTGAATCTGGCCGCTGGTCAACCGGGCTGTGGTGGATACATGGGCCTGCGGGCCGCTCCAAGCAACAGCCTGGTTATCTTGAGGTTATCTTGAGATGATTTCGGGGCTTTAGTGTCCCCGCGGCCCGGTCCTCGACCAGGCCTCCACCCCCAGGAAGCAGCCCCTGACAGCTGACTAACACCCAGGTACCTATTTTACTGCTAGGTAACAGGGGCATAGGGTGAAAGAAACTCTGCCCATTGTTTCTCGCCGGCGCTTGGGATCGAACCCAGGACCACAGGATCACAAATCCAGCGTGCTGTCCGCTCGCTGGGTATGTAGTCAACTAAATTGTGCTTTCAGGGGGTCGAGCTTCGGCTCCTTGGTCCCGCCTCTCAACTGGTGTAGAGGGCGGGGGTGTGTGGGGTGGGGTGGAGGGGTGGGTGGGGGTTACTGGGTATGTGATGGTGTTTGTGTGAGAGGTGAGAGCAGGGGGAGGGGGTTGGTGGGGGGAGAGGGGGTGGGGTAGCACGTGACTGCCGCCAGCCTAGACACCCCCCCTATCACACCCCCACCACCACCCCCCCCCTACCACACCCCCACCACCACACCCCCACCACCACCCCACACCCCCCCCCCCCCAACCTCAACCAACAAACCACCACATTCAACCCTGTTTTCTTGCTGTACCCGCTCCTGCTGCTGTTGCTGTACCCGCTCCTGCTGCTGTTGCTGTACCCGCTCCTGCTGCTGTTGCTTTACCCGCTCCTGCTGCTGTTGCTGTACCCGCTCCTGCTGCTGTTGCTGTACCCGCTCCTGCTGCTGTTGCTGTACCCGCTCCTGCTGCTGGTGCTGTACCCGCTCCTGCTGCTGTTGCTGTACCCGCTCCTGCTGCTGGTGCTGTACCCGCTCCTGCTGCTGTTGCTGTACCCGCTCCTGCTGCTGTTGCTGTACCCGCTCCTGCTGCTGTTGCTGTACCCGCTCCTGCTGCTGGTGCTGTACCCGCTCCTGCTGCTGTTGCTGTACCCGCTCCTGCTGCTGTTGCTGTACCCGCTCCTGCTGCTGTTGCTGTACCCGCTCCTGCTGCTGTTGCTGTACCCGCTGCTCCTGCTCTTCTTACTGTCTGCCTCTGCTTCCTGTTGTTGCTGTACCCGCTGCCGCTGCTATACCTGCTGGTTGCTGTACCCGCTGCTGCTGTTGTTGCTGTACCCGCTGCCGCTGCTATACCTGCTGGTTGCTGTACCCGCTGCTGCTGTTGTTGCTGTACCCGCTGCTGCTGTTGTTGTTGTACCCGCTCCTGCTGCTGTTGCTGTACCCGCTGCTGCTGCTTTACCTGCTGTTGCTGTATCCGCTCCTGCTGCTCTTGTTACTGTCTGCTGTGTCTGCCTCTGCTTCCTGCTGTGAGGATGGTGGTGGTACTCTGCTGAAGCTTGTGTCTGCTGCCACAAGTGCTAAGCGAGTGTATAGTTTAGTGTGCAGGTGCAGCGCCTAACAGCCTGCTGGATCACACTAATTACACACCGGGACTCATACCTGGAGAGGCTTTCGGGAGTTCTACTGCCCAAGAAAGGCTTGACTTGTGAGAGTTTGGTCCACCAGGCTGTTGCTTGAAGCGGCCCGCAGGTTCCAGCAATATTTCTAATGCTTCCTGGGAGGGTGTTGAACAGCTGTGGACCTCTGATGTTCAGTGTTCTATGATTGTGCCTATGGCACCTCTGCTCTTCACTGGACCTCTGGTGTTCAGACAGTGTTCTCTGATTGTGCCTATGGCACCTCTGCTCTTCACTGGACCCAGGCCGGGCTTGGGGAGTAGAAGTCCCCTTGAAACCCTCTGCAGGTGTGTTGCAGGTGTGCATCCGGGTGCACACCTGACCTGACACAGGTGTGTAGTAGTGACAGTGGAGAATGACAGCTGAGCCGTCCTGTAGACATATCTTATCATATCTTCCCTCCCTCATTATCCCCCCCCCCCACCATCACCATAAGGGAGCCGGTCGGCCGAGCGGACAGCACGCTGGACTTATGATCCTGTGGTCCTGGGTTCGATCCCAGGCGCCGGCGAGAAACAATGGGCAGAGTTTCTTTCATCCTATGCCTCCTGTTACCTAGCAGTAAAATAGGTACCTGGGTGTTAGTCAGCTGTCACGGGCTGCTTCCTGGGGGTGGAGGCCTGGTCGAGGACCGGGCTGCGGGGACACTAAAGCCCCGAAATCATCTCAAGATAACCTCAAGATAACCCTGTCAATTCCCCTGAGAATTTTGTAGGTGGTGATCATGTCTCCCCTTACTCTTCTGTTTTCCAGAGACGTGAGGTTCAGCTCCTTTAGCCTTTCCTTGTAGCTCATACCTCTCAGTTCCGGGACCAGTCTGGTGGCATACCGCTGGATCTTCTCTAACTTTGTCTTGTGTTTAGGTATGGACTCCAGGCTGGAGCTGCATACTCCAGGATTGGTCTGACATAAGGTGTGGTTCAGGCTAAGAGGGTCACTCACCCCCATGAATATCCCCCCTCCCCCCACACCTGTCCTAACTCCCTACAGCTGTTCTCTCCCACACCTGCTAGTGGTGGGAAGGGGGGCCGGCGCCCCCTCACCAAGACTGCGTGACACGTTACCTTTCACCAGCGACTCTTCCCTGCCCATCCCTGCCCATCCCTACACATCCCTACACATCCCTGCCCATCCCTGCCCATCCCTACCCATCCCTGCCCATCCCTGCCCACATCTGTACCCTTGTATCAAGCAGGTTGTCAAGATACTTACCTTATCAAGAACCTGTTACCGGGTTCGATCCCCGGCGGAGGCGGAAACAAATGAGGGGTGGGTAGAGTTTGTTTTACCCTAATGCACCTGTTCACCTAGCAGCAAATAGGTACCTGGGAGTTAGACAGCTGCTACGGGCTGCTTCCTGGGGTTGTGTAACAAAAAGGAGGCCTATGTAACTATGAGAAGAAAAGCAGGTGGAGTCAGGTGTGTAGGTCTATCAGGCAGGTGGAGCCAGTTGTGTAGGTCTATCAGGCAGCTGGAGCCAGTTGTGTAGGTCTATCAGGCAGCTGGAGCCAGTTGTGAAGGTCTATCAGGCAGCTGGAGCCAGTTGTGTGGGTCTATCAGGCAGCTGGAGCCAGTTGTGTAGGTCTATCAGGCAGGTGGAGCCAGTTGTGTAGGTCTATCAGGCAGCTGGAGCCAGTTGTGAAGGTCTATCAGGCAGCTGGAGCCAGTTGTGTAGGTCTATCAGGCAGCTGGAGCCAGTTGTGTAGGTCTATCAGGCAGCTGGAGCCAGTTGTGTAGGTCTATCAGGCAGCTGGAGCCAGTTGTGTAGGTCTATCAGGCAGCTGGAGCCAGTTGTGTAGGTCTATCAGGCAGCTGGAGCCAGTTGTGTAGGTCTATCAGGCAGGTGGAGCCAGTTGTGAAGGCAGCTGTGGGGGGCCTGTAAGCCTGTGTCACGTGTGTAAATACATGGTAGTGAAAACACTGTTGAAGGCAGTCAGGTGTGTGTGTTGGGGGGAGGAGGGGTCGATGCACACCTTCCACAGCTCCAGATGGTGCAACACTACCCACAACTTAACACCCTCCACACCTGCCTACACCTGCACACCGATCGTGATGGAATAGCCTGGTAGGGAGCCGTGTCACACCTGCCTGCTTTCTCTCTCCCCTCCCCATTCTCTCACCCCTCCCCCGCCCTCTCTCACCCCTCCCTCAGCCCGCCCTCAGCCCTCCCCCGCCCTCTCTCACCCCTCCCTCAGCCCTCTCTCACCCCTCCCTCAGCCCGCCCTCAGCCCTCCCCCGCCCCTGGGGAGAGTGAGGGCGGGGGGGGAGGGGTAATGAGGGGTCCGGCCGGTCATCACGGGTGAGGGGCAGGATCACGGAATCAATCAATCGATCTGTCGGCAACCTTGGCGCCCCTGGGGCGGGCGTGGGCGGCCAGCAGGGCGGGTGTGGGCGGCCAGCACGCCCACGGCCACTCATAGCACGCCCATGAGCATCCAAGCGCGCACAGGCATCCCACGTCACTAGAAAGAAGTTAGGGGGAGACATGATCACTACCTACAAGATTCTCAGGGGAATAGATAGGGTAGATAAAGGCATTCAACACTGTTGGGACGCGAACAAGGGGACACAGGTGGAAACTGAGTACCCAAATGAGCCACAGGGACGTTAGAAAGAACTTGTTCAGTGTTAAGAGTAGTTAACAGGTGGAGTGTATTAGGCAGTGATGTGGTGGAGGCTGACTCCATACACAGTTTATAATGTAGATATGATAGAGCCCAGTAGGCTCAGGAACCTGTACACCAGTTGATTGACGGTTGAGAGGCGGGACTAAAGAGCCAAAGCTCAACCCCCGCAAGCACAACTAGGTGAGTACACACCACACACACACACACACACACACACACACACACACACACACACACACACACACACACACACACACACACACACACACACACACACACACACACACACTCCCTCTCTCTCTCTCTTTCTCTCTCTCTCTTTCTCTCTCTCTCTCTTTCTCTCTCTCTCTCTTTCTCTCTCTCCCCCCTCCCCCTCCCTCCCCCCCCCCCCACAGTTCCTCAGCCATCACGTCTCCATCATGCAAAATAAAACCAAAATAAATCCGGATTTGTAATGGAGCGTTCGCTTGTCCATCTTGAATCCGTTTTCTGTTATTTACGTTCCCATAAAAGGTCGCTGGAGTCTAGTCTATCGCAGTTACATTACTTGTTCCCACTTTACACCAACTTAAAGTGTTAAACACGTGTTTGGGTGAGAGGAGAGAGAGAGAGGGGGAAGGAGAGAGAGGGAGAGGGGGGGAGAGAGAGGGGGTGAGAGAAAGAGAGGGGGGGGGGAGAGAGAGAGAGAGGGAGGGAGGGAGAGAGAGAGGGAGGGAGAGGCCGGGAGAGACTTGGGGGTTGATAACACGCCAGACCTGTCCCCTGAAGCCCATATCAAGAGGATAACATCAGCGGCATATGCCAGGTTGGCTAACATAAGAACGACATTCAGAAACTTGTGTAAGGAATCTTTCAGAACTTTGAATACCACATATGTCACCAATTCTGGAGTATGCAGCTCCAGCATGGAGTCCATATCTAGTCAAGGATAAGACTAAACTGGAAAAGGTTCAAAGGTTTGCCACCAGACTAGTACCCGAGCTGAGAGGTATGAGCTACGAGGAGAGACTACGGGAATTAAACCTCACGTCGCTGGAAGAAAGAAGAGTTAAAGGAGACATGATCACCACATACAAGATTCTCAGATGAATTGATAGGGTATATAATGATAATTTATTAAACACAGGAATCTCGCGCACTAGGGGACACAGGTGGAAACTGAGTACCCACATGAGCCACAGAGACGTTAGAAAGAACTTTTTTAGTGTCAGAGTAGTTAACAGGTGGAATGCATTAGGCAGTGATGTGGTGGAGGCTGACTCCATATACAGTTTCAAGTGTAGATATGATAAGAGCCCAGTAGGCTCAGGAACCTGTACACCAGTTGATTGACGGTTGAGAGGCGGGACCAAAGAGCCAGAGCTCAACCCCCGCAAGCACAACTAGACAAGTACCCCCCCCCCCCTAACAGTCCCATAGCGGCGCTGAACCAGACAAAAATGGAAGTGGAATGGTTGAGATAAAAAAAAAACACAACTCCGGAATCAACAGGTTGGCAATATTTACAAAAAGTTGTCGGCAGTTGCCAGCGAGTCAATTGTCCATTGAGCATTGCTGGCGGCTAAGAGACTTAACCCATTACGTCACATTTAACCCCTTATCTCCATTACCACTCCGTAAAAAATGTAACGTTTTCGCCTCACCAAAAGCGTTAGATCCTAGACGTTAAGCGTTAGGCCTCTTGACACGTCAATATGGCGGGAATTTTTAAATTCTCTAAACCGCCCAGATTTGGCGGGAAATGTGGAGTGTAAGAGGTTGTTGTTTGTGGTTGTTAGTTACACCACGTGTTGCTTAGTGTGTGTTGTTTGTGTACGCCAGAGCTGTCTTGGGCGTCTGCGTCTGCTCCTGCGTCACCACGTTCATTCTCTGCGTCTCTTGCGTCACTGTGATGATTCATAGCGTCACTAGAGAGAAAGAAAGAGAGCAAGCGCCAGAGAAAGAGAGAGCAAGAGCCAGAGAGAGAGAGAGCAAGAGCCAGAGAGAGAGAGAGAATAAGAGCCAGAGAGAGAGAGTAAGAGCCAGAGAGAAAGAGAGAGCAAGAGCCAGAGAGAAAGAGAGAGCAAGAGCCAGAGAGAAAGAGAGAGCAAGAGCCAGAGAGAAAGAGAGAGCAAGAGCCAGAGAGAAAGAGAGAGCAAGAGCCAGAGAGAAAGAGAGAGCAAGAGCCAGAGAAAGAGAGAGCAAGAACCAGAGAAAGAGAGAGCAAGAACCAGAGAGAAAGAGAGAGCAAGAGCCAGAGAGAAAGAGAAAGCAAGAGCCAGAGAGCAAGAGCCAGAGAGGAACAAGAAACAACCACCACCCCATCAAGAGCTAGTGTTGTGGTACAGTGTTGCCAAGTAGCAGTTGTTCATTCAGAATTTCTTGTTCAGTGTTACCATAATTATATCCTCAATACACACTGTTGCCATCTTACAACCGCTAGGCTATGTTTTTGTCCGCTAGGCTTTTTTGTTCCTCTTGGAATGTGTTTGTTCTCTACCGAAATATAGATGGTATTTGCTGTTTTTGTTCCATGGGGGTTGATGAGCTGGTTGCCAAGGTTGGGGTTCAGCTCCTGGGCTCGTATTTGGCCTGTGTGTATGGGGAGTTTGAATTGGTTTTTGGGGGTTAATTTTCAATTGTGGGTTATTGACACTTCTTCATCTACCATTACCCCTACATAAACCCCTTTAATCACCCCGTCTAACGACCACCCCGTCTAACGACCACCCCGTCTAACGACCCCCCCCCTAGGTCAGCACCTGGTTCTCAAACGCCTCTGGCGGATGATCTGATATTGTTACAAAGCTGCAATTTACTTGGTAATACTCCTCCTCGCTCTCTTTTTCCCTCTCTCTCTCTGTCTCTGTGTCTGTGTCTCTCTGTCTCTGTCTGCCTCCTCTCTGTCTCTGTCTGCCTCCTCTCTCTGTCTCTGTCTGCCTCCTCTCTCTGTCTCTGTCTGTCTCCTCTCTCTGTCTGTCTGTCTCCTCTCTCTGTCTCTCTCTCTCTCTCTCTCTCTCTCTCTCTCTCTCTCTCTCTCTCTCTGTCTCTGTCTCTGTCTCTGTCTCTGTCTCTCTCTCTCTCTCTCTCTCTCTCTCTCTCTCTCTCTCTCTCTGTCTGTCTCTGTTTCTCTCTGTCTCTCTCTCTCTCTCTGTCTGTCTCTGTTTCTCTCTGTTCTCTCTCTCTCTCTCTCTCTCTCTCTCTCTCTCTCTCTCTCTCTCTCTCTCT
This sequence comes from Procambarus clarkii, assembly GCF_040958095.1. Lineage (NCBI taxonomy): Eukaryota > Metazoa > Arthropoda > Malacostraca > Decapoda > Cambaridae > Procambarus > Procambarus clarkii. The sequence goes on along the minus strand of NC_091210.1, from coordinate 13,052,568 downwards.
CTCTCTCTCTCTCTCTCTCTCTCTCTCTCTCTCTCTCTCTCTCACACACACACAATATCTCTCACAACCTTGAACTTGAAACTCCGGAGTTCTCAGTTAGGGTATTACTTCCTCCCTCTACAATCCTCTATACCACCCTTACCACTACTCATATATGCCTCTAAGACAAGTACATATCTACTTTAACAAACACACTCGACAAAGACAGCACTAGACGGGGTATATATAGAGTTAAAACAAAGATACAAGTGTATATACAAACGCTGGGTGTTGCCATCCAGGTGGTCATCATTTGACTTAAAGTTGGAAATTGTTGATAAGTAGGTGCGGGGTTGCCAGATGTCACCCGCGGTCTTGTCCAACTTTCATTCATGGTGTTTGGCGTAAGTCATTGTTACGCGGCGTATTGGTGGCTGGTTCTGTTGTGTCTGGGAGGTGATTGGTGATTTAGGGGCCATGGACGGTACGTTGGCCTGACGGGAAGGGACGGGTTCTGTCCAGCGACAGATGGAGAAAAGGAGAGGGTTTAAAGAGAAAGTTGGCAACTGTGCGGAAGCAGTTAGCGGATATCAATTTAAATCGCACATTTCTGGTCAGACGTGCGGCCTTGCCTCCAGCCCTGCTACACGCATGCGCGCGCGTGTGTGTACACTCACACGCACGTGTGTGTGTGTGTGTGTGTGTGTGTGTGTGTGTGTGTGTGTGTGTGTGAGTGATGTGGTGGAGGCTGACTCCATACACAGTTTCAAGTGTAGATATGATAGAGCCCAATAGGCTCAGGAATCTGTACACCATTTGATTGACAGTTGAGAGGCGGGACCAAAGAGCCAAAGCTCAACCTCCAGCAAACACAACTAGGTAACCACACACACACACACACACACACACACACACACACACACACACACACACACACACACACACACACACACACACACACACACACACACACACACAGGTTACCGAGTACACACACTAAGGTATTATTTGTGCTTGCGTAATAAGCGTAAAGGCAGTGGTGTGTACTCGCCGTTCTGTGTGTGCGTGTGTGTGTGCGTGCGTGTGTGTGTGTGTGTGTGCGCGGGGGGGGGGGTGTAGAGTTAAGCAGGGTACAAGTTGGGGTTGATACAGGTTCACCTGGTACACGTGGCTGGCGTTACGCTGATACATGTGACTGTGGGGGGTGGGGGGTTGTAGGGGGGTCAGGGGGGACCGTTATAATTATGGGGTGTCCTTACCTCTGAAGTCATCGTGACTCAGCCATTTACAGGTTTTTGCAGATCTATGCTGGTCCACACCTGCCCCGGGGGCCTCTACACACCTGTCTGGGGTCTCCACACACCTGCCTGGTGCCTCCACACACCTGCCCGGGGCCTCCACACACCTGGTTGATGGGGTTCTGGGAGTTGTTCTACTGCCCAAGCCCGGCCCGAGGCCAGGCTTGGCTTGTGAGAGTTTGGTCCACCAGGCTGTTGCTTGGAGCGGCCCGCAGGCCCACATATACCTGGTTGATGGGGTTCTGGGAGTTGTTCTACTGCCCAAGCCCGGCCCGAGGCCAGGCTTGACTTGTGAGAGTTTGGTCCACCAGGCTGTTGCTTGGAGCGGCCCGCAGGCCCACATATACCTGGTTGATGGGGTTCTGGGAGTTCTTCTACTCCCCAAGCCCGGCCCGAGGCCAGGCTTGACTTGTGAGAGTTTGGTCCACCAGGTTGTTGCTTGGAGCGGCCCGCAGGCCCACATATACCTGGTTGATGGGGTTCTGGGAGTTCTTCTACTCCCCAAGCCCGGCCCGAGGCCAGGCTTCACTTGTGAGAGTTTGGTCCACCAGGCTGTTGCTTGGAGCGGCCCGCAGGCCCACATATACCTGGTTGATGGGGTTCTGGGAGTTCTTCTACTGCCCAAGCCCGGCCCGAGGCCAGGCTTGACTTGTGAGAGTTTGGTCCACCAGGCTGTTGCTTGGAGCGGCCCGCAGGCCCACATACCCACCACAGCCCGGCTGATCCGGAACTTCTCTTAGAAAACCGTCCAGTTTTCTCTTGAAGATGTCCACGGTAGGGAGCCGGTCGGCCGAGCGGACAGCACGCGGGACTTGTGAGCCTGTGGTCCTGGGTTCGATCCCAGGCGCCGGCGAGAAACAATGGGCAGAGTTTCTTTCACCCTATGCCCCTGTTACCTAGCAGTAAAATAGGTATCTGGGTGTTAGTCAGCTGTCACGGGCTGCTTCCTGGGGGTGGAGGCCTGGTCGAGGACCGGGCCGCGGGGACACTAAAAAGCCCCGAAATCATCTCAAGATAACCTCAAGATAACGGTTGTTCCGGCAATATTTCTTATGCTCGCTGGGAGGACGTTGAACAACCGCGGACCTCTGATGTTTATACAGTGTTCTCTGATTGTGCCTATGGCACCTCTGCTCTTCACTGGACCTCTGATGTTTATACAGTGTTCTCTGATTGTGCCTATGGCACCTCTGCTCTTCACTGGTTCTATTCTACATTTTCTTCCATGTCGTTCACTCCAGTACGTTGTTATTTTACTGTGTAGATTTGGTACTTGGCCCTCCAGTATCTTCCAGGTGTATATTATTTGGTATCTCTCTCGTCTCCTTTCTAGAGAGTACATTTGGAGAGCTTTGAGACGATCCCAATAATTTAGGTGTTTTATCTCGTCTATGCGTGCCGTATATGTTCTCTGTATTCCCTCTATTTCAGCAATCTCTCCTGCTCTGAAGGGGGAAGTGAGTACTGAGCAGTACTCAAGACGGGACAACACAAGTGACTTGAAGAGTACAACCATTGTGATGGGATCCCTGGATTTGAAAGTTCTCGTAATCCATCCTATCATTTTTCTGGCTGACGCAATATTTGCTTGGTTATGCTCCCTAAACGTTAGGTCGTCAGACATTATTATTCCCAAATTCTTTACATGCTGTTTTCCTACTATGGGCACGTTTGATTGTGTTTTGTACTCTGTATTATGTTTAAGGTCCTCATTTTTGCCGTACCTGAGTACCTGGAATTCTAAAGTTGATAATTTTCTGTTTTTTTTTAGGTAAGCCGAATTGACGAGGACGTGTTGAGGGTGAGTACCAGTGGTTACTGTGACAGTTTGGTGGTTGTAAACAGTAGTTACTGTGGTAGTTTGGTGGTTGTAAACAGTAGTTACTGTGGTAGTTTGGTGGATATAAACAGTAGTTACTGTGACAGTTTGGTGGTTGTAAACAGTAGTTACTGTGGTAGTTTGGTGGATATAAACAGTAGTTACTGTGACATTTGGTGGTTGTAATACGCGAGGACATCACAGTAACATGGTATATCTATGAGTGTGGAGCAGGTGGGTGGCCATTCCATCCAGCGGTCGACCCCAAAGACACATTTAACAATTTTAACATGCTGTTCATTCAAAATAGGAATTTTCTCAAATATAAATTAATATTGTTATATATTATTGTGCATATTTAGCCACTGGTTAGGTGTTAGGTGTGAACAAATGATGAATGCGTGTGTGGGGTCGACCGCTGGATGGAATGGACTCGAGTCGAGGACGGGTTGGCACTTACACAAGCACTTGCTAACCTGTTCATCTTTTCTCAGTCTTTGGGGGGCGACATTGTTTACATTAAACAGCTGACGAGCTGGAGAAGCACCAGTTTGTAACAATAACAACAGTTGATTGGCCAGTTTACTCTTTCGTAAACTGTAATTTTAAATAAATGTAAACTAGTGAAGTGGTGACGGTGGTCCGGGAGTACTCACCTAGTTGTGCTTGCAGGGGTTGAGCTCTGGCTCTTTGGTCCCGCCTCTCAACTGTCAATCAATAGGTGTACAGGTTCCTGAGCCTACTGGGCTCTATCATATCTACACTTGAAACTGTGTATGGAGTCAGCCTCCACCACATCACTGCCTAATGCATTCCATTTGTCAACCACTCTGACACTAAAAAGTTCTTTCTAATATCTATGTGGCTTATTTGGGCACTCAGTTTCCACCTGTGTCCCCTTGTGCGTGTGCCCCTTGTGCGTGTGCCCCTTGTGCGTGTGTCCCTTGTGTTAAATAGTCTTTATCTACCCTGTCGATTCCCTTGAGGATCTTGAATGTGGTGAATGGGGGTGTGGGAGTGGGGGCGGGGGTGTGGGAGTGGGGGCGGGGGTGTGGGAGTGGGGGTGTGGGAGTGGGGGCGGGGGTGTGGGAGTGGTGGCGGGGGTGTGGGAGTGGTGGCGGGGGTGTGGGAGTGGGGGCGGGGGTGTGGGAGTGGGGGCGGGGGTGTGGGAGTGGTGGCGGGGGTGTGGGAGTGGGGGCGGGGCTGTGGGAGTGGCGGCGGGGGTGTGGGAGTGGGGGCGGGGGTGTGGGAGTGGTGGCGGGGGTGTGGGAGTGGTGGCGGGGGTGTGGGAGTGGTGGCGGGGGTGTGGGAGTGGGGGCGGGGGTGTGGGAGTGGTGGCGGGGGTGTGGGAGTGGGGGCGGGGGTGTGGGAGTGGGGGCGGGGGAGTGGGAGTGGGGGCGGGGGTGTGGGAGTGGGGGCGGGGGTGTGGGAGTGGTGGCGGGGGTGTGGGAGTGGGGGCGGGGGTGTGGGAGTGGCGGCGGGGGTGTGGGAGTGGGGGCGGGGGTGTGGGAGTGGGGGCGGGGGTGTGGGAGTGGGGGCGGGGGTGTGGGAGTGGTGGCGGGGGTGTGGGAGTGGGGGCGGGGGTGTGGGAGTGGGGACGGGGGTGTGGGAGTGGGGGCGGGGGTGTGGGAGTGGGGGCGGGGGAGTGACTGCTATTTTAACCTAGGGGGCAGCAGTACCCGGGCCGCCGGGAGCGTGACGCCTCGCATACCGCCCGGGGAACCCTGCCTGCTTGCCGTGCTTGCTCCTCCCCTGCCCTGCTCTACCGTGCTCTACCTGCCTGCTTGCCCTGCCTGCCTGCTTGCCAAGCCCTGCTCTGCCTGCCTGCTTGCCCTGCCTGCCCTGCTTGTGCCCTGCTTGCTTGTGCCCTGCTTGCTCCTGCCCTGATTGCTCTTGCCCTGCCCTGCTTGTCAAGCCCTGCTCTGCCTGCCTGCTTGCCCTGCCCTGCCTGCCCTGCTTGCCCTGTCTACCCTACTTTACCCCTGCCCTGCCGTGATACACTGGTGGCCATCCCTGATGTGTTTACAGTAAATACCCGCCCTATGTGGGGCAGGGTAGGTGGTGGTGGTGGGGGTCGTGTAAGACACGGGCGAGGAGGGGCGTCGCCGTGGTGAACTGTGGGGGGGGGGGGGGGGAGGGGCACGGAGGTCACGTCCAGAACTCCCCCCCCCCCGTCCCCCCTCTCCGGCCGAGCCTCGACCCTGTGGCCAGGCTTCGGGCGAACCTGAAGGTACACCGCCTTAGGGCACTAGCGGCCCCACAAGGACTCGCTCCTGTCTGAAGATCCAACCGCAAAATGGTCAACTTCTGGTCAACTCTGACCTGAAGTCCCCAGGGGAGAGTATCCCCTTCTCTCCCCCAGGGGAGAGTATCCCCTTCTCTTCCCCAGGGAGAGGTGAGGTGGAGACCTCCGGCCAGCGCCAAGGGTGACCCTGTAGCCCCTTGCAAGATGGTCCACAAGCATTCCTGACTTTAATCTACTCAGACCTGCCCTGAAGTGCCCAGAAATCTTCTTCTCCTGAGAGATATGTACCCATGGAGCCGATCGGCCGAGCTGAGAGCACACTGTACTTGTGATCCTGTGGTCCTGGGTTCGATCCCAGGCGCCGGCGAGAAACAATGGGCAGAGTTTTTCACCCTATGCCCCTGTTACCTAGCAGTAAAATAGGTACCTGGCTGTTAGTCAGCTGTCACGGGCTGCTTCCTGGGGGTGGAGGCCTGGTCGAGGACCGGGCCGCGGGGACACTAAAAAGCCCCGAAATCATCTCAAGAAGATATCATCTCAAGATAACCCCTATTTTGTACGATGTGACACATGAAGAAAACGGGATGCAACAAGTAACCTAAGTCCCTTTGGACTTTCAGAATGAAGATACCGAAAGTCCATAACATTGAAAATGTCCCCAGACGATCTCGACAACCTTCCTGTCGCGAAGTCCACCGCGGGATCACCATAGACCGTGCTGCTTGGAACTTTTTGTTCCCAAAAACCGTATTTTATTACGAAATACACAATATTTCACAAACGTGAACATGGAGAAAAAACCTATTAAATGAAGTCCCAAGGAATAACTGGTCAAGAAATAAGATGTAAATGACAGGACAAACAATGCAAGAGTTTAACAGTTAACCCAAATGCTTAGCCAAGCCCAGGTCAGTGTGCCCAAGGTGGTGCCCCAAGGGAGGGGTGTGGGGCATGACCTTGGGGGTGAGGGTAGCTCTACGGTACTCTTGGGTACTCTGCCCACTGGGGGTCCCATACCCCAGCCACAGGTCCCCAGTACCTGGTATTGATACTGGTAATGGCTCAAAAGGGCCACCACTTACGGGCTATTCATGCCCGTGCCATCATTTGGCTGGCTTAATCTTTGTCAATCAAACAATCCCATTACACTGCTACAGCTTCGTGTCATCCTAGCATGATATCTCATGTTTTAGGGTTATGTATGATATCAGTCGTATCTTGCGCTCGGTAATGGGTTACAACATGATCTTTACATATGGCCAACCAGGTTGTAGTGGATATGTGGGCCTGCGGGCCGCTCCAAGCAACAGCCTGGTGGACCAAGTTATCTCAAATCAAGCCTGGCTTCGGGCTTGGGGAGTGGGACAACTCTCAGACCACCCTCCAGATATAAGGTAAATCCAGGCAGACTTGGGAGGGATGCCAGGGCAAGCAAATGATGCCCAACTACTTCAACCGTCGGGGATCGAACGCCGACTTGCAGAAAAGCGCGGGGTTGGGTTAGGAGGTAGTTGTGCTAGCCCCGTGGATCAATGTCATCCTATGGGTCAACCAAGCTGTTGGTGGATGGCGTTACACGCAGCGTGACGTCTGAATCACAGTCTGGATGATCAGGGGAGCCTTTTTTGGTGTTTATGAAGTTAGTTCTTTAGTGGGTGAGAGATGGGCGGCGGTGGTGGCGGGCACTGGAAACAGGTGTCAACATTATGCCCCCACACGAGGAAGAGTGCCCAAGTGTTGGCACTCTGGGCACGGCTACTGAGTGCCACACACACACACACACACAGCTCTATGGTAGCCACAGAGATATTAGAAAGAACTTTTTTAGTGTCAGAGTGGTTGACAAATGGAATGCATTAGGCAGTGATGTGGTGGAGGCTGACTCCATACACAGTTTCAAGTGTAGATATGATAGAGCCCAATAGGCTCAGGAACCTGTACACCTGTTGATTGACAGTTGAGAGGCGGGACCAAAGAGCCAGAGCTCAACCCCCGCAAGTACAACTAGGTGAGTACACACACACACACACACACACACACACGCTGCCACACACACACACACACACACACACACACACACACACACACACACACACACACACACACACACACACACACACACACACACACACACACATGACTTCAAACACCGGTTAGCTGTGAAAAAATAAACATCCCAAAGGTGCTGTACAGAGGTCAGACCACGGACCCCAGTCGTGGTCTGGGGTCCCTGGTGGTGGTCTGGGGTCCCTGGTGGTGGTCTGGGGTCCCTGGTGGTGGTCTGGGGTCCCTGGTGGTGGTCTGGGGTCCCTGGTGGTGGTCTGGGGTCCACGGTGGTGGTCTGGGGTCCCTGGTGGTGGTCTGGGGTCCCTGGTGGTGGTCTGGGGTCCCTGGTGGTGGTCTGGGGTACCTGGTGGTGGTCTGGGGTACCTGGTGGTGGTCTGGGGTCCCTGGTGGTGGTCTGGGGTCCCTGGTGGTGGTCTGGGGTCCCTGGTGGTGGTCTGGGGTCCACGGTGGTGGTCTGGGGGTCCACGGTGGTGGCCTGGGGTCCCTGGTGGTGGCCTGGGGTCCCTGGTGGTGGTCTGGGGTCCACGGTGGTGGTCTGGGGTCCACGCTGGTGGTCTGGGGTCCACGCTGGTGGTCTGGGGTCCACGCTGATGGCCTGGGATCCACGGTGGTGGTCTGGGGTCCACGGTGGTGGCCTGGGGTCCACGCTGGTGGTCTGGGGTCCACGCTAGTGGTCTGGGGGTCCACGGTGGTGGCCTGGGGTCCACGGTGGTGGCCTGGGGTCCACGGTGGTGGTCTGGGGTCCACGGTGGTGGCCTGGGGTCCACGGTGGTGGCCTGGGGTCCACGGTGGTGGTCTGGGGTCCACGCTGGTGGTCTGGGGGCCACGGTGGTGGCCTGGGGTCCACGGGGACTGCTCCTCGCTCCAACATTTTGCCGTCCTCATACCCCGAGCGCCCCCCCGCCCCGCCCCCCGTGTCCTTGGACCCCCTCCGGGGGGATAGTGGCTGTAATCCATCGTCCCAGACCCCCCCTGCTTCCCCCCCCCCCCCCCGCCAGGGTCGCGCACCACCCCAGCGGTTGTCGGGCAGACCCGGGGCCGAGCTACGATGCGCAGTTGCACACGGAACAGCTGGGCCGTGCTGCGATGCGCAGTTGAACGCCGACGATTAGCCTGGGCAAGCGGCGGTGGTTGCTGCTGCACGTCGGCCAGCAGCAGCAGCAGCAGCAGCAGGAGCAGCCGCCGCCCTGCCGCTGTTCTTCCCGGGGGGCGTGTTGCCCAACGTGGGTCATCGCGCCTTCACGTGGCCCGGACCCGCGGTAATGCGCTCTCTCACCCCACTGTCTCTCTCCTCCTGCTGCTGCTTCTCCTGCTGGCCCCTGCTGCTGCTGCTCCTTGGCACCGCTGCTCTGTACCCCAGGGCACAGTCCTTGTACAACTGCTCTGTACACCAGGGCACAGTCCTTGCACCACTGCTCTGTACCCCAGGGCACAGTCCTTACACCGCTGCACTGTACCCCAGGGCACAGTCCTTGCACCGCTGCTCTGTACCCCAGGGCACAGTCCTTGCACCGCTGCTCTGTACCCCAGGGTACAGTCCTTGCACCACTGCTCTGTACCCCAGGGTACAGTCCTTGCACCACTGCTCTGTACCCCAGGGTACAGTCCTTGCACCGCTGCTCTGTACACCAGGGCACAGTCCTTGCACCACTGCTCTGTACCCCAGGGCACAGTCCTTACACCGCTGCACTGTACCCCAGGGCACAGTCCTTGCACCGCTGCTCTGTACCCCAGGGTACAGTCCTTGCACCACTGCTCTGTACCCCAGGGCACAGTCCTTGCACCGCTGCTCTGTACCCCAGGGTACAGTCCTTGCACCACTGCTCTGTACCCCAGGGCACAGTCCTTGCACCGCTAAGATAATTAGGCTAAAGATAAATCCTGGCATTTATTATTATTATTAACAAAGTTAAATTACAATTTTGCCTAATCTGAGGAATTCAATAAGGTCAAATTAGTGAGGATAATGCTGGCATTCACACCAACCACAAATTCATTTAAACAGGAAATTGTCATACAAGAATCCACAAAATTATCTTCTAACTAGGTATATTAATGGACTAAACATGATAGGAAATCCAGAACAGTGACAACTTAATAGGACTTAGAGCCCGGAGTCAACGCGTCCGTCTCTCTTGATGTCCATTAACCGACTGACGATTTAAAGCAGCCTCCCCCTACCCGCGCGTTTAGATCTAGACAATGTTGACAGATTTCTAACGACTTTTCTGTTAATAATTCCAATATTCCCAACTGATTCTTGCCAAGTGTTGAATATAGTGTCTGTCTTATATTGCCATGTTTATCAATCTCTATTAGATTGTTTATGCATATATAATCCACAATATAGATTCTAGCTTGAGAGGTGTAGACGTGGCAGCGTCGCATCAGCTGATTGTGTGGACCGATTTGGAAATAAGTGTCCCTCCCCCCATCTGGGGAGGGGGGGGGGGGAAGGTTAGTAAGTGCTTGCGTAACTGCTTTGTGAATCTGGCCCCAGGTTCGTAAGTACTTGCGTGACTGCTTCGTGAATCTGGCCCCAGGTTCGTAAGTACTTGCGTGACTGCTTCGTGAATCTGGCTCCAGGTTTGTAAGTGCCTGCGTAACTGCTTCGTGAATCTGGCCCCAGGTTCGTAAGTACTTGCGTGACTGCTTCGTGAATCTGGCCCCAGGTTCGTAAATGCTTGCGTAACTACTTCGTGAATCTGGCCCCAGGTTCGTAAGTGCTTGCGTAACTGCTTCGTGAATCTGGCCCCAGGTTCGTAAGTGCTTGCGTAACTACTTCGTGAATCTGGCCCCAGGTTCGTAAGTGCTTGCATAACTACTTCATGAATCTGGCCCCAGGTTCGTAAGTGCTTGCATAACTAGTTCATGAATCTGGCCCCCAGGTTCGTAAGTGCTTGCGTAACTGCTTCGTGAATCTGGCCCCAGGTTCGTAAGTGCTTGCGTAACTGCTTCGTGAATCTGGCCCCAGGTTCGTAAGTGCTTGCGTAACTACTTCGTGAATCTGGCCCCAGGTTCGTAAGTGCTTGCATAACTACTTCATGAATCTGGCCCCCAGGTTCGTAAGTGCTTGCGTAACTGCTTCGTGAATCTGGCCCCAGGTTCGTAAGTGCCTGCGTAACTACTTCGTGAATCTGGCCCCAGGTTCGTAAGTGCTTGCGTAACTGCTTCGTGAATCTGGCCCCAGGTTCGTAAGTGCTTGCGTAACTGCTTCGTGAATCTGGCCCCAGGTTCGTAAGTGCTTGCGTAACTACTTCGTGAATCTGGCCCCAGGTTCGTAAGTGCTTGCATAACTACTTCATGAATCTGGCCCCCAGGTTCGTAAGTGCTTGCGTAACTGCTTCGTGAATCTGGCCCCAGGTTCGTAAGTGCCTGCGTAACTACTTCGTGAATCTGGCCCCAGGTTCGTAAGTGCTTGCGTAACTGCTTCGTGAATCTGGCCCCAGGTTCGTAAGTGCTTGCATAACTACTTCATGAATCTGGCCCCCAGGTTCGTAAGTGCTTGCGTAACTGCTTCGTGAATCTGGCCCCAGGTTCGTAAGTGCTTGCGTAACTACTTCGTGAATCTGGCCCCAGGTTCGTAAGTGCTTGCGTAACTACTTCATGAATCTGGCCCCCAGGTTCGTAAGTGCTTGCGTAACTGCTTCGTGAATCTGGCCCCCAGGTTCGTAAGTGCTTGCGTAACTGCTTCATGAATCTGGCCCCAGGTTCGTAAGTGCTTGCGTAACTGCTTCGTGAATCTGGCCCCAGGTTCGTAAGTGCTTGCGTAACTACTTCGTGAATCTGGCCCCAGGTTCGTAAGTGCTTGCGTAACTGCTTCGTGAATCTGGCCCCAGGTTCGTAAGTGCTTGCGTAACTGCTTCGTGAATCTGGCCCCAGGTTCGTAAGTGCTTGCGTAACTACTTCGTGAATCTGGCCCCAGGTTCGTAAGTGCTTGCATAACTACTTCATGAATCTGGCCCCCAGGTTCGTAAGTGCTTGCGTAACTACTTCGTGAATCTGGCCCCAGGTTCGTAAGTGCCTGCGTAACTACTTCGTGAATCTGGCCCCAGGTTCGACAAAGAATGTCAGAATAGGTACATTGTAACCCACAAGGCATAAGGTTCCTGGTAATTAGAGACCTAACTACCATAAAGACCTTTTAGCCTAGTACAAGCAGTTCTCGTAATAGAACGTCGCATTTTAACGTATATTCTACCTACTACGACCACTATCACCTGGTACCCGCTACCACGACCACTTCTCCATAACGACTACCCCTCCGCCACGACCACCCCTCCCCGGAGGGGGGTTAGGGGGGGGTAGAGAGACCGTAAATAACTTGAGTCACCACCAAGGCTCTCCGTGGCCCTGTTACCGGGGGCACGGCTGGCACCCCCCCCCCCTGGCCTGGCCCCCGGTGTGGCCCCCGTGGTGTGGGTCCGTGGGTGTGGCCCCCGGGGTGTGGGTCCGTGGGTGTGGGCCCCCGGAGCGTGGGTCCGTGGGTGTGGGTCCCGGGGCGTGGGTCCATGGGTGTGGCCCCCCGGGGTGTGGGTCCATGGGTGTGGCCCCCCGGGGTGTGGGTCCGTGGGTGTGACCCCGGGGCGTGGGTGTGGCCCCCGGGGCGTGGGTCCGTGGGTGTGGCCCCGGGGTGTAGGTCCGTGGGTGTGGCCCCCGGGGTGTGGGTCCGGCACCGGGTGTGGGTCCGTGGGTGTGGCCCCCGGGGGTGTGGGTTCGTGGGTGTGGCCCCGGGGTGTAGGTCTGTGGGTGTGGCCCCCGGGGCGTGGGACCGTGGGTGTGGCCCCGGGGCAGGTGGTGGCCAGGGGCCAGGTGGTGGCCAGGGCCAGGTGGTGGCCAGGTGGTGGCCAGGGCCAGGTGGTGGCCAGGGCCAGGTGGTGGCCAGGGCCAGGTGGTGGCCAGGGCCAGGTGGTGGCCAGGGCCAGGTGGTGGCCAGGGGCCAGGTGGTGGCCAGGGGCCAGGTGGTGGCCAGGGCCAGGTGGTGGCCAGGGCCAGGTGGTGGCCAGGGCCAGGTGGTGGCCAGGGCCAGGTGGTGGCCAGGGGCCAGGTGGTGGCCAGGGGCCAGGTGGTGGCCAGGGCCAGGTGGTGGCCAGGGCCAGGTGGTGGCCAGGGGCCAGGTGGTGGCCAGGGCCAGGTGGTGGCCAGGGGCCAGGTGGTGGCCAGGGCCAGGTGGTGGCCAGGGGCCAGGTGGTGGCCAGGGCCAGGTGGTGGCCAGGGCCAGGTGGTGGCCAGGTGGTGGCCAGAGTTTATGCGTGTAAGGCCATAATCGTCTTATACCGGAACCCGATCAAGTACTTACCAACAATCAAGTGTCGTTTAATAATTCTGGCACTTGTGCCTGTGGACGTGTGGGTGCCTGCTGCTACTGGTGTCCAGGGTGGCACTCCTGGCACTCTCAACACCCGGGAACTTGAAAACACTTACACTCTGACACACAGCCCCCACTCCCCATGTGAGGGGGTTGTCGCCCCCCTCTTTTAATAAATTGCGTTTTTATATTACTCTAAGTTATCACAAGTCGAGCTCAGGGGGTAGAACTACTCCCGAAACCCTATTCAGGTATATTCCAGGTACTACTGCTCATAATTAAGGAAAGGAAAAAGTTATTTTCTCTCACACAAGACCTGGCATCCGACAGCCGAAGAATCTGGCAAGTGGGAAAAAATTCTATGGGAATTGATCCGAAATTTTCCTGAATATCATTCTTCTAGAAGACTTCAATCTTTCACATTTAATTTGGAAGATGTGGTGTCAATACCCCACAAGCATCGTTAGAAAGTTGCCAAGTTCAACATTGCAGGGAGCAGGAGAGATTGTTGAAATAGAGGGAATACAGAGAACATATTGGGCACGTATAGACGAGATAAAACACCTAAATTATTCGTCTCAGGGAGGAAAAAACTCTTGAAACCGTCTCCAGGTATGCTCCAGGTATATGTGGGTCTACAGGAAGATTGCTGTAGTCTGCCTGAGGGAGAAGGTACAGGAATTAAGCAGAGGACTGCTAGCTGTCACGCTGCTAACCGCTAGACTGCTGCTCCCTGTAGCTACCTCACGGCGGCCCCGTCTTCCTCTCTCAGGCCTTGAAAGTCGATTAGTGGACACGTGCTGTGGCGCAGTGGTGGTGTGGCTGAGGGGAGCCGGTCGGCCGAGCGGACAGCACGCTGGACTTGTGATACTGTGGTCCTGGCTTCGATCCCAGGCGCCGGGGAGAAACAATGGGCAGAGTTTTTCACCCTATGCCCCTGTTACCTAGCAGTAAAATAGGTACCTGGGTGTTAGTTAGCTGTCACAGGCTGCTTCCTGGGGGTGGAGGCCTGGTCGAGGACCGGGCCGCGGGGACACTAAAAGCCCCGAAATCATCTCAAGATAACCTCAAGATAACCCCACACACACACACACACACACACACACACAGAGGAAGCAGGCCGTAGCAATAATCTAACTCCCAGTTACCTATTTACTACTAGGTGAACAGGAGCATCAGGAAACAAACTCTGCCCAATTGTTTCCACCATCGCCGGGGATCGATCCCCTAGGACTACGAATCCTGAGAGCTCTCCACTCAGCCGTCAGGCCCCCCAGTGTGTATATGTGTTAAGTATTGAGCGTTGCTATACGTTATAATCCAGTGTACTGTCGGGGCCCCCCTGGGCCCTGTTCCCAAATTTACACATCCCCAAGTGATTCCTTAATCCATGATGATCAGCTTTAGGGATATTGACACCGCCCAGTAGCGGTGTGATGGATGTGTGGGCATGCAGGGCGCTAGAACCAATAGTCTGTTGCGTCAAGTGATTATATGCGTCCCTCAGGTTCGTAAGTGCTTGCGTAACTGCTTCGTGGATCTGGCCCCCTGATGGACCTAAAACTTCTTAACATTATATATATATATATATATATATATATATATATATATATATATATATATATATATATATATATATATATATATATACATACGATTTTAACCAACAGAAAACGATCCTTGTGGGAAGATGTTGTTCAGGGGTAACTATACAGTTGGCAGCCGGGTCCCTTGGACCGGCTCAGTTCGTGTCCGTTCGGCCCTTGTCACCATTATCTTGAGGTTATCTTGAGATGATTTCGGGGCTTTAGTGTCCCTGCGGCCCGGTCCTCGACCAGGCCTCCACCCCCAGGAAGCAGCCCGTGACAGCTGACTAACACCCAGGTACCTATTTTACTGCTAGGTAACAGGGGTATAGAGTGAAAGAAACTGTCTGTTTCCGCCATTACCAGGGATTGATCCCCCGGACTCTAGGATTACGAATCCCGAGCGTTGTTCACTCAGCCACCAGGCCTCATAAATGGTCATATTTTGTTCATTAAGTAGCTGGCTGATCCTGGTCGTCCAGACTGTTGTGGAATGTATAACGCCATGTATAATGTTTCTTTAGTCATATAACTTCTAATTGTGTATATAGTGGAGGCTGCCACAACCCCCCCCCTACAATCCCCCCCCCCTATAACCACCCCCCTACAACCACACCCTCCCCCCCCCAACCACAACAAGACTAGCAGGGGGGCATAAAGAGCTTTGCCACTCCCCCATAGCCACAGTTAGGTCAGTCATCATTAATCAAATGCCATATATGCCGTACTTGTGTATGTACATCAGTTGTGTATTGTTCTAGGTGAGTGTATTGGCCAGGGCGGTGATGACGCACCAGTGACGCAACTCTTGATGCAACTTTTGACGCATCTCTGACGTAAGTAATCAATATTTGCTTTTCAAGTACAGTTTTCAGCCATTTACAAATGTATAATCCCATCCTAAAATTTTATATATATATATATATATATATATATATATATATATATATATATATATATATCTGAAAGAAGCGCCAGAGAAGACCAGGAGGCAAGGCAGGAAGTGCAAAAATGCCTCGTTCCAAAATAGAGGTGCAACAGGTATGCTGAGACGATTCCCTAATGGCCCCCAAGACTCTTTAAACACTCTCCCTCTAACTATACCTTTTAGTGGTTCCGGGGATCAACGCCCTCACGGCCCAGTCTCTGACACTCGAGTATTTTGCAGCAAATGTAAATTATTATGTATGTATCTTGAAGTTGTCTTGAGGTTATCTTGAGATGATTTCGGGGCTTAGCGGCCCGGTCCTCGACCAGGCCTCCTTTTTGTTACACACCCCCAGGAAGCAGCCCGTGACAGCTGTCTAACTCCCAGGTACCTATTTAATGCTAGGTGAACAAGGGCATCAAGGTGAAAGAAACTGCCCATTTGTTTCCACCTCCACCGGAGATCGAACCCGGAACCTCAGGACTACGAATCCCGAGCGCTGTCCACTCAGCCATCAGGTTCCCCCCCCCTAGTGTAATCTACACAGGATGGTACAGTACTATAGTTGTATCATTGTATAGATGAAGTGTACTGTAGTTGTTGATGTGAAAGAGTACTGGAGCAAGCACAGTACCCTGGGGGACTGTGGAGCAAGCACAGTACTCTGGAGGACTGTGCAGCAAGCACAGTACTCTGAGGGTACTGTGCAGCAAGCACAGTACCCTGGGGGACTGTGGAACAAGCACAGTACCCTGGGGGACTGTGGAGCAAGCACAGTACCCTGGGGGACTGTGGAGCAAGCACAGTACCCTGAGGGTACTGTGGAGCAAGCACAGTACCCTGGGGGACTGTGGAGCAAGCACAGTACCCTGGGGGACTGTGGAGCAAGCACAGTACCCTGGGGGACTGTGGAGCAAGCACAGTACCCTGAGGGTACTGTGGAGCAAGCACAGTACCCTGAGGGTACTGTGGAGCAAGCACAGTACCCTGGGGGACTGTGGAGCAAGCACAGTACCCTGGGGGACTGTGGAGCAAGCACAGTACCCTGGGGAACTGTGGAGCAAGCACAGTACCCTGGGGGACTGTGGAGCAAGCACAGTACCCTGGGGGACTGTGGAACAAGCACAGTACCCTGGAGGACTGTGCAGCAAGCACAGTACCCTGGGGAACTGTGGAACAAGCACAGTACCCTGGGGGACTGTGGAGCAAGCACAGTACCCGGGGGGACTGTGGAACAAGCACAGTACCCTGGGGGACTGTGGAACAAGCACAGTACCCTGGAGGACTGTGGAACAAGCACAGTACCCTGGGGGACTGTGGAACAAGCACAGTACCCTGGAGGACTGTGCAGCAAGCACAGTACCCTGGAGGACTGTGGAACAAGCACAGTACCCTGGAGGACTGTGGAACAAGCACAGTACCCTGGAGGACTGTGGAACAAGCACAGTACCCTGGGGGACTGTGGAACAAGCACAGTACCCTGGAGGACTGTGGAACAAGCACAGTACCCTGGAGGACTGTGGAACAAGCACAGTACCCTGGGGGACTGTGGAACAAGCACAGTACCCTGGAGGACTGTGGAACAAGCACAGTACCCTGGAGGACTGTGGAACAAGCACAGTACCCTGGGGGACTGTGGAACAAGCACAGTACCCTGGAGGACTGTGGAACAAGCACAGTACCCTGGAGGACTGTGGAACAAGCACAGTACCCTGGAGGACTGTGGAACAAGCACAGTACCCTGGAGGACTGTGGAACAAGCACAGTACCCTGGGGGACTGTGGAACAAGCACAGTACCCTGGAGGACTGTGGAACAAGCACAGTACCCTGGAGGACTGTGGAACAAGCACAGTACCCTGGAGGACTGTGGAACAAGCACAGTACCCTGGGGGACTGTGGAACAAGCACAGTACCCTGGGGGACTGTGGAACAAGCACAGTACCCTGGTGGACTGTGGAACAAGCACAGTACCCTGGGGGACTGTGGAACAAGCACAGTACCCTGGAGGACTGTGGAACAAGCACAGTACCCTGGGGGACTGTGGAACAAGCACAGTACCCTGGGGGACTGTGGAACAAGCACAGTACCCTGGAGGACTGTGGAACAAGCACAGTACCCTGGGGGACTGTGGAACAAGCACAGTACCCTGGAGGACTGTGCAGCAAGCACAGTACCCTGGGGGACTGTGGAACAAGCACAGTACCCTGGAGGACTGTGGAACAAGCACAGTACCCTGGGGGACTGTGCAGCAAGCACAGTACCCTGGGGGACTGTGGAACAAGCACAGTACCCTGGGGGACTGTGCAGCAAGCACAGTACCCTGGAGGACTGTGGAACAAGCACAGTACCCTGGAGGACTGTGGAGCAAGCACAGTACCCTGGGGGACTGTGGAACAAGCACAGTACCCTGGAGGACTGTGGAACAAGCACAGTACCCTGGGGGACTGCAGCAAGCACAGTACCCTGGGGGACTGTGGAACAAGCACAGTACCCTGGAGGACTGTGGAACAAGCACAGTACCCTGGGGGACTGTGCAGCAAGCACAGTACCCTGGAGGACTGTGGAACAAGCACAGTACCCTGGAGGACTGTGCAGCAAGCACAGTACCCTGGAGGACTGTGGAACAAGCACAGTACCCTGGAGGACTGTGGAGCAAGCACAGTACCCTGGAGGACTGTGCAACAAGCACAGTACCCTGGAGGACTGTGGAACAAGCACAGTACCCTGGAGGACTGTGCAACAAGCACAGTACCCTGGAGGGCTAAACTCTCCACGGTGGAGAGTCCGGATATTACTTAAACTATTATACTGTTTGTTAGGAAGTAAAAGATCCATCTCCCTGCCCCCCCTCCCCCCCTCCCCCCCCACACCCCCCCCACACCCCCCCCACACCCCCCCCACACACCCCCCCCCCCACACACACCCTCCCCCACACCCCCCATATCTACCTGGCAGATGGCTCAGGTTTGTGACGTCACGAGTGAATTTGCATTTTTTTTGCATTTGACGCGATGAGCCTGCCAATTACTATTGTGGTGTGGGGGGGGGGGAGGTCCTGTGTGGTGTGGGGGGGGGTCCTGTGTGGTGTGGGGGGGGGTCCTGTGTGGTGTGGGGGGGGTCCTGTGTGGTGTGGGGGGGGGTCCTGTGTGGTGTGGGGGGGGTCCTGTGTGGTGTGGGGGGGGTCCTGTGTGGTGTGGGGGGGGGAGGTCCTGTGTGGTGTGGGGGGGGGGGTCCTGTGTGGTGTGGGGGGGGTCCTGTGTGGTGTGGGGGGGGGTCCTGTGTGGTGTGGGGGGGGTCCTGTGTGGTGTGGGGGGGGTCCTGTGTGGTGTGGGGGGGGGAGGTCCTGTGTGGTGTGGGGGGGGGGTCCTGTGTGGTGTGGGGGGGGGTCCTGTGTGGGGGGGGGAGGTCCTGTGTGGTGTGGGGGGGGGTCCTGTGTGGTGTGGGGGGGGGGGGTCCTGTGTGGTGTGGGGGGGGGTCCTGTGTGGTGTGGGGGGGGGTCCTGTGTGGGGGGGGGGAGGTCCTGTGTGGTGTGGGGGGGGGTCCTGTGTGGTGTGGGGGGGGGGTCCTGTGTGGTGTGGGGGGGGTCCTGTGTGGTGTGGGGGGGGGTCCTGTGTGGTGTGGGGGGGGTCCTGTGTGGTGTGGGGGGGGTCCTGTGTGGTGTGGGGGGGGGGAGGTCCTGTGTGGTGTGGGGGGGGGGTCCTGTGTGGTGTGGGGGGGGAGGTCCTGTGTGGTGTGGGGGGTGGGGGTCCTGTGTGGTGTGGGGGGGGGGGGTCCTGTGTGGTGTGGGGGGGGGGGGTCCTGTGTGGTGTGGGGGGGTCCTGTGTGGTGTGGGGGGGGAGGTCCTGTGTGGTGTGGGGGGGGTCCTGTGTGGTGTGGGGGGGGGGAGGTCCTGTGTGGTGTGGGGGGGGGGTCCTGTGTGGTGTGGGGGAGGGGAGGTCCTGTGTGGTGTGGGGGGGGGAGGTCCTGTGTGGTGTGGGGGGGGGGTCCTGTGTGGTGTGGGGGGGTCCTGTGTGGTGTGGGGGGGGGTCCTGTGTGGTGTGGGGGGGGTCCTGTGTGGTGTGGGGGGGGTATTGCCACCATGAGACGACACTATATCCATCATGAACTATTAAACTCATCAAGTGAGTTAGTGGGACCTACTTGGAATCATGGTAGAAAAATAAATCTAATTATTATTGTAATATGCAAACCGCCAGATGCAACAGTTGAGTGATTCAAAGAGCAGCTACACAAATTAGAGAATATCCTTCATAACCTGGCAAACCCAGCTCCAGATATTATCTTCCTTGGAGACCAATCAACCAAGTTTTAAGTTGGATAATAGGAAATAATAACTTTATATCAGGAAATCAACTTAAGTGACCAACCACAGGTATGAGAACTTATGAGATTCTCTGACAAATTCTCTGACTACTTGGGGTGGACGGTAGAGCGACGGTCTCGCTTCATGCAGGTCGGCGTTCAATCCCCGACCGTCCACAAGTGGTTGGGGCACCATTCCTTTCCCCCCGTCCCATCCCAAATCCTTATCCTGACCCCTTCCCAGTGCTATATAGTCGTAATGGCTTGCCGCTTTCTCCTCAAAGCCCAATAGATTACAGAACCAATTAGGAGAAAACTCAACCTGAAATAATCAGACATATTACAGAACTACAATTTCTGCAATCTCAGAACTACGTACTGCTCAGTACTCACTTCCACCTTCAAGAGAGATCTCTGAATTAGAGGGAATACAGAGAACATATTGGGCACACATAGACACGGTAAAACATCTTCATTATTGCCACCGTCTCAAAGCTCTCAAAATGTTCTCTTTGGAAAGGAGACGAGAAAGTTATCAAATAATATATACATGGAAGATACTGGAGGGCAGCTCCCAAATTTGTACAGTAGAATATGTGGGTATGTGGGCCTGCGGGCCGCTCCAAGCAACAGCCTGGTGGACCAAACTCTCACAAGTCAAGCCTGGCCTCGGGCCGGGCTTGGGGAGTAGAAGAACTCCCAGAACCCCATCAACCAGGTATATGTGGGCCTGCGGGCCGCTCCAAGCAACAGCCTGGTGGACCAAACTCTCACAAGTCAAGCCTGGCCTCGGGCCGGGCTTGGGCAGTAGAAGAACTCCCAGAACCCCATCAACCAGGTATATGTGGGCCTGCGGGCCGCTCCAAGCAACAGCCTGGTGGACCAAACTCTCACAAGTCAAGCCTGGCCTCGGGCCGGGCTTGGGCAGTAGAAGAACTCCCAGAACCCCATCAACCAGGTATATGTGGGCCTGCGGGCCGCTCCAAGCAACAGCCTGGTGGACCAAACTCTCACAAGTCAAGCCTGGCCTCGGGCCGGGCTTGGGCAGTAGAAGAACTCCCAGAACCCCATCAACCAGGTATATGTGGGCCTGCGGGCCGCTCCAAGCAACAGCCTGGTGGACCAAACTCTCACAAGTCAAGCCTGGCCTCGGGCCGGGCTTGGGCAGTAGAAGAACTCCCAGAACCCCATCAACCAGGTATATGTGGGCCTGCGGGCCGCTCCAAGCAACAGTCTGGTGGACCAAACTCTCCCAGAACCCCACCAACCAGGTATAAGGACAGGAGGCAGGATCAGGGGTGTGAGGGTGGTGTAAGGTGGTGTCTGGAGCATTACCCAGGAGTATAAGGGAAGGAAGTCTGTCGCACTTTTACCCTAGAGAGGCAAGGAAGGGAAGGCAGGTAATTGAGGCAAGGGGGGCCAGACCACCTCCACTATACTCTTTCTCCTTAAAGTGTTAGTGTGGGGGCGCTGCCACCACTGGTCGCCTCTTGCACCACTGGCCGCCACCACCACCTGCACCACTGGCCGCCACCACCACCTGCACCACTGGCCGCCACCACCACCTGCACCACTGGCCGCCACCACCACCTGCACCACTGGCCGCCGCCACCACCTGCACCACTGGCCGCCAGGTGTGGGCTCTGACTACCTCCAGGTGTGGGGCCTAATGACCTCCAGGTGTGGGGCCTAATGACCTCCAGGTGTGTGGGCCTAATGACCTCCAGGTGTGGGCCTAATGACCTCCAGGTGTGGGGCCTAATCACCTCCAGGTGTGGGCCTAATCACCTCCAGGTGTGGGCCTAATGACCTCCAGGTGTGAGGCCTAATCACCTCCAGGTGTGTGGGCCTAATGACCTCCAGGTGTGGGGCCTAATCACCTCCAGGTGTGTGGGCCTAATGACCTCCAGGTGTGGGCCTAATGACCTCCAGGTGTGAGGCCTAATCACCTCCAGGTGTGTGGGCCTAATGACCTCCAGGTGTGGGGCCTAATCACCTCCAGGTGTGGGCCTAATGACCTCCAGGTGTGGGCCTAATGACCTCCAGGTGTGGGGCCTAATGACCTCCAGGTGTGGGGCCTAATGACCTCCAGGTGTGGGGCCTAATCACCTCCAGGTGTGGGCCTAATCACCTCCAGGTGTGGGCCTAATGACCTCCAGGTGTGGGGCCTAATGACCTCCAGGTGTGGGGCCTAATGACCTCCAGGTGTGGGGCCTAATCACCTCCAGGTGTGGGGCCTAATCCTCGGTCTAATCAACCCTAAACATTTTTTTGTCTCCTTTTCTGATTCGAAGACATTTTCCTATTCCTAAGAAAATGCTTCATGTTGGACTATAATATACTTGAGCTACTGTAAGCGCCAAGAGAGTGATAGCGAGGATTACGAGAAGCTTCAGGATATCAAGGATATCATTATAGTGTTCCTGTTTTGTCTAGAGTAATATTTGGCATATACTCATATTTAGAGGAAAGAGTTTGAGGTGAACAGTAAAATAACAACATACTGGAGTGAACGATATGGAAGGAAATGCAGAATAGAACCAGTGAGGAGTAGAGGTGCTATAGGCACAATCAGAGAACACTGTATAAACATCAGAGATCCAGTGAAGAGCAGAAGTGCCATAGGCACAATCAGAGAACACTGTATAAACATCAGAGGTCCAGTGAAGAGCAGAGGTGCCATAGGCACAATCAGAGAACACTGTATAACATCAGAGGTCCAGTGAAGAGCAGAGGTGCCATAGGCACAATCAGAGAACACTGTATAAACATCAGAGGTCCAGTGAAGAGTAGAGGTGCCATAGGCACAATCAGAGAACACTGTATAAACATCAGAGGTCCAGTGAAGAGCAGAAGTGCCATAGGCACAATCAGAGAACACTGTATAAACATCAGAGGTCCAGTGAAGAGCAGAGGTGCCATAGGCACAATCAGAGAACACTGTATAAACATCAGAGGTCCAGTGAAGAGCAGAAGTGCCATAGGCACAATCAGAGAACACTGTATAAACATCAGATGTCCAGTGAAGAGCAGAGGTGCCATAGGCACAATCAGAGAACACTGTATAAACATCAGAGGTCCAGTGAAGAGCAGAAGTGCCATAGGCACAATCAGAGAACACTGTATAAACATCAGAGGTCCAGTGAAGAGTAGAGGTGCCATAGGCACAATCAGAGAACACTGTATAAACATCAGAGGTCCAGTGAAGAGCAGAGGTGCCATAGGCACAATCAGAGAACACTGTATAAACATCAGAGGTCCAGTGAAGAGCAGAGGTGCCATAGGCACAATCAGAGAACACTGTATAAACATCAGAGGTCCAGTGAAGAGCAGAGGTGCCATAGCCACAATCAGAGAACACTGTATAAACATCAGATGTCCAGTGAAGAGTAGAGGTGCCATAGGCACAATCAGAGAACACTGTATAAACATCAGAGGTCCAGTCAAGAGCAGAGGTGCCATAGGCACAATCAGAGAACACTGTATAAACATCAGAGGTCCGCGGTTGTTCAACGTCCTCCCAGCAAGCATAAGAAATATTGCCGGAACAACCGTGGACATCTTCAAGAGGAAACTAGATAGTTTTCTCTTTAAGAAAGTGCCGGACCAACCAGGCTGTGATGACCCTGGGAAACACAGCTGCAGTAATCTCGTATCATGCAGCATGCTTGACACAATCATTCAAAACCACAAGGGGCTTAAAAATAGGCAGACTAAGGGGGGGTGGGGAAAGAGGTCAATGGGTTTGTTTAATGTATGACGCAGCCAACTGGGTTGTTAAGTATTTAGCTATATACATAGTTCACTACCCCGCGTGACAAGGGGTGACTCCTCATCTCAACAGGAGACTTCACAGGATGGAAGGCCAAGGTCTTAGTCTTTGACTGGTCTTAGATTGGTCTTAGTCTTTGACTGGTCTTAGATTGGTCTTAGTCTTTGACTGGTCTTAGATTGGTCTTAGACCAGTCCCGTTAGATTTAGAGTCTTAGATTCAATTTAGATTCAATCTTTAAACCAATCCACGCCCTCGTTGTGGGGAAGGTTATCTTGAGGTTATCTTGAGATGATTTCGGGGCTTTAGTGTCCCCGCGGCCCGGTCCTCGACCAGGCCTCCACCAGGCCTCCACCCCTAGGAAGCAGCCCGTGACAGCTGACTAACACCCAGGTACCTATTTTACTGCTAGGTAACAGGGGCATAGGGTGAATGAAACTCTGCCCATTGTTTCTCGCCGGCGCCCGGGATCGAACCCGGGACCACAGGATCACAAGTTAAGCGTGCTGTCCGCTCGGCCGCCCGGCTCCCTTTCCTCCGACCGAGAACGGATACTAAATGGTACACTATCACACACATAGGGAGCCGGTCGGCCGAGCGGACAGCACGCTTAACTTGTGATCCTGTGGTCCTGGGTTCAATCCCAGGCGCCGGCGAGAAACAATGGGCAGAGTTTCTTTCACCCTATGCCCCTGTTACCTAGCAGTAAAATAGGTACCTGGGTGTTAGTCAGCTGTCACGGGCTGCTTCCTGGGGGTGGAGGCCTGGTCGAGGACCGGGCCGCGGGGACACTAAAAGCCCCGAAATCATCTCAAGATAACCTCAAGATAACACAGAGATCACACTAACGTGATGCATCAAATGAACAAATCCACAAGGGCCGTGACGAGGATTCGAACCTGCGTCCGCGTCCTGCAGTAAGTTCGGTAAAACTTCGGTTTCAACCCTTTACCCTCTCGTAGTTCAGTCGATTAAGGCAGTGTCTGGGATGCTCCCGGACGCAGGTTCGAATCCTCGTCACGGCCCTTGTGGATTTGTTCAAATGGTACACTATATTAATTTCCTCATAGAACCATCACTAATATTAGATTTTGGGGCAGAACACAGCTGGTGGGATATGCAAATGATTCGATTCGATTCGATTCGAATCCTGATTCGAGCCCCCGCCTTGGGAGAAGTAAACCAGGGCATTGAACTCCTTGCATGGAAATGTATTGAACTGCGTTTCACTGCATTAGTCAAATACTGCTGGTCAACCAGGCTGTTGGACGCGGCTGCTCGCAGCCTGACGTATGAATCACAGCCTGGTTGATCAGGTATCCTTTGAAGGTGTTTATCAAGTTCTCTCTTGAACACTGTGAGGGGTCGGCCAGTTATGCCCCTTATGTGTAGTGGAAGCGTGTTGAACAGTCTCGGGCCTCTGATGTTGATAGTCCTCTCTTGAACACTGTGAGGGGTCGGCCAGTTATGTCCCTTATGTGTAGCGGAAGCGTGTTGAACAGTCTCGGGCCTCTGATGTTGACAGTTCTCTCTTGAACACTGTGAGGGGTCGGCCAGTTATGTCCCTTATGTGTAGTGGAAGCGTGTTGAACAGTCTCGGGCCTCTGATGTTGATAGTTCTCTCTTGAACACTGTGAGGGGTCGGCCAGTTATGCCCCTTATGTGTAGCGGAAGCGTGTTGAACAGTCTCGGGCCTCTGATGTTGACAGTTCTCTCTTGAACACTGTGAGGGGTCGGCCAGTTATGTCCCTTATGTGTAGTGGAAGCGTGTTGAACAGTCTCGGGCCTCTGATGTTGATAGTTCTCTCTTGAACACTGTGAGGGGTCGGCCAGTTATGTCCCTTATGTGTAGTGGAAGCGTGTTGAACAGTCTCGGGCCTCTGATGTTGATAGTTCTCTCTTGAACACTGTGAGGGGTCGGCCAGTTATGTCCCTTATGTGTAGTGGAAGCGTGTTGAACAGTCTCGGGCCTCTGATGTTGATAGTTCTCTCTTGAACACTGTGAGGGGTCGGCCAGTTATGTCCCTTATGTGTAGTGGAAGCGTGTTGAACAGTCTCGGGCCTCTGATGTTGATAGTTCTCTCTTGAACACTGTGAGGGGTCGGCCAGTTATGTCCCTTATGTGTAGTGCAAGCGTGTTGAACAGTCTCTGGCCTCTGATGTTGATAGTTCTCTCTTGAACACTGTGAGGGGTCGGCCAGTTATGTCCCTTATGTGTAGTGGAAGCGTGTTGAACAGTCTCGGACCTCTGATGTTGATAGTTCTCTCTTGAACACTGTGAGGGGTCGGCCAGTTATGTCCCTTATGTGTAGTGGAAGCGTGTTGAACAGTCTCGGGCCTCTGATGTTGATAGTTCTCTCTTGAACACTGAGGGGTCGGCCAGTTATGTCCCTTATGTGTAGTGGAAGCGTGTTGAACAGTCTTGGGCCTCTGATGTTGATAGTTCTCTCTTGAACACTGTGAGGGGTCGGCCAGTTATGTCCCTTATGTGTAGTGGAAGCGTGTTGAACAGTCTCGGGCCTCTGATGTTGATAGTTCTCTCTTGAACACTGTGAGGGGTCGGCCAGTTATGTCCCTTATGTGTAGTGGAAGCGTGTTGAACAGTCTCGGGCCTCTGATGTTGATAGTTCTCTCTTGAACACTGTGAGGGGTCGGCCAGTTATGTCCCTTATGTGTAGTGGAAGCGTGTTGAACAGTCTCGGGCCTCTGATGTTGATAGTTCTCTCTTGAACACTGTGAGGGGGTCGGCCAGTTATGTCCCTTATGTGTAGTGGAAGCGTGTTGAACAGTCTCGGGCCTCTGATGTTGATAGTTCTCTCTTGAACACTGTGAGGGGTCGGCCAGTTATGTCCCTTATGTGTAGTGGAAGCGTGTTGAACAGTCTCGGGCCTCTGATGTTGATAGTTCTCTCTTGAACACTGTGAGGGGTCGGCCAGTTATGCCCCGTATGTGTAGTGGAAGCGTGTTGAACAGTCTCGGGCCTCTGATGTTGATAGTTCTCTCTTGAACACTGTGAGGGGTCGGCCAGTTATGCCCCTTATGTGTAGTGGAAGCGTGTTGAACAGTCTCGGGCCTCTGATGTTGATAGTTCTCTCTTGAACACTGTGAGGGGTCGGCCAGTTATGCCCCTTATGTGTAGTGGAAGCGTGTTGAACAGTCTCGGGCCTCTGATGTTGACAGTTCTCTCTTGAACACTGTGAGGGGTCGGCCAGTTATGTCCCTTATGTGTAGTGGAAGCGTGTTGAACAGTCTCGGGCCTCTGATGTTGATAGTTCTCTCTTGAACACTGTGAGGGGTCGGCCAGTTATGTCCCTTATGTGTAGTGGAAGCGTGTTGAACAGTCTCGGGCCTCTGATGTTGATAGTTCTCTCTTGAACACTGTGAGGGGTCGGCCAGTTATGTCCCTTATGTGTAGTGGAAGCGTGTTGAACAGTCTCGGGCCTCTGATGTTGATAGTTCTCTCTTGAACACTGTGAGGGGTCGGCCAGTTATGCCCCTTATGTGTAGTGGAAGCGTGTTGAACAGTCTCGGGCCTCTGATGTTGATAGTTCTCTCTTGAACACTGTGAGGGGTCGGCCAGTTATGCCCCTTATGTGTAGTGGAATTTGCAGGATTAAGAAATCGTCTTGAAAGCTAGTGCCCATAGAGACCCGAGCAGGATGAGTGGCGCTGCCCAATACTGTCACTATGGTGGTGTGTCCACTCACAGGATGAGTGACGCTGCCCAATACTGTCACTATGGCGGTGTGTCCACTCACAGGATGAGTGGCGCTGCCCAATACTGTCACTATGGTGGTGTGTCCACTCACAGGATGAGTGGGGCTGCCCAATACTGTCACTATGGTGGTGTGTCCACTCACAGGATGAGTGGGGCTGCCCAATACTGTCACTATGGTGGTGTGTCCACTCACAGGATGAGTGACGCTGCCCAATACTGTCACTATGGCGGTGTGTCCACTCACAGGATGAGTGGCGCTGCCCAATACTGTCACTATGGCGGTGTGTCCACTCACAGGATGAGTGGGGCTGCCCAATACTGTCACTATGGCGCTGTGTCCACTCACAGGATGAGTGGCGCTGCCCAATACTGTCACTATGGCGGTGTGTCCACTCACAGGATGAGTGGGGCTGCCCAATACTGTCACTATGGTGGTGTGTCCACTCACAGGATGAGTGACGCTGCCCAATACTGTCACTATGGCGGTGTGTCCACTCACAGGATGAGTGGCGCTGCCCAATACTGTCACTATGGCGGTGTGTCCACTCACAGGATGAGTGGGGCTGCCCAATACTGTCACTATGGTGGTGTGTCCACTCACAGGATGAGTGGGGCTGCCCAATACTGTCACTATGGTGGTGTGTCCACTCACAGGATGGGTGACGCTGCCCAATACTGTCACTATGGCGGTGTGTCCACTCACAAGATGAGTAACGCTGCCCAATACTGTCACTATGGCGGTGTGTCCACTCACAGGATGAGTGACGCTGCCCAATAAACTCGCCCCTCGCCAGAAAACTTTATATCTATCATGTGGGCATGCAAGCCGCTTTAAGCAACAGCCTAATAGATCAAACTATCACAAGACAAGCTAGGCCATAAGCCAGGCTTGAGGAGGGAAGGGAGATAGAGCTCTGAAAACCGCTTACATATGAACTAGGGATGTCATATGTGCTTCTGAGAGGGTGTATGTGTGGGCGTTGGGTTGGGAGCCTCTGGTACATAACAGGTGACAGTGGGGCCCTTGTCGTGGCCAGCTCCTCCCCTCTCTCGGCCCTCTGGTCGCCCAGGGCAACTGTTCCCCTCTCAGTGCCACGTTTCCGACTTACTAACATTTCCCCTCTTCCTCCTATGTCCATGGAAACGCCGCCCCCGACGCCATCTGGGGGCCCACCCTCGCCTCTCAAAGTCAGCCCAGGAATTTTTGTTTCTCCTTTCTCTGTCTCGCTCGCTCTCTGTCTCTCACTCTCTGTCTCTCACTCTCTGTCTCTCTCACTCTGTCTCTCTCACTCTCTGTCTCTCTCACTCTCTGTGTCTCTGTCTCTCACTCTCTGTCTCTCTGTCGCTCTCGCAAATCTGTGAGAATAGTCTAGAGCATGCCAACAGAATGTTCAGGGAATTCTACTCCTCAAGCCCGGCCCGAGGCCAGGCTTGACTTGTGAGAGTTTGGTCCACCAGGCTGTTGCTTGGAGCGGCCCGCAGGGCCACATACCCACCTCAGCCCGGCTGATCCGGAACTTCTCTTAGAAAACCGTCCAGTTTCCTCTTGAAGATGTCCACGGTTGTTCCGGCAATATTTCTTATGCTCGCTGGGAGGACGTTGAACAACCGCGGACCTCTGATGTTTATACAGTGTTCTCTGATTGTGTCTATGGCACCTCTGCTCTTCACTGGACCTCTGATGTTTATACAGTGTTCTCTGATTGTGTCTATGGCACCTCTGCTCTTCACTGGACCTCTGATGTTTATACAGTGTTCTCTGATTGTGCCTATGGCACCTCTGCTCTTCACTGGACCTCTGATGTTTATACAGTGTTCTCTGATTGTGCCTATGGCACCTCTGCTCTTCACTGGACCTCTGATGTTTATACAGTGTTCTCTGATTGTGCCTATGGCACCTCTGCTCTTCACTGGTCCTCTGATGTTTATACAGTGTTCTCTGATTGTGCCTATGGCACCTCTGCTCTTCACTGGACCTCTGATGTTTATACAGTGTTCTCTGATTGTGCCTATGGCACCTCTGCTCTTCACTGGACCTCTGATGTTTATACAGTGTTCTCTGATTGTGCCTATGGCACCTCTGCTCTTCACTGGACCTCTGATGTTATACAGTGTTCTCTGATTGTGCCTATGGCACCTCTGCTCTTCACTGGACCTCTGATGTTTATACAGTGTTCTCTGATTGTGCCTATGGCACCTCTGCTCTTCACTGGACCTCTGATGTTATACAGTGTTCTCTGATTGTGCCTATGGCACCTCTGCTCTTCACTGGTTCAATCTTGCATTTTCTTCCATGTCGTTCACTCCAGTATGTTGTTATTTTACTGTGTAGATTTGGTACTTGGCCCTCCAGTATCTTCCAGGTGTATATTATTTGGTATCTCTCTCGTCTCCTTTCTAGTGAGTTCATTTGGAGAGCTTTGAGACGATCCCAATAATTTAGGTGTTTTATCTCGTCTATGCGTGCCGTATATGTTCTCTGTATTCCCTCTGTTTCAGCAATCTCTCCTGCTCTGAAGGGGGAAGTGAGTACTGAGCAGTACTCAAGACGGGACAACACAAGTGACTTGAAGAGTACAACCATTGTGATGGGATCCCTGGATTTGAAAGTTCTCGTAATCCATCCTATCATTTTTCTGGCTGACGCAATATTTGCTTGGTTATGCTCCTTAAACGTTAGGTCGTCAGACATCATTATTCCCAAATCCTTTACATGCTGTTTTCCTACTATGGGCACATTTGATTGTGTTTTGTACTCTGTATTATGTTTCAGATCCTTATTTTTACCGTACCTGAGTACCTGGAATTTATCACTGTTAAACATCATGTTATTTTCTGCTACCCAATCGAAAACTTTCTTGACATCTGCTTGTAGTTTTTCAATGTCTTCAGCAGAGGTAATTTTCATGCTGGTTTTTGTGTCATCTGCAAAGGATGATACGAAGCTGTGACTTGTATTTTTGTCTATATCAGATATGAGAATAAGGAACAGCAGTGGTGCAAGGACTGTACCTTGAGGTACAGAGCTTTTAACATCGCTTGGACTCTATTTTATCTGATTGACTGTTACTCTTTGTGTTCTGTTCGACAGGAAATTGAGTATCCAGCGTCCTACTTTTCCAGTTATTCCCATTGACCTCATTTTGTGAGCTATCACCCCATGGTCACATTTGTCGAACGCCTTTGCAAAGTCTGTGTATACAACATCTGCATTTTGCTTTTCTTCTAGGGCTTCTGTGATTTTGTCATAGTGGTTGAGTAACTGTGACAGACAGGATCTTCCCGCCCTAAATCCATGTTGTCCTGGATTGTGCAATTCATTGTTTTCCATAAAACTAGAAATTTGATTCCTAATCACTCTTTCAAACACTTTTATTATGTGTGATGTTAGTGCAACTGGCCTATAATTTTTTGCCAAGGCTTTACTCCCCCCTTGTGCAACGGAGCTATATCTGGAGATTTAAGTGCTGCTGGTATCTCCCCTGTATCCAGGCTCTTTCTCCATATTTCGCTGAGTGCTCTCGCTACTGGTACTTTACATTTCTTTATGAATATTGAATTCCGTGAGTCAGGCCCAGGAGCTGAGTGCATGGGCATATTGTCAATTTCTCTTTCAAAGTCTTCCGAGTTTGTGGTAATATCCGTTATATTATCTGCAGCTTGAATGTCATTCATAAAGAAGCTGTCTGGGTCATCAACTTTCATGTTGTTTATTGGTGTGCTAAACATAGCCTCATACTGGCTTCTTAGAATTTCACTAATCTCTTTGTTGTCCTCTGTGTACGTACCTTCATTTGTAATTAACGGTCCAATACTGGTCGAGGTTTTGGATTTTGATTTTGCGTATGTGAAAAAATATTTCGGATTTTTCCTTATCTCTTGTATAGCTTTCTGTTCCAATTCCATTTCCTCAGACTCATATGATCGCTTCAATGTTTGTTCTATTTCCTCAATCTCCCTGCTTAGGCTTATTTTCCTTGCTTGTGATAGTTGTGTCTGCTGAAGCATTTCCGTTATTTTTTTCCTTCTCCTGTACAGTCGTCTGCGTTCTCTTTGTGGAGTGGTCCTCTTTCTGCCCCTCCTCACAGGCACGTGCTTCAAGCAGACCTTGTAAGCTTCAGCTGTCAGTTGAGCTATTCCCTGTGTGGGAGTTTTGTCGCTTAAGACCGTCTCCCATTGAATGGTTGCAAGGTCTACATTTATTTTTTCCCAGTCAATCCTCTTAT
This sequence comes from Procambarus clarkii, assembly GCF_040958095.1. NCBI lineage: Eukaryota > Metazoa > Arthropoda > Malacostraca > Decapoda > Cambaridae > Procambarus > Procambarus clarkii. The sequence continues at coordinate 13,021,319 of NC_091210.1, read as the reverse complement.
TGTTGAAATTGAATTGATTGAATACTCCTTCTCGCTTGTTGGGTCTCTTAGACCTACTACCGTTATTTATGCTAGTTCGCACTTCAATGAGCTTATGGTCTGAGTATGAAGTATCTGAGATTGTGATCTCCCTGATTAGTTCATCATTGTTTGTGAATAACAAGTCTAGTGTGTTTTCGTTCCTAGTTGGTTCTGTAATCTGTTGATTGAGCGAGAATTTGTCACAGAATCTCAAAAAGTTCTCTGACCTGTGGTTGGTTATTTCCCGGGTCATTCCCTGCTATGATATTTGTGTTTGCCGTTCTCCATCTTAGACTCGGTAAATTGAAATCTCCAAGGAAGATAATATCTGGAGCTGGGTTTGCTAGGTTGTCAAGTATGTTCTCTATTTTGTGCATCTGCTCTGTGAACTCCTCAACCGTTGTATCTGGCGGTTTATATATTAGAATAATAATTAGGTTTAGTGTTCCCTGACTGTCCCTGACTGCATGTTCCCTGACTGTCCCTGACTGCATGTTCCCTGACTGTCAGTATTTGATACTGTACACAAAAAATTGCATTAATGAGGAATTAATGGGGCTGCAGGGAATTAATGGAACAGCATAGGAGTGGGCCGACTAAGGGCCGTTAGCCTTCAACCCCATTAAGTGCAAGGTGATGAAGATGCGCCAGAAGTGGCAGACTTCTTGCACATCCTTGCACATTAGGGAACCGGTCGGCTGAGCGGACAGCACGCGGGACTTGTGATCCTGTGGTCTTGGGTTCGATCCCAGGCGCCGGCGAGAAACATTGGGCAGAGTTTCTTTCACCCTATGCCCCTGTTACCTACCAGTAAAATAGGTACCTGGGTGTTAGTCAGCTGTCACGGGCTGCTTCCTGGGGGTGGAGGCCTGGTTGAGGACCGGGCCGCGGGGACACTAAAGCCCCGAAATCATCTCAAGATAACCTTAAGATAGTACGACATTATTTGGCCGTAGGGGAAGTATAGCACGTTGTGCGTTGTGGGAAATCAAGAAAACGGAACTGGTTAGGCACACCCTCACTCTCCTCACGTCACGTGACTGTCCAAACTGACATCAGAGTCCGGTTGATCAGTCTTTTTCTGTATTGAAAGGCTATATATTATTAGGAATAACAAGGACAATATATCATTCTATTAACTCAAGTTGTCTTGTATTGAGTTATGTTAGTGTGGGGGTCGTGGTGGTCGTCCACGGTCGTGCTGGGCTGCTGCTGGTCGTGGTGGGTCGTGTCTGGTCGCAGGTTGTCATGGTGGGTCGTGTCTGGTCGCGGGTGGTCGTGTCTGGTCGCGGGTGGTCGTGTCTGGTCGCGGGTGGTCGTGTCTGGTCGCGGGTGGTCGTGTCTGGTCGCGGGTGGTCGTGACTGGTCGCGGGTCGTCGTGTCTGGTCGCGGGTGGTCGTGTCTGGTCGCGGGTGGTCGTGACTGGTCGCAGGTGGTCGTGACTGGTCGCAGGTGGTCGTGTCGGGTCGACGACTCCCACCCTCCACCTTCCTGGGGCTCCCAGCATTCATTATGGATTTTAATTTTCGCCCTGCGGGGGTTATGAGACGGTGTGGCTGTGGTAGTGTGGCTGTGGTAGTGTGGCTGTGGTAGTGTGGCTGTGGTAGTGTGGCTGTGGTAGTGTGGCTGTGGTGGTGTAGTGTGGCTGTGGTGGTGTGGTGTGGCTGTGGTGTGGCTGTGGTGATGGGCCTAAATCAGCAGACATAGCCCCACTACACAAGGGAGGGAGCAAAGCATTAACAAACCATTATAGACCAGTTGCACTAGTAACCATCCTTCAGTCTCAGGAGACTATGGAGTTGGTCTCTAGCTCTCGGTCTGGAGTGGCCTCTCCAGGGCACAAAGCCTGGGTAGGTTGATATGGAGGAGAAGCTGTTACCCATGCAGCGGGTCCCCTCACACGGCGCTGGTGACCCGGGGCGGGTGTCTGACCCTGGGTGTGGTGACCCGGGGCGGGTGTCTGACCCTGGGTGTGGTGACCCGGGGCGGGTGTGGTGACCCTGGGTGTGGTGACCCGGGGCGGGTGTCTGACCCTGGGTGTGGTGACCCGGGGCGGGTGTGGTGACCCTGGGTGTGGTGACCCGGGGCGGGTGTCTGACCCTGGGTGTGGTGACCCGGGGCGGGTGTCTGACCCTGGGTGTGGTGACCCGGAGCGGGTGTCTGACCCTGGGTGTGGTGACCCGGGGCGGGTGTCTGACCCTGGGTGTGGTGACCCGGAGCGGGTGTCTGACCCTGGGTGTGATGACCCGGAGCGGGTGTCTGACCCTGGGTGTGGTGACCCGGGGCGGGTGTGGTGACCCGGGGCGGGTGTCTGACCCTGGGTGTGGTGACCCGGAGCGGGTGTCTGACCCTGGGTGTGGTGACCCGGAGCGGGTGTCTGACCCTGGGTGTGGTGACCCGGGGCGGGTGTGGTGACCCGGGGCGGGTGTCTGACCCTGGGTGTGGTGACCCGGAGCGGGTGTCTGACCCTGGGTGTGGTGACCCGGAGCGGGTGTGGTGACCCGGGGCGGGTGTCTGACCCTGGGTGTGGTGACCCGGGGCGGGTGTCTGACCCTGGGTGTGGTGACCCGGGGCGGGTGTCTGACCCTGGGTGTGGTGACCCGGGGCGGGTGTCTGACCCTGGGTGTGGTGACCCGGGGCGGGTGTCTGACCCTGGGTGTGGTGACCCGGAGCGGGTGTGGTGACCCGGAGCGGGTGTCTGACCCTGGGTGTGGTGACCCGGGGCGGGTGTCTGACCCTGGGTGTGGTGACCCGGGGCGGGTGTCTGACCCTGGGTGTGGTGACCCGGAGCGGGTGTCTGACCCTGGGTGTGGTGACCCGGGGCGGGTGTCTGACCCTGGGTGTGGTGACCCGGGGCGGGTGTCTGACCCTGGGTGTGGTGACCCGGGGCGGGTGTGGTGACCCGGAGCGGGTGTCTGACCCTGGGTGTGGGGACCCGGGGCGGGTGTGGTGACCCGGGGCGGGTGTCTGACCCTGGGTGTGGTGACCCGGAGCGGGTGTCTGACCCTGGGTGTGGTGACCCGGAGCGGGTGTGGTGACCCGGGGCGGGTGTCTGACCCTGGGTGTGGTGACCCGGGGCGGGTGTCTGACCCTGGGTGTGGTGACCCGGAGCGGGTGTCTGACCCTGGGTGTGGTGACCCGGAGCGGGTGTGGTGACCCGGGGCGGGTGTCTGACCCTGGGTGTGGTGACCCGGAGCGGGTGTCTGACCCTGGGTGTGGTGACCCGGAGCGGGTGTGGTGACCCGGGGCGGGTGTCTGACCCTGGGTGTGGTGACCCGGAGCGGGTGTCTGACCCTGGGTGTGGTGACCCGGGGCGGGTGTCTGACCCTGGGTGTGGTGACCCGGGGCGGGTGTCTGACCCTGGGTGTGGTGACCCGGGGCGGGTGTCTGACCCTGGGTGTGGTGACCCGGGGCGGGTGTCTGACCCTGGGTGTGGTGACCCGGAGCGGGTGTCTGACCCTGGGTGTGGTGACCCGGAGCGGGTGTGGTGACCCGGGGCGGGTGTCTGACCCTGGGTGTGGTGACCCGGGGCGGGTGTCTGACCCTGGGTGTGGTGACCCGGAGCGGGTGTGGTGACCCGGGGCGGGTGTCTGACCCTGGGTGTGGTGACCCGGAGCGGGTGTCTGACCCTGGGTGTGGTGACCCGGAGCGGGTGTGGTGACCCGGGGCGGGTGTCTGACCCTGGGTGTGGTGACCCGGAGCGGGTGCCTCACTGTGTGCGACAGCGGCGGCGTGACCCGGGGGCGCGGACCCCTGCTACAGCTGGGCGCGGGTTTTTACCGCCCCCTCGCTGGCCGCCACTTTTACCTCGGCCCCTCACAAATCCTCTTGCTCTCCCCTTTTTGTCCTCCTGTTCCTCGTTTACTCTCTCCCCTCCTCTTCATTTTCCTCCCCTCGCCCTTTCTCTTGCCCCTTCCTTTCCCTCTCTGCTTCCCCCAGTCCTTTGTTCCAGACTCCTGGTCTGCCTTCACCGGCGTCTCTCTCTCTCTCTCTGTGTCTCTCTGTGTCTCTATGTCTCTCTCTCTCTCTCTGTCTCTCTCTGTGTATGTCTCTCTGTCTCTCTCTGTCTCTCTGTCTCTCTCTGTGTATGTCTCTCTCTCTCTCTCTCTCTCTCTCTCTCTCTCTCTCTCTCTCTCTCTCTCTCTCTCTGTCTCTCTCTGTGTATGTCTCTCTCTCTCTCTCTCTCTCTCTCTCTCTCTCTCTCTCTCTCTCTCTCTCTCTCTGTCTCTCTCTGTGTATGTCTCTCTCTCTCTCTCTCTCTCTCTCTCTCTCTCTCTCTCTCTCTCTCTCTCTCTCTCTCTCTCTCTCTCTCTCTCTCTCTCTCTGTGTCTCTCTGTGTCTCTATGTCTCTCTCTCTCTGTGTATGTCTCTCTGTCTCTGTGTGTCTCTCTCTCTCTCTGTGTCTCTCTGTCTCTCTCTCTTTCTCTCTCTGTCTCTCTCTTTGTCTCTCTCTCTCTCTCTCTGTCTCTCTCTGTGTATGTCTCTCTGTCTCTCTCTCTCTGTCTCTCTCTGTCTCTCTCTGTGTATGTCTCTCTCTCTCTCTCTGTCTCTCTCTGTGTATGTCTCTCTGTCTCTCTCTGTCTCTCTCTGTCTCTCTCTGTGTATGTCTCTCTGTCTCTCTCTCTCTCTCTCTCTGTCTGTCTGTCTGTCTGTCTGTCTGTCTGTCTGTCTGTCTGTCTCTCTGTCTGTCTCTCTCTTTCCTTCACTATTCTTAAGCATTCCCTTCCGCCGGTGTCTGCTGCGAGCGTGTCTGCGCAGGGGCTCCTGTTTGTGGCTCTGTTTACTCCTGTTCGTGTCGTTTGTGGCTCTGTTTTCTCCTGTTTGTGTCGTGTGTGAGCGCAGGCACAATATCGTGTGCGTGCGTGTGTGGCGGCGTGCGAGGTGGGGTGCAGCAGGAGCAGCAGCAGCAGCGGCAGACAGCTCCTGGTGTCTGAGCGCCGTCAACATTCCTCGTGGGACATTTACCTGCCCCAGGTGACAACGCCGCCGGTGCTATCGCTGCCCCACCACCACCACCACTACCACTATCACCACTATCACCTTGAGGTAGCTGCGAGCAGCCTGACCTATGGCTCATAGTCTCGTTGATCAGGTATCCTTTAGAGGGATTAACCAGTTCTTTCTTGAACGCCTTTGGTGCTCAAGGGGGCTGTTTTGCACTTCCTGCCATGCCTCCTTGTCTGGTGATGGATGACGTCCTTGTGTGGGTGGTAGGGGGAATACAGCCCGCCCACCCTGCAGCCCGCCTACAGGGTGGGCGGGCTGCAGGGTGGACGGGCTACAGGGTGGGCGGGCTACAGGGTGGGCGGGCTACAGGGTGGGCGGGCTACAGGGTGGGCGGGCTACAGGGTGGACGGGCTACAGGGTGGGCGGGCTACAGGGTGGGCGGGCTACAGGGTGGACGGGCTACAGGGTGGACGGGCTACAGGGTGGGCGGGCTACAGGGTGGGCGGGCTACAGGGTGGGCGGGCTACAGGGTGGACGGGCTACAGGGTGGACGGGCTACAGGGTGGACGCGGTAGAGGTAATAAAGTTTAAGTGGAGTACAGTCCCAGGTGGCCGCCGTGCTGTCGGTATTGGCTCACACCTACGTAACCCGCCGTCCCTCGCCCCCTGCGGCCGTCCCTCGCCCCCCTGCGGCCGTCCCGTCCCTCGCCCCCCTGCGGCCGTCCCGTCCCTCGCCCCCCTGCGGCCGTCCCTCGCCCCCTGCGACCGTCCCTCGCCCCCTGCGGCCGTCTCTCGCTCCCTGCGGCCGTCCCTCGCCCCCTGCGACCGTCCCTCGCCCCCTGCGGCCGTCCCTCGCCCCCTGCGGCCGTCCCTCGCCCCCTGCGACCGTCCCTCGCCCCCTGCGGCCGTCCTTCGCCCCCTGCGGCCGTCCCTCGCCCCCTGCGGCCGTCTCTCGCCCCCTGCGGCCGTCTCTCGCCCCCTGCGGCCGTCTCTCGCCCCCTACGGCCGTCCCTCGTCCCCTGCGACCGTCCCTCGCCCCCTGCGACCGTCCCTCGCCCCCTGCGACCGTCCCTCGCCCCCTGCGACCGTCCCTCGCCCCCTGCGACCGTCCCTCGCCCCCCTGCGATCGTCCCTCGCCCCCCTGCGATCGTCCCTCGGCCCCCTGCGACCGTCCCTCGACCCCTGCGGTCGTCCCTCGCCCCCTGCGACCGTCCCTCGCCCCCTGCGACCGTCCCTCGCCCCCTGCGGCCGTCCCTCGCCCCCCTGCGACCGTCCCTCGCCCCCTGCGGCCGTCCCTCGCCCCCCTGCGGCCGTCCCGTCCCTCGCCCCCCTGCGGCCGTCCCGTCCCTCGCCCCCCCTGCGGCCGTCCCTCGCCCCCTGCGACCGTCCCTCGCCCCCTGCGGCCGTCTCTCGCCCCCTGCGGCCGTCCCTCGCCCCCTGCGGCCGTCCCTCGCCCCCTGCGGCCGTCCCTCGCCCCCTGCGGCCGTCCCTCGCCCCCCTGCGGCCGTCCCTCGCCCCCTGCGGCCGTCCCTCGCCCCCTGCGGCCGTCCCTCGCCCCCCTGCGGCCGTCCCTTGCCCCCTGCGGCCGTCCCTCGCCCCCCTGCGGCCGTCCCTCGCCCCCTGCGGCCGTCCCTCGCCCCCTGCGGCCGTCCCTCGCCCCCTGCGGCCGTCCCTCGCCCCCCTGCGGCCGTCCCTCGCCCCCCTGCGGCCGTCCCTCGCCCCCTGCGGTCGCTCAGGTCGCCTCAAGAAACAATGTTGTTCAAGCAGGTATCACTAGACAAGCTTGACCTTATACTGGGCTTGGAGTAGTAGAACTCCCTGAACCCCTCCAAGTATACTCCAGGTATACTTCAATTGTGATTAACGGTAGCACAGTCCACTTACTTCAGGAAAAGGCTAACGAAGGCCTTTAAATGAGTACATCATACAAGAAAGTCCAGGTTCTTCATTGAACCTAAGAACTAAGTCCAAGATCTTGGAAGACAAATCTCAGCCGGCAGGTTACAATATGGGGCAGGTTACAATATGGGGCGGGTTACAATATGGGGCAGGTTACAATATGGGGCGGGTTACAATATGGGGCAGGTTACAATATGGGGCAGGTTACAATATGGGGCAGGTTACAATATGGGGCAGGTTACAATATGGGGCAGGTTACAATATGGGGCAGGTTACAATATGGGGCGGGTTACAATATGGGGCAGGTTACAATATGGGGCAGGTTACAATATGGGGCAGGTTACAATATGGGGCAGGTTACAATATGGGGCAGGCTACAATATGGGGCAGGTTACAATATGGGGCAGGTTACAATATGGGGCGGGTTACAATATGGGGCAGGTTACAATATGGGGCAGGTTACAATATGGGGCAGGTTACAATATGGGGCAGGTTACAATATGGGGCAGGCTACAATATGGGGCAGGTTACAATATGGGGCAGGTTACAATATGGGGCAGGTTACAATATGGGGCAGGTTACAATATGGGGCAGGTTACAATATGGGGCAGGTTACAATATGGGGCAGGCTACAATATGGGGCAGGCTACAATATTGGGCAGGTTCCCTTATCTTGTCAATATCCGTATGGCAGGATAGCCATACGGATATCTCGTCTTCATACACGCTATCGATCTATCTTCAAACACGGGTGCTGTATCTATCAATGCTGGAGTTACTCTCGAAGCCAGGACAGGTAAATCACAAGAAAGCAGGCACAGTGTTCACCTGGGCTCAACCAGCCCGTCCTCACCCACCTTCACAACGGCTAGAAAACGCTGTACGAAGTTGCCCGATCCTATCCTAAGGTGGCGAGGACCCGCGGATAGGGAACGGACGACTAGCCCGTTTAGCTAGCCGCTTGGGTTCATGGTACGTCATATTTTGACGTTGGAGGGGAAGATGGTTGACCCAACTGCTGCTTCTGTCCTGCTTTTCTCCCGTTTCTGTCCTCCCCTCTTCCTTCTCTGTCCTCCCCCTTCCTTCCCTGTCCTCCCCCTTCCTTCCCTGTCCTCCCCCTTCCTTCCCTGTCCTTCCTGTCCCGACTATTCCTCTCCCACCCCGTCATTTCCGTCCTTTCTCCGTGGCTCCGTGCACCCCGGCCGCTGCCACACTTGCCAGAAGGCTATTGGTGGGGTGATTCCCGGGTGGTGGTGGGGTTGTGGGGGTGTGGGGGGGCCGCCTCAGCGTGACCAAGATGACTGCTGGGTACCGACCGCTCCCCTCCTCCCCCCACTCCCAGCCCCATAACCCCCCCCCACCAGAACTCGCTTCGTCTAATGAAGAGCCAAGTGTTGCTTCTCCTGCCGCTGCCGCTGCACTCGCTGCTGCTGCTCCTGCTGCAGCAGCAGGAGCAGCAGCAGCAGGAGCAGCAGGAGCAGCAGGAGCAGCAGCAGCAGCAGGAGCAGCAGCAGCAGCAGCAGGAGCAGCAGGAGCAGCAGGAGCAGGAGCAGCAGGAGCAGCAGGAGCAGCAGCAGCAGCAGCAGGAGCAGCAGGAGCAGCAGCAGCAGCAGCAGCAGGAGCAGCAGCAGCAGCAGCAGCAGGAGCAGCAGCAGCAGCAGCAGCAGCAGCAGCAGCAGCAGCAGCAGCAGCAGCAGCAGCAGCAGCAGGAGCAGCAGCAGCAGCAGGAGCCAGGAACTTGCCTGTCCTTCGGTGTTGACGGCTCTGTCTGAAGCCCTTAACACAATGGTCTAAACTGAGACCGAGAGGCACACACAGACCTTGTCTTAGTGCCTGTACACCTGTGTAACGGGCGTGAACAGGTGTACAACTGTGCTTGATTGATGATTGATAAAGATTAAGCCACCCAAGAGGTGGCACGGGCATGAATAGCCCGTAAAACTGTGCTTGGAAGGGAAGCGACTATATAGCACTGGGAAGGGGTCAGGATAAGGATTTGGGATGGGACGGGGGGAAAGGAATGGTGCCCAACCACTTGGACGGTCGGGGGATAGAACGCCGACCTGAATAGAGAGACCGTCGCTCTACCGTCCACGTCAAGCAGGTATATGTGGGCCTGCGGGCCGCTCCAAGCAACAGCCTGGTGGACCAAACTCTCACAAGTCAAGCCTGGCCTCGGGCCGGGCTTGGGCAGTAGAAGAACTCCCAGAACCCCATCAACCAGGTATATGTGGGCCTGCGGGCCGCTCCAAGCAACAGCCTGGTGGACCAAACTCTCACAAGTCAAGCCTGGCCTCGGGCCGGGCTTGGGCAGTAGAACAACTCCCAGAACCCCATCAACCAGGTACAAACCAGGCAAAACTAACACAAACTGATAATACCATGATGATATAGATGTTATCACGGCCTAAACGACAGTTGAGAGGCGGGACCAAGAGCCGAAGCTCAGCCCCTGCGAGTACAACTAGGTGAGTACTCAGCTCTTATAATACAGTACTATTTTTTCTTAAATTTTTCTGCTGCCTTAAGTTTTAGAACCAATTTTCTTAAGTAACTGTCGAATAATTCCCGTTTTCTTTCCTTCCAGGTAGGGTTCCATGCCTGGACTGCGTACTCAAAGGTCAGTCTCAAACCCTTCACAATATTGTGATATATCCAGAAGGTGAGGCAGCGTCAGTATGCAAATGATCGCCTTAAGCGTTTGGGAATTAGACCATGAATTATTTTTTTTAATTGAAATGGCAATTCTTGAATGGCAATTGAGGCTTTCTTCTCGACTCTCAGTCGGGAAACCCGGGTTAGAGTCCCGGCCGTGGTAAATATGGCTAGGTATGTTTCCTTTCACCTAATGCTGCTGTTCACCTAGCGGTAACTAGGTACCTGGGAGTCATATATCATTATATATACTTATATAACTATTTAAGGCTACTCAAAGTTTCCTTATTAGGGCTACTCATCGCTCCGTAGATGGACTTCCCTCATATACTTCCTAGTATCCTGGGGCCAGATTCACGAAGCAGGTACGCAAGCACTTACGAACCTGGGGCCAGATTCACGAAGCAGGTACGCAAGCACTTACGAACCTGGTGGCCAGATTCACGAAGCAGGTACGCAAGCACTTACGAACCTGGTGGCCAGATTCACGAAGCAGTTACGCAAGCACTTACGAATCTGTACATCTTTTCTCAATCTTTGGCGGCTTTGTTTACAATTATTAAACAGTTAATGAGCTCTGAAGCACCAGGAGGCTGTTTATAACAATAACAACAGTTGATTGGCAAGTTTTCATGCTTGTAAACTGTTTAATAAATGTAACCAAAGCCGTCAAAGATTGAGGAAAGATGTACACGCTCGTAAGTGCTGGCGTAACTGCTTCGTGAATCTGGCCCCTGTTCTGGTGATAGTGGTAATAGTGGTGGTAGTGGTGATGGTAGTTGTGGTGGTTAGAAAGGACAGGTTGACGCTGGTGGTGGGACCAGAAGACTTGAATGCTGAGTGCTGGGGGGGGGGTAAGGGGGGGGGGAGGGAAAGTTGATGGTGGTGGCGCCTTGGTGGCGCATGCGCGTATGTACTTACCTAATGATGCCTTCAAGTGTCGAGCTGGGGTTCTTGGGCCAAGTGTCTCAACCTTCAATCTTGGGCGCCTGACGGTTGAGTGGACAGCGCCTCGGATTCGTAGTCCTGAGGTTCCGGGTTCGATGCCCATTCCAGGATTGGTCTGACATATGTCATGTCATCCCGCTGTGGCTCGTACCTGGTAGTGTAGTGATCCTCCCGCTGTGGCTCGTACCTGGTAGTGGTGCACAGCCTCAGAGGTCATGAACCGCTGGTAGGAAGTGCAGGAGGCTGTCTCGTGATGGCGGGGCTGTCGCGGGGGGTCGGCAGGATAACGGCAGCGGCAGGAGTGACGGTAGGGGCAGCAGGGGTGACGGTGGCAGCGGCGGCGGCAGGGGTGACGGTGCTGGCGGCAGGGGTGACGGTGACGGCGGCGGCAGGGGTGACGGTGGCAGCGGAGGCGGCAGGGGTGACGGTGCTGGCGGCGGCAGGGGTGACGGTAGGGGCAGCAGGGGTGACGGTGCTGGCGGCGGCAGGGGTGACGGTAGGGGCAGCAGGGGTGACGGTAGGGGCAGCAGGGGTGACGGTGCTGGCGGCGGCAGGGGTGACGGTAGGGGCAGCAGGGGTGACGGTAGGGGCAGCAGGGGTGACGGTGACGGCGGCGGCAGGGGTGACGGTAGGGGCAGCAGGGGTGACGGCGGCGGCAGGGGTGACGGTAGGGGCAGCAGGGGTGACGGCGGCGGCAGCAGGGGTGACGCTGACGGCAGCAGCGGCAGCAGGGGTGACGGCGGCAGCGGCAGGGGTGTGGACCTGGCCAGAGGTAATAAATAAAAGCCTGAGCGCAGCGGGCGGGGCGGGACAAAGCGACCACCAAGGGGACGGTGCTGCTGCCCTTCCTGGCGGTGGTGGTGTGGTGGTCTGGGGTATGGTGGTGTGGTGGTGTGTGGTGCGGTGTGCGGTGTGTGGTGGTGTGGTGTGTGGTATGGTGTGTGGTGCGGTGTGTGGTGGTGTGTGGTGCGGTGGTGTAAGCTTAAAACCCCAGGTCATGCTTGGGGGAGTAGAAGAACCCCCAGAACCCCATCAACCAGGTATCAACCAGGTATCAGACAGTTCTTCAATCACCTTCTGTGGTCAATTGTTCAATATATCAGTCTAACAGATCTCTAACGCTGTCCAATAAGAACAATTTTAATATTAAACTCATCATAGCAGTATCATGAAAGTTTACAACCTGCATGAATGCTAAAAGTCAATGTAAACAATGTTCAAAGATAATGTATTTCTAGAAAGAACTAGTACATACAATGTCTGAAGTCACTAATATTGAGGTACATCATCTCCAGAGACGTCTGTGGGTATCGACCTTCACTTTTGCCTGCGGTGTGGGCGTGGGGCGCCGCGGGGTACCGCTGGGACCATACGGTCTTCTAGCCCCCTCACTGTCACCACACACTTCACTGCCCTAAAAAGACCATTTGAAAAATTGTAAAACATTTCCAAATACCTGTGATTTGATCCAGTGCTTTTGAAGATCACACACATACTAAATAGCATTTTGATATATTCATAGTGAGTTTTAACACTAACTGTCTCACCGCAGATGGGAAATGCTCTGTTTTGAGACTGTTTTGGACCAGTTTTTGAGGCAAGTGTAGTGTAGAAGACTCTTGGAATATGTTAAACTGTGTAACTGGATTATCAAGAATGTTACATGCTTAAATATATGAGTTTGGGGTCCAGTTCCTGAGGCCCTTATGTGCCTGTGTAACTCTATATACTTTTTTGGAGTAAAGAGGGAGGAGAGGCATAGGTGAAGGGAAGTATAGAAGTGGGAAACACAGTGAGAGGTATGAAAGCAGGCACCCACGGGGTGGGTATGGGGTCTATGAGGTCTCTCTGGTCACTACTTGCGGCACCACAGCTGTGGGGACCAGCTGTGGAGACCAGCTGTGGAGACCAGCTGTAGGGACCAGCTGTAAGGGTCCGCGGGTGACGGATCAGGCGGCCGCTGGCGTAATCACCAGATCGATGATAGCCCGGCCTGCCAACCAACTTTTTTACGTAAATGACGTGTGGAGGGGTCGGCCGCGGGGTCCGACCCCACGCCGGGGTCACGGGAAGACAGGCGTGGGGGGCGACACCCCCCTCCGACAGGTCACGGGAAGGGGAGGAGTGTCGAACCCCGCCAGGTAACGTACTTACCAAGTCTGAGCTTCGGCTCTTTGGTCCCGCCTCCTAACCTCCCTGTCTCGCCTATCCATCTCCAGCCCCCCCCCCCTCGTCCTCTCCTCAGGGGGCACTGACCCCCCTATCCACTCCCCGTCCCAATAGAGCCTGGCGACCCACTTATGCAATCCCCCCTACCCCCCCCACGCCTAGCCTAGATGTCGCCTTTACCAAATCCACTCACTGGCAACAGTACCGGGATAGTATGGCAACGGTACCGGGATAGTATGGCAACGGTACCGGGATAGTATGGCAACGGTACCGGGATAGTATGGCAACGGTACCGGGATAGTATGGTAACAGTACCGGGATAGTATGGCAACGGTACCGGGATAGTATGGCAACGGTACCGGGATAGTATGGTAACAGTACCGGGATAGTATGGCAACGGTACCGGGATAGTATGGCAACAGTACCGGGATAGTATGGCAACGGTACCGGGATAGTATGGTAACAGTACCGGGATAGTATGACAACAGTACCGGGATAGTATGGCAACAGTACCGGGATAGTATGGCAACAGTACCGGGATAGTATGGCAACAGTACCGGGATAGTATGGCAACAGTACCGGGATAGTATGGCAACGGTACCGGGATAGTATGGCAACAGTACCGGGATAGTATGGCAACGGTACCGGGATAGTATGGCAACAGTACCGGGATAGTATGGCAACGGTACCGGGATAGTATGGCAACAGTACCGGGATAGTATGGCAACAGTACCGGGATAGTATGGCAACAGTACCGGGATAGTATGGCAACGGTACCGGGATAGTATGGTAACAGTACCGGGATAGTATGACAACAGTACCGGGATAGTATGACAACAGTACCGGGATAGTATGGCAACGGTACCGGGATAGTATGGCAACAGTACCGGGATAGTATGACAACAGTACCGGGATAGTATGGCAACAGTACCGGGATAGTATGACAACAGTACCGGGATAGTATGGCAACAGTACCGGGATAGTATGGCAACAGTACCGGGATAGTATGGCAACGGTACCGGGATAGTATGGTAACAGTACCGGGATAGTATGACAACAGTACCGGGATAGTATGGCAACGGTACCGGGATAGTATAACAACAGTACCGGGATAGTATGACAACAGTACTGGGATAGTATGGCAACAGTACCGGGATAGTATGGCAACAGTACCGGGATAGTATGGCAACAGTACTGGGATAGTATGGCAACAGTACCGGGATAGTATGGCAACAGTACCGGGATAGTATGGCAACAGTACCGGGATAGTATGGCAACAGTACCGGGATAGTATGGCAACAGTACCGGGATAGTATGGCAACAGTACCGGGATAGTATGGCAACAGTACCGGGATAGTATGGCAACAGTACCGGGATAGTATGGCAACAGTACCGGGATAGTATGGCAACAGTACCGGGATAGTATGGCAACGGTACCGGGTGGTGTCTAGCCTACGCTTGAAACAACACTATGATCGCCCGTCTCTTATATTACCCGGAAATTTGCTCCGTGGATCAATAATCCTGTTTCGGAACCATTGTATAAGTAAATCCTTGAGAGGCCTGACGGCTGAGTGGACAGCGCATGGGATTCGTAGTCCTGAGGTTCCGGGTTCGATCCCCGGTGAAGGTGGAAACAAATGAGTAAAGTCTTTCACTCTGATGTACCTGTTCACCTAGCAGTAAATAGGTATCTGGGAGTTAGACAGCTGCTACGGGCTGCTTCCTGGGGGGGGGGAGGGTGTAACAGAAAGGAGCCCTGGTCGAGGACCGGGCCGCGGGGACACTAAGCCCCGAAATCATCTCAAGATAACCTGGAGCCGGTCGGCCGAGCGGACAGCACACTGGACTTGTGATCCTGTGGTCCCGGGGTCGATCCCAGGCGCCGGCGAGAAACAATGGGCAGAGTTTCTTTCACCCTATGCCCCTGTCACCTAACAGTAAAATAGGTACCTGGGTGTTAGTCAGCTGTCACGGGCTGCTTCCTGGGGGTGGAGGCCTGGTCGAGGACCGGGCCGCGGGGACACTAAAGCCCCGAAATCATCTCAAGATAACCTCAAGATAACCACAGTTGTATAAGGTGCGGCCTCGCCTCATACAAGGTAATATACACCTCTTATCGCAGACATCAACATTATTGCCACAACTATTTATAGCTTAATCTTGGGTCAACAGAGTCCTTCTGTGTAGACTTTGTTGGCCCGTATGTGAAGAAGGTATTTGTGTATATAATTGTATGAGGCTTAAGTGACTTGACTTGTGAGAGTTTGGTCCACCAGGCTGTTGCTTGGAGCGGCCCGCAGGCCCACATATACCTGGTTGATGGGGTTCTGGGAGGTCTTCTACTCCCCAAACCCGGCCCGAGGCCAGGCTTGACTTGTGAGAGTTTGGTCCACCAGGCTGTTGCTTGGAGCGGCCCGCAGGCCCACATATACCTGGTTGATGGGGTTCTGGGAGTTCTTCTACTGCCCAAGCCCGGCCCGAGGCCAGGCTTGACTTGTGAGAGTTTGGTCCACCAGGCTGTTGCTTGGAGCGGCCCGCAGGCCCACATATACCTGGTTGATGGGGTTCTGGGAGTTCTTCTACTGCCCAAGCCCGGCCCGAGGCCAGGCTTGTGAGAGTTTGGTCCACCAGGCTGTTGCTTGGAGCGGCCCGCAGGCCCACATATACCTGGTTGATGGGGTTCTGGGAGTTCTTCTACTGCCCAAGCCCGGCCCGAGGCCAGGCTTGTGAGAGTTTGGTCCACCAGGCTGTTGCTTGGAGCGGCCCGCAGGCTCACATATACCTGCTTGATGGGGTTCTGGGAGTTCTTCTACTGCCCAAGCCCGGCCCGAGGCCAGGCTTGACTTGTGAGAGTTTGGTCCACCAGGCTGTTGCTTGGAGCGGCCCGCAGGCTCACATATACCTGGTTGATGGGGTTCTGGGAGTTCTTCTACTGCCCAAGCCCGGCCCGAGGCCAGGCTTGACTTGTGATAGTTTGGTCCACCAGGCTGTTGCTTGGAGCGGCCCGCAGGCCCACATATACCTGGTTGATGGGGTTCTGGGAGTTCTTCTACTGCCCAAGCCCGGCCCGAGGCCAGGCTTGACTTGTGAGAGTTTGGTCCACCAGACTGTTGCTTGGAGCGGCCCGCAGGCCCACATATACCTGGTTGATGGGGTTCTGGGAGTTGTTCTACTGCCCAAGCCCGGCCCGAGGCCAGGCTTGACTTGTGAGAGTTTGGTCCACCAGACTGTTGCTTGGAGCGGCCCGCAGGCCCACATATACCTGGTTGATGGGGTTCTGGGAGTTGTTCTACTGCCCAAGCCCGGCCCGAGGCCAGGCTTGACTTGTGAGAGTTTGGTCCACCAGGCTGTTGCTTGGAGCGGCCCGCAGGCCCACATATACCTGGTTGATGGGGTTCTGGGAGTTGTTCTACTGCCCAAGCCCGGCCCGAGGCCAGGCTTGACTTGTGAGAGTTTGGTCCACCAGGCTGTTGCTTGGAGCGGCCCGCAGGCCCACATATACCTGGTTGATGGGGTTCTGGGAGTTCTTCTACTGCCCAAGCCCGGCCCGAGGCCAGGCTTGACTTGTGAGAGTTTGGTCCACCAGGCTGTTGCTTGGAGCGGCCCGCAGGCCCACATATACCTGGTTGATGGGGTTCTGGGAGTTCTTCTACTGCCCAAGCCCGGCCCGAGGCCAGGCTTGTGAGAGTTTGGTCCACCAGGCTGTTGCTTGGAGCGGCCCGCAGGCCCACATATACCTGGTTGATGGGGTTCTGGGAGTTGTTCTACTGCCCAAGCCCGGCCCGAGGCCAGGCTTGACTTGTGAGAGTTTGGTCCACCAGGCTGTTGCTTGGAGCGGCCCGCAGGCCCACATATACCTGGTTGATGGGGTTCTGGGAGTTCTTCTACTGCCCAAGCCCGGCCCGAGGCCAGGCTTGACTTGTGAGAGTTTGGTCCACCAGGCTGTTGCTTGGAGCGGCCCGCAGGCCCACATATACCTGGTTGATGGGGTTCTGGGAGTTGTTCTACTGCCCAAGCCCGGCCCGAGGCCAGGCTTGACTTGTGAGAGTTTGGTCCACCAGACTGTTGCTTGGAGCGGCCCGCAGGTGGAAGCTGGAAAGAAAGACGGAATAGAGGAGATATGATCACGACATACACGATCCTGAGAAACTGGTTCCGCTGGGCTGGTGGTCAAGAATGTATTGGGAGACGTTGTAGAAGCCACCTCCAGCCACATCTTTAAGGCCAGATACGACATGGGCTTCGACCGTGAGAATAGTTAAGTTGTATCACAACTTGAGCAAGGATGGTTGGCGGAGTGTGAGGGAGTAGTCGACACCTGCTCCTGGTTACTGAGAGACGGTGGTAGTGGTGGTTGTAGGAGATGGTGGTAGTGGTGGTGGTCCGTGGCACCAGCTGGCCGCCACCTGCCTCTCCCCGCGTCGTAAAGGGTCTGGTGGTGGTGGGGAGAGTGGAGTGGGATGCTGGTAAGTGGACTTCCATCAGTGTGGGGGCCGAGGAGTGGGCGTATGTGGTGTCCGGTAGTGTCGTGGCGGCAGGAGCACAACCTACCACCGAACGCTAGCTTGTCCTCCACCCTAACAAACCCCTAACAACAGTACCACCCAACAACCATGCTGCAGAACTAGAGAGAGAAGGTCGTAATTGGTGTGAGTGGGGAGTGAGAGTAATGCCGTGAGGGCCAGACGCCGCGGAGAGAGAGAGAGAGGGGAGAGAGAGGGCATCCGATAAGGTTTACGAGAAAGTGGAATTAGAAATTGAGGGAGAACGAAGCACTGGATCACAGGCGGCCCGAGGGAAGGAGCTAGGGCGCGCGAAGGGGAATCATTGTTTTGGAAGGGTGGAAGATAGGTAGGAAAATGTGAGTGGACGAGAGGGAGAGGGAGAGGGGATGGATTAAAACCCATGAGGGAAGGGTGTGGGATAGTGCGTCGCTTGAGTAATGGAGAGAGGGAGAGAGAGAGGGTCCGCCCCCACACTATGGTTCCCTGCGTCTACCGCCTCGAAAAAATAACTTGTTGAAAAGTGAGCTCGCCTGCAGGGGAGGAAGAGTCTCTACCTACCTTCCTACACTCCTGGGGTCTCTACCTTCCTACACTCCTCCTGGGGTCTCTACCTTCCTACACTCCTCCTGGGGTCTCTACCTACCTCCCTACACTCCTCCTGGGGTATCTACCTACCTCCCTACACTCCTCCTAGGGTCTCTACCTACCTCCCTACACTCCTCCTAGGGTCTCTACCTACCTCCCTACACTCCTCCTAGGGTCTCTACCTACCTCCCTACACTCCTCCTAGGGTCTCTACCTACCTCCCTACACTCCTCCTAGGGTCTCTACCTACCTCCCTACACTCCTCCTAGGGTCTCTACCTACCTCCCTACACTCCTAGGGTCTCTACCTACCTACCTACCTACACTTCTACACTTCGAAGTGTACAGCTACGTCCAGTACCTGTCTGTGGCGGGGGAGCCTAACTTGACAGCTACTGTGGCATGTAGCCTAAGTTACAGTGACGTAACACACCTTAACTTCAGGCCTTTGCCCATCATAACTTGTTCTAGGTGAGAGAGTTTAACTTCACGCACGCAGCCATATAACCCAAGTCCGTCATATCCTAACTTGAATGGGTCCTAACCATAACATAAGCCGAGATAATGTAACTTATCCATAATTATTTCATATAATCTCTTGGCTTTACATTTGGCTAACATTTAATATGAGAAAGTGTTGTTTAACTGACCTGAAGAGCTGGGAAGGAACGGTTGTGGGGCACTAGGAGGATTGTGGTTCATGGGAACTGCTTACCTAACAGTGCTGATGAGAAAGTGAATCTCTAGCTCTTCATAACCCCCACTTTCTACTAATGTTATTTATTTTTTAGTTAACTTTACTGATACTCGAATTCATTGTCGGATCTTGCCTTAAAGTTGTGGATGGAGGTGGCTTCCACGACTCCTACTTTCAGCATATTCAACTTGTTGATCACATGTACATTCGCATTTATATACTTTCGCATTTGGGTGTTGGGTATACACCATGTCTATCTAATTTTGTTAGGTCCTCTTCCTTTTGTTGGTTCTGTGATAATTTGTTTCAAGAAGTGTTTGTGAGTCAGTTTTGTTTGCCATGCTACCTTGGGTTGGGTTCGAAGGACCAACACCTCTGTGGCTTCGTGGACATTCTTTGTTTCGAAAACTATTTCCCTGCGATAAAAATGGCAAAGTATTAGAATCAAGGGTAGCGAGGGCTTTTTATACGACTTTTTGGCAGTTCTGGTGGCATTTATTTTATTCCCTCCTGGCTCTTATATTGTTTTGTGGGGAGTTATAAATCATCACTTCTACTCATCACTCCCGGCCAGGGGGCCGGCTGAGCGGACAGCACGCTGGGCACGTGATCCTGTGCGCTGGCGAGAAACAATGGGCAGTTTCTTTCACCCTTTGCCCCTGTTACCTAGCAGTAAATAGGTACCTGGGAGTTGCTGTCCTGTTGCTGTACCTGGGAGTCGCTGTCCTGTTGCTGTACCTGGGAGTCAGCTGTCATGGGTTGCTTCCTGGGGGTGGAGGCCTGATCGAGGACCGAAATCAACTCAAGATAACCTCAAGATAACTATCTTGGTGCCACCTGCTGTTGCTCTTCCTAATAGGCATTCTTGCTGATCAGTTTTCTTTGATAATTTTACTTCCTCAAAGCTCCAACTTAGTTATAGCAGCAGGATTACCCCACCTCCACTTCTGTTCACCTATCTTTCCCTATTACATGATATCCTTCTGGAAAGAATGCATCTTTTATAATACTTGTCAGTTTTGTTTCCATGATTGCAATAATGTGCGGTTCCTCTGCCTCCCTTTTCTGTAACTTTACCCATTTATTTGTACTGCATTTGTAAGCTGAGGTAACCTAACATTTTTATGAGAAGATCTTGGTTTTCATACATTTTTCTTGTTAACACTTTAAAAGGTTAAAAATATTGTGAACTAATAACTCGGATAAATGTAATTGGAAAGTGAAACTTTTTGTCATTGGAAAGGTCAGATAGTTCCATCATTCCCTAGAAATATATTTTTGACTAATCGCAATGGTATGCTGAGATTATTTCATCAACAGTGAGTATGCTCTGTATGGAGTATGGAGCCGGTCGGCCGAGCGGACAGCACGCTGGACTTGTGATCCTGTGGTCCTGGGTTCGATCCCAGGCGCCGGCGAGAAACAATGGGCAGAGTTTCTTTCACCCTATGCCCCTGTTACCTAGCAGTAAAATAGGTACCTGGGTGTTAGTCAGCTGTCACGGGCTGCTTCCTGGAGGTGGAGGCCTGGTCGAGGACCGGGCCGCGGGGACACTAAAGCCCCGAAATCATCTCAAGATAACCTCAAGATGCTAAGAGTCAGTTCTATCACCCATGAGATAATTCCATGAACAATGAGACAGTACCCTGAGACAACTTTATCAACTTCAGGGGCCCAAGGCAGTTCAGTATTCTCTATTGGGTTCTAGGCTATCAACACACTCGACCGAATCCTTTATATATGAGTTAAAAATGTTGTTATAGATTCAGCTACTCGGAACAAGTTCCAAGTAGCACGGGCTATGGTGAGCCCGTAACTTACCTGGCACAGGAGCGGGGCAAGTAGCACGGGCTATGGTGAGCCCGTAACTTACCTGGCACAGGACCGGGGCAAGTAGCACGGGCTATGGTGAGCCCGTAGTGGACTTACCTGCAACCCGTTCTCGCACTTTCTTATAGTCAATATTGACTTACTAAATAAGTGCATATGTGACATACTAATTTATTGTGAATATTTTAGTTTACCTTGAAGATCTTCATAGAAAACACCGACCTTACCTAACCTTCTTAGTATGTTAAGATAAGCATCTTATTGCTTCGTAATTACAATTATTACTTAACCTATACCTATAATTGGTTAAGTAATAATTGTAATTACGAAGCAATAAGATGCTTATCTTAACATACTAAGAAGGTTAGGTAAGGTCGGTGTTTTCTATGAAGCTTTTCAAGGTAAACTAAAAAATTCACAATAAATTAGTATGTCACTAATGCACTTATTTAATAAGTCAATATTGACTTAAAGAAAGTGCGAGAACGGGTTGTTACCTGGCACAGGAGCGGTGTTGTGTGTGGTGATGAGTTAAAAATACTCCCAGTAAGCCTCTTGACAGTATTAATTAATCCAACAATTGTAAATAACTATTCACATGAATATACGTAGATTACTACAATGAATACTCTAGGATGTACACTACTACTTAAATGATAAAATAATGAATGAACAATGAGTAAACACACCTGTCCAAAGGTCCTGGGGGAGAGTTACAGAAGCCAGGCTTTTACACACCTGTTCAAAGGTCCTGGGGAGAGTGTTACAGAAGCCAGGCTCTTACACACCTGTCCAGAGGTCCTGGGGAGAGAGTTATAGAAGGCAGGTGTGCCTTCGCTGATCTTACACACCTGTCCAAAGGTCCTGGGGAGAGTGTTACAGAAGCCAGGCTCTTACACACCTGTCCAGAGGTCCTGGGGAGAGAGTTATAGAAGGCAGGTGTGCCTTCGCTGATCTTACACACCTGTCCAAAGGTCCTGGGGAGAGTGTTACAGAAGTCAGGCTCTTACACACCTGTCCAAAGCTCCTGGGGAGAGTTATAGAAGGCAGGTGTGCTTTCGCTGCTCTTACACACCTGTTCAAAGGTCCTGGGGAGAGTTACAGAAGCCAGGCTCTTACACACCTGTCCAAAGGTCCTGGGGAGAGAGTTACAGAAGCCAGGTGTGCCTTCGCTGCTCTTACACACCTGTCCAGAGCTCCTTACACACCTGGCCAAAGCTCCAACATTACCAAACAATAAACATATATTTAGACTATAAGCCGGAAGGTACCGATCCGTTCCCTTCAATGTGATGACAATCAACACGACATATATCAGGGTCATACACTAAAGAATTTACATTAATTAATTCTCTAAATGTAATATCATTTGAAATATAGCAACAAACTGTTGATTAACTCTCTCACCGCGTGTTTAGTTGTGGTTTAAGACTTTACGATATAAAAGGTTTCTTTGCTTTAAAGGAACAATGACATAGATGATATCGTTAACATAACCTGGAATTAATAACATGAACTGGGTACTTTGTTGTAGAGATTTGATGCTTTCTATAAGAGGTAGCGCGGGCGTGAGGGCCGGTGTGGGTGGTGGTAGTGGGCGGGGTGGGTGTGGGTGGTGGTTGTGGTGGTTGTGGGCGGGGTGTGGGTGGTGTTAGTGGGTGGTGGTGGGCGGCGGCCAGAGCCACCAGGCGCGCCGCGCCTTGTGTCCTTGACGCTTCGGACGCAAAAAATATTGTTCAGCAGACAGAATTTCGCGCCAAGAACCGAATCTGCCGCGCTGCTGCTGCTGCTGCTGCTGCTGCTGCTGCTGCCTGCTGTTCTTGGCGGCTTGTTGTTGCCTGAGAGCTGTGTGCCAGCACCAGTAGGCAGCTTGTGTTTTGTTCAGTGCGTCTGGGGCAGCCAGACCCCAGGGGTGTTGAATCTGGGGCAGCCGGACCCCAGGGGTGTTGAATCTGGGGCAGCCGGACCCCAGAGGTGTTGAATCTGGGGCAGCCGGACCCCAGGGGTGTTGAATCTGGGGCATTTGTACCCCAGGGGTGTTGAATCTGGGGCATTTGTACCCCAGGGGTGTTGAATCTGAAGCACTTGTACCCCAGGGTTGCTGAATCTGGGGCAGCCGGACCCCAGGGGTGCTCGGCCCCCCACACAGGTATTCTGCTACAGCAAACACAGGCCCGTCACCCCCGTCTTGGCCAAGGCCGGCGTCACGGTGGTGTTGTGGCAAGATCAGGCAGCTGGCCCAAGGTTCATCACCCCCCTTCCTCGCCACTTACGAAACATCTACATCTTATCTCACTCGTGGCGGGCCTATTGACGTGGTGGCGACGCGGTGAGCTGGTTCTACACAATGTTGATGTTTTAAACAGCTTCGTAACGCTTTAAGAACTCATTAGAACTGTTTACTAAATACAAACCAAAATAGAGTTCTAGCGGGGTCCGCTAACAGGTAGCGGGGCGCGCTAACATGTAGCGGGGCCCGTTAGCAATTAGCGAGGCCCGCTAACAATTAGTGAGGCCCGCTAACAATTAGCGGGGCGCGCTAACAACTAGCGGGGCGCGCTAACAACTAGCGGGGCGCGCTAACAACTAGCGGGGCCCGCTAACAACTAGCGAGGCCCGCTAGGCATGAAAGTACTCTTCAACCTCACGAATAACTTATAAATAACTGTGGATATTACTATCGCAGATACTACAGGTGTACACACTGTAGTGTACAGGTGTACATGCTGTAGTGTACAGGTGTACATGCTGTAGTGTACAGGTGTACACGCTGTAGTGTACAGGTGTACACGCTGTAGTGTACAGGTGTACACGCTGTAGTGTACAGGTGTACACCTGTAGTGTACAGGTGTACACGCTGTAGTGTACAGGTGTACAGGCTGTAGTGTACAGGTGTACACGCTGTAGTGTACAGGTGTACATGCTGTAGTGTACAGGTGTACACCTGTAGTGTACAGGTGTACACGCTGTAGTGTACAGGTGTACACGCTGTAGTGTACAGGTGTACACGCTGTAGTGTACAGGTGTACACCTGTAGTGTACAGGTGTACACGCTGTAGTGTACAGGTGTACAGGCTGTAGTGTACAGGTGTACACGCTGTAGTGTACAGGTGTACATGCTGTAGTGTACAGGTGTACACCTGTAGTGTACAGGTGTACACGCTGTAGTGTACAGGTGTACACGCTGTAGTGTACAGGTGTACACGCTGTAGTGTACAGGTGTACACCTGTAGTGTACAGGTGTACACGCTGTAGTGTACAGGTGTACAGGCTGTAGTGTACAGGTGTACACGCTGTAGTGTACAGGTGTACAGGCTGTAGTGTACAGGTGTACATGCTGTAGTGTACAGGTGTACACGCTGTAGTGTACAGGTGTACATGCTGTAGTGTACAGGTGTACACGCTGTAGTGTACAGGTGTACATGCTGTAGTGTACAGGTGTACACCTGTAGTGTACAGGTGTACATGCTGTAGTGTACAGGTGTACACGCTGTAGTGTACAGGTGTACATGCTGTAGTGTACAGGTGTACACGCTGTAGTGTACAGGTGTACACCTGTAGTGTACAGGTGTACATGCTGTAGTGTACAGGTGTACACGCTGTAGTGTACAGGTGTACACGCTGTAGTGTACAGGTGTACACCTGTAGTGTACAGGTGTACAGGTGAGCGTAGTGCAGGTAATCAATAGTTGGCTGGTCCACCCTCGCTGTGTCTGCCCCGACACCCCCCAGGGCTAATGAGTTCACGCCCCGCCCCGCTCACCCGCCCCGCCCCGTTCACCCGCCCCGCCCTCTTCACCCGCCCCGTTCACCCGCCCCGCCCTCTTCACCCGCCCCCCCCCCACCCCACACACAAAAGTACCGTCGCCGCCATAGCTGAAAAACCTTTTCATGAAGCCAATTATCTCCTTCACTATTGTGATAATTTTGCTGCCGCTGCTGTCATTACCCAGGAGGCCCGCCCCCATGGTGGGCCTGCGGGCCGCTCCAAGCAACAGCCTGGTGGACCAAACTCTCACAAGTCAAGCCTGACCTCTTGACTTCAACTTGCCTAGTCTCAGGTGGAAAATAGCAAACAATAATATTATACCAGGAAATCTATCCGGCCCTAACCAACCACAGATTAGAGAACTACTTAGATTCTATGATAAATTTTCACTCCACCAGCAGATAACAGAGCCAATTAGGAGCTGAGACATTATGATCTCAGATACCACATACTCAGATCACAAGCTCATTGAGGTGCAAACTACCATCAGTACTCACAATAGACCTAAAACACTGAACAAGGGAGTTCAATTTGAATAATAAAAGGACAGACTGGGGAAAAAATAAACAGGGAACTTACAAAACATTCAATAGGAAATTATTTTAAGTAATAAAAATCCTACACAAGGAATAGAACAACTGACTTTCGAAGCATTTAAAGTCTGAAACATGTCCCTTTGAGTCTGAAAATATGTCCTTTGAATGAAGCCAGAAAGCGGTCCAACGTAGAAAGATAACACAGACGATACTACAAAATAAGGAAGAAAATAACGGGTATGCAGGCGATGAGTCACAATAACGTGGCTAAAGTATAGTAATTCTAAAGTCTCAATGGACTTGAGAATGGTCCAGGACGGACCGAAACGTCGTCGTCCCTTCACCTTCTAGTGTGTGGTCTGGTCAACATAACGGAAATGTTAAGCTGACACCAGCTTAACATTATTAACAGCTGGCAGCTTACACCAGCTTAATTATTGTCGGAAAATCCGACACCATTTAATAATATACAGACAGATAATAAGTGCTGCTGTATTACCAACAAGTTACCCATAGAAAACGTAACTTGTAGTGGAATTACCGTCTAAAGAAAACGGGATATCATCACCACATACTATTATAATTCACCACCTATTATGGTGGGAATTATTCTTAAATACATTAGTCTTTGGACTTTACCATCATAAAAACATCTTATATAAATTAACTTAATTATCAATATTAAAGTAGAGTAAATGTGACCCTTCTATCACTTTCTGAAATCTGGACAAAGTAGGCCAGGCGTCAGTGGGGAAGGAGGGCAGCCATTGTTGTTATACGAGACCAGAGGCTCACACGGGAGCAAATTCGGCTCCTGTTAATTTTACTTGGACGTAGTGTTATGGATACCAAAGTGTACCATCTGTCAACACGCTGTCAACAAATCAAGTTAAGTGTTCTTTCCGAAACCCATTATTTATCATTAGTGGCCATTAATGTCAGGATATAGGGTGACCCGGTTAGATCACATGGAAGCCTCAAACTAAAGGTAATTAAGCCAGGTCTTCATGTTCCATGTACTGTTTTCTCTGATATACTTGTCATATATAGGATTCTGGCTTCACAGCTAGCGCACTTTTGACAGGTCAAGACGAGGAAGGATTTGTGCACCAGTTACTGGGTGATATGGAAGCTACCTCAAAGAGGATAATTTGGTGTCTACACCCTAGTTATACCTGGTGGACTAACCTGCTGTACTATAAGATAAGGAACCTCTTCAATGTTTAATAGTATGTAGTCTATTTCTGTAGTTTGATTGGCTGCATATATATTAATTTAATAACCCCCCCTAATGTGTAGAGGATCGATTTGTGAGATTAAGAGATTATTGCAGAAATACAGTCCACTTATCATTATACAAATTGCTATCGAAGTATATAAATTAACGTAAATATAAATTCATATAAATTAAATAAATATAAATCTCACAGGTCGGTTCCCACATTATTTGGTCATCTTCGAACCGGATGACGGATTATTTGATCCTTTGAACCCACATTTGGTCATCTTAGTACCGGATGAACCAGTTAACCAAACCAGTGGATTCATTAAATATCTAGTGCAGTGTGATTTAAACAAAGCCAGCAGTCATGACGGCGGCGTTGCCTCGTGCGAGTTCACGAGCCCCGCTCAGTTCAGATCTGCCTCATCAGCGGTTTCATGCACACCCACAGATATTTGGTGGCGTGTTATTTCGTGAAATGACAGCGCTAATATAGAAACCAGCCAAATTAGTGACTGTGTCTTCGCGAGATTGTTCACGGATTTCGTGGTGTTACATTTCGCGAGAGATTATCCACGAATTTTGTGGAGTTTATTTCGCGAGGTCACTAATAACATTTAATACTTCTAGATAATATAAGAAGTTTCATAGAGGCAATTAAGAGGCTATTATCAATAATTGTGTATATTATTTCTCCAAAATAGAGAATCATTTAATATATATTGCACTAGTGATCACAGTATAATATTTACTAATTGCCAACCCACAACAGGGTAGGATATT
Source organism: Procambarus clarkii (assembly GCF_040958095.1). Classification (NCBI taxonomy): domain Eukaryota; kingdom Metazoa; phylum Arthropoda; class Malacostraca; order Decapoda; family Cambaridae; genus Procambarus; species Procambarus clarkii. The sequence goes on along the minus strand of NC_091210.1, from coordinate 12,994,751 downwards.
AACCATTGACTAGTTGAACTATTATCGTTCATCCTTGTCCCATTATTACCATAGTCAGTTGTACTATATTGAACAACCTAACACCATTAATGAATGGTCCAGACCCTATTTTGGGTGTAATTTTTATCAACTCGAATTGAGTTGTATATATAATAATTTACTTATGATCATTACACCTTTGAGTGATTAATTAGTGTCTCTACCATCCTAGGGTGATATAGAAGAGCTAACCTAAAGGTACTTCCAGTGACACTGGTTTATCACTCAAATCATTAGTGTGTATGATTGTATATATATAATGTGTATTAATTTTAAGTGCTAACCTCTAGTAGAGGTAGGATTATTGCCTAGTGAGTTCAGAATTTACCCTAGGCTACCATTAGAGCTTGTTCAGTATTATGAGCAGCCCAAGTACAAGCCCCACAAGGCTTCACCAACTAGCCAGTATGGATAATGCAGGGAGAATGAAAAGAACCCTTGCAGGTCTTAAAGGCCACTTAACAAGACAGATCAAGAAATGTGAAGATTTGTCACAACAATCTCAAGTTGATTATGCTGACCTGGAAAGCTATTATCAAGCAGCTGCAGGTAAATTTGAGCAAATCAAATGTCAAATAGCAACATATGTGGCTGAACTTGCCAACACCAATTTATCAGAAACAGAAATAGACGACATTATGGTTGATCTTGCGAATTATGAAGATCACACTCAGGCCACGTTACAGCCTTATGTCAAATTAATTGCCCAGAACAAGGCAACAGCAACAACAACAACAGTTGCATCTAATACGAGTCAAGCAGAAGCTCGACTCCCTCCAATTAATTTACCCACTTTCTCAGGAAAAGATGAGGAAGATTGGGACGAATTTTGGAACAAATTCGTTGACCTTGTAGACTCAAAACAATCTTTACCAAAGAGTAGTAAATTCTCTTATTTGCAAGGTCAATTATCAGGTGAGGCTAAAACAGTAGTATCCCATCTGAGATTAACTAATGATGGCTATGATCTGGCAGTAAAACTCCTCAAGGATAATTATGCTGATCCAGAAGTAAGAACATCACATTTAGTTCATGAGCTGTTGCATTTACCCCCACCGGAGGCTTCAGCTGATTCACTCCAAGTCTTCAAGCTGGAGATAGAATCATTGATCAATGCCCTCAGCCTGACAGCAGATACAAACGGGGCTGAGTGGGTCTTGAAAATAATTGTCCAGGAGAAAATACCTAGGGACATATTGAGGCAAATGAGTGCTCATTACAATAAAAGCATCTTATCTATGAATGAAATATCTGAAGGTTTAAAGTCAGTAGTTCATCAATTACGAACACATGACAAATTAAAACCACCAAGTAAACCCTCAGAAACCAATAATAGTAAACCACAGAGTACCAAAGGTACTCCAAATCAATCTAGACAATATAATTCAACACCAAAGTGGAACAGTGGCAGTGTGGGCGTATATGCAGTGGGACCCTCCAAGCCTATAGTTACTGTGTCACCCAAGAACGTGACACCAAAGGGTACTGGAAGCTATGGAACATGTTTGTTCTGCAATGAGAAACATTCAATGTACCACTGCTCTAATTTTCCTGATAGTGACGCCCGTGTTGAGCGACTCAAAGATTTGCAACATTGCACGAGGTGCCTCAGGAAACATAACATCAAGGACTGTGATACCCAATTACACACCTGTAATAGGTGTAACAAAGGTCAGCACCATGCAGCATTGTGCAGAGACACCAAAACAACGTCTCCAAGACCCAAGGTGGAAGATAGCATTCCCACCACAGTACAGTACTGCAAGGTGCAACAAACAAAGAGTGTCCAATCGGCAAAGTCTAAAGGTAATACGACTTTGCCTACTGCCCAAATTACCATCCTGAATAAGAGGGCCAAGGTCCATACCCGTGGGTTGTTTGACCAAGGATCCCAGAGAACATATATCACTAAAAAGTTGGCAGAAGAATTACAATTAAGGCCTGTAGCCCAGATGTCATTCAACATCTCAGGGTTTGTAACAGATGCAGGACCTCAAGTCTACCAGGTGGTACAACCATCAGTACGTTTAGGCAGGTACGTCTGTCGAGTACAAGCCATTGTGGTGGACAAAATACCAGTAGACCTACAAGTTCAAGGTCTGAGAGCAACAGCCAAATTCCTGAGAAATAGAGGAATAAAATTGGCAGATAATATTAAGTCTGATCACCTCACCGACTTCGGTCTCCTTGTAGGGACAGACTATTGTCATCGATTCATCGGTAGCCCTACTAAATATCAGGGTATAACCATGTTAAACTCTGCAGGAGGTAAATTACTCTCAGGCCCAGTATCAAGCCTGAGGAGACCTATGCCTGCAGATAAACAATACCAGTAGAAACCTAAATTTGTCAGCTGATTATATTTCTCCAGTAGCATTATACTAAGGAGATTACAGCTGACTATACCAACAGAGGTTGATGTTAGTATCATCATTTAAAGCTGAAGATGAGTTCATGAGGCCTCAGTGGCAAATCAGTGAACAGTAGCCTAAAACAGCTACAAGTCACTGCGACCAATGTCACTGAACCCACTGCAGTCTCAGAACCATACTTTACTTTAATGATGAGCTATTCAATCTTCTGAATCAATTAACTAAATTAAACCCTAATAAATCTGATGACTGATTTGATACATTTATTATTTAATCAAGATGTATTCCATGGGCCTCAGTGTTTATATATCAGTGACCAGTTACCTGAAGAAACTTCAAGTTATATCTAATGTCACTGATCTCACTGCAGTCCCTGAATCATACTTGACTGTAGTACTTGATCACATTCAGTCTTCTGGGTTAAATAATATGTAATAAGGCTTGAATATTAGCCTTTCAAGAGTTGACAGGGAAATGAAATCGCATTAGACTTCTAACCCTTGCAACTCTAGTACGGGACATCCGTCCTGTACGAACAGACACACAAATGTGTGATTACTAACTACTAACATCAAATTAATCTAATAATTCGATGGAGGAGTATCGGTGTTCGTCTGTTCTAATTAGGACTTCGACCCGTGAGCAGCCCCTGGGGAATTATGTCGGAAAATCCGACACCATTTAATAATATACAGACAGATAATAAGTGCTGCTGTATTACCAACAAGTTACCCATAGAAAACGTAACTTGTAGTGGAATTACCGTCTAAAGAAAACGGGATATCATCACCACATACTATTATAATTCACCACCTATTATGGTGGGAATTATTCTTAAATACATTAGTCTTTGGACTTTACCATCATAAAAACATCTTATATAAATTAACTTAATTATCAATATTAAAGTAGAGTAAATGTGACCCTTCTATCACTTTCTGAAATCTGGACAAAGTAGGCCAGGCGTCAGTGGGGAAGGAGGGCAGCCATTGTTGTTATACGAGACCAGAGGCTCACACGGGAGCAAATTCGGCTCCTGTTAATTTTACTTGGACGTAGTGTTATGGATACCAAAGTGTACCATCTGTCAACACGCTGTCAACAAATCAAGTTAAGTGTTCTTTCCGAAACCCATTATTTATCATTAGTGGCCATTAATGTCAGGATATAGGGTGACCCGGTTAGATCACATGGAAGCCTCAAACTAAAGGTAATTAAGCCAGGTCTTCATGTTCCATGTACTGTTTTCTCTGATATACTTGTCATATATAGGATTCTGGCTTCACAGCTAGCGCACTTTTGACAGGTCAAGACGAGGAAGGATTTGTGCACCAGTTACTGGGTGATATGGAAGCTACCTCAAAGAGGATAATTTGGTGTCTACACCCTAGTTATACCTGGTGGACTAACCTGCTGTACTATAAGATAAGGAACCTCTTCAATGTTTAATAGTATGTAGTCTATTTCTGTAGTTTGATTGGCTGCATATATATTAATTTAATAACCCCCCCTAATGTGTAGAGGATCGATTTGTGAGATTAAGAGATTATTGCAGAAATACAGTCCACTTATCATTATACAAATTGCTATCGAAGTATATAAATTAACGTAAATATAAATTCATATAAATTAAATAAATATAAATCTCACAGGTCGGTTCCCACAATTATATAATTATTATAATTAATACACCATACCCCTTACAAAGAAGGAATAAGTTAAACAGGGAGATTGAAGAAATCGAACTGTGACTGAAACATTCATATCAGATTGAGGAAGTGCAACTAGAACAGAAAGCAGTACAAGAGATAAAAAAAATCCGAAATAGTTCTTCACATATGCTAAATCAAAAGCAAAAACCACTGCCAGTATTGGACCTATTCGTATTAGTGAAGGTTCATACACTGAGGATGACAAAGAAATTAGTGAAATCCTAAAAAAAACAGTATGAGGACATGTTTAGCACTCCGATACTCAGCATGAAAGTGGAAGATCCGGACAATTTCTTTATGAATGATACTCAAACCCCTGTAAATATAACTGATATCAACACGAGCGTGGCAGATTTTCAAAGAGAAATTGACAACATGCCCATGCACTCGGCCCCAGGTCCAGACTCATGGAATTCAATATTTATAAAGAAATGCAAAGTGCCGGTAGCACAGGCACTCAGTATAGTGTGGAGGAAGAGCTTGGACACGGGGGAGATACCAGATGCGCTTAAAGTAGCAGACATTGCCAATGCTTTGCTACCACCCTTGTGTAGAGGGGCAAAGAATTATAGACCAGTTGCACTAACGTCCCACATAATAAAAGTATTTGAGAGAGTGATCAGGAGTCAGGTCACTAGTTTCATGGAGACCAATGACCTTCACAATCCAGGCCTGGGTTGACTCACAAGTCAAACCTGGCCTCGGGTCGGGCTTGGGGAGTAGAAGAACTCCCAGAACCCCATCAACCAGGCCGGGCTTGGGGAGTAGAAGAACTCCCAGAACCCCATCAACCAGGTACTGGGCGGCTTGGGGTCGTGTATTTCTGATTAACAAGGTTGTTTTTTACTCCGTGACAGACCGAGAGCTGACGAAAGCACTTAGGCAAGTTGACTATCTTCCCCAAATGGTACACATACTACATTGTATACATATGTTTATTGTTTAACAGATTACTTAAATACTTGTAATGGATTATCCGGTCAAAGATGCGACGGTTGTTAGGCTAATTCTCCGGTTAAAGAGCGCACAATCGGTACATTAGAACATACTGTGTGCTTTGGTTAAAGGGAACAGTCGTTGGAATATTGGCTGGACATGTTGTTGGTACTGGGTGTAGAGTCTGTTGCTGGTGTAGTGTCTGCTGCAGGTGTAGTGTCTGCTGCAGGTGTAGTGTCTGCTGCTGGTGTAGTGTCTGCTGCAGGTGTAGTGTCTGCTGCTGGTGTAGAGTCTGCTGCAGGTGTAGTGTCTGCTGCTGGTGTAGTGTCTGCTGCAGGTGTAGTGTCTGCTGCAGGTGTAGTGTCTGCTGCAGGTGTAGTGTCTGCTGCTGGTGTAAAGTCTGCTGCAGGTGTAGTGTCTGCTGCTGGTGTAGTGTCTGCTGCAGGTGTAGTGTCTGCTGCAGGTGTAGTGTCTGCTGCTGGTGTAGTGTCTGCTGCAGGTGTAGTGTCTGCTGCAGGTGTAGTGTCTGCTGCAGGTGTAGTGTCTGCTGCTGGTGTAGTGTCTGCTGCAGGTGTAGTGTCTGCTGCTGGTGTAGAGTCTGCTGCAGGTGTAGTGTCTGCTGCTGGTGTAGTGTCTGCTGCAGGTGTAGTGTCTGCTGCAGGTGTAGTGTCTGCTGCAGGTGTAGTGTCTGCTGCTGGTGTAAAGTCTGCTGCAGGTGTAGTGTCTGCTGCTGGTGTAGTGTCTGCTGCAGGTGTAGTGTCTGCTGCAGGTGTAGTGTCTGCTGCTGGTGTAGTGTCTGCTGCTGGTGTAGTGTCTGCTGCTGGTGTAGTGTCTGCTGCAGGTGTAGTGTCTGCTGCAGGTGTAGTGTCTGCTGCAGGTGTAGTGTCTGCTGCTGGTGTAGAGTCTGCTGCTGGTGTAGTGTCTGCTGCTGGTGTAGTGTCTGCTGCTGGTGTAGAGTCTGCTGCAGGTGTAGTGTCTGCTGCAGGTGTAGTGTCTGCTGCAGGTGTAGTGTCTGCTGCAGGTGTAGTGTCTGCTGCTGGTGTAGTGTCTGCTGCTGGTGTAGTGTCTGCTGCTGGTGTAGTGTCTGCTGCAGGTGTAGTGTCTGCTGCTGGTGTAGAGTCTGCTGCAGGTGTAGTGTCTGCTGCTGGTGTAGTGTCTGCTGCTGGTGTAGTGTCTGCTGCTGGTGTAGTGTCTGCTGCTGGTGTAGTGTCTGCTGCAGGTGTAGTGTCTGCTGCAGGTGTAGTGTCTGCTGCTGGTGTAGAGTCTGCTGCTGGTGTAGTGTCTGCTGCTGGTGTAGTGTCTGCTGCTGGTGTAGTGTCTGTTGCTGGTGTAGTGTCTGCTGCTGGTGTAGTGTCTGCTGCTGGTGTAGTGTCTGCTGCTGGTGTAGAGTCTGCTGCTGGTGTAGTGTCTGCTGCTGGTGTAGAGTCTGCTGCTGGTATAGTGTCTGCTGCTGGTGTAGTGTCTGCTGCTGGTGTAGAGTCTGCTGCTGGTGTAGTGTCTGCTGCTGGTGTAGAGTCTGCTGCTGGTGTAGTGTCTGCTGCTGGTGTAGTGTCTGCTGCTGGTGTAGTGTCTGCTGCTGGTGTAGTGTCTGCTGCTGGTGTAGTGTCTGCTGCTGGTGTAGTGTCTGCTGCTGGTGTAGTGTCTGCTGCAGGTGTAGTGTCTGCTGCTGGTGTAGTGTCTGCTGCTGGTGTAGTGTCTGCTGCAGGTGTAGTGTCTGCTGCAGGTGTAGTGTCTGCTGCTGGTGTAGTGTCTGCTGCAGGTGTAGAGTCTGCTGCTGGTGTAGTGTCTGCTGCAGGTGTAGTGTCTGCTGCAGGTGTAGAGTCTGCTGCTGGTGTAGTGTCTGCTGCAGGTGTAGAGTCTGCTGCTGGTGTAGTGTCTGCTGCAGGTGTAGTGTCTGCTGCTGGTGTTGGTACAGAGGGCGGGCGGTGGCCGAGGGCGGGCGGTGGCCGAGGGCGGGCGGTGGCCGAGGGCGGGCGGTGGCCGAGGGCGGGGTGTGGACGAGGGCGGGCGGTGGCCGAGGGCGGGCGGTGGACGAGGGCGGGCGGTGGACGAGGGCGGGCGGTGGACGAGGGCGGGCGGTGGACGAGGGCGGGCGGTGGCCGAGGGCGGGCGGTGGCCGAGGGCGGGCGGTGGCCGAGGGCGGGCGGTGGCCGAGGGCGGGCGGTGGCCGAGGGCGGGCGGTGGCCGAGGGCAGGGTGTGGACGAGGGCGGGCGGTGGCCGAGGGCGGGCGGTGGACGAGGGCGGGCGGTGGCCGGGGTTACGAAGGTCGTCGTGACTGTTGAATGATGCATATCGTCCACCCCGTACCGCCGCCAAACCGGCCGCCGCCCGCCACCCACCGCCTGGCCGCCCACCGCCCCGCCACCCACCGCCTGGCCGCCCACCGCCCCGCCACCCACCAAACACCAAACTCTTGCCACCAAAAGTATTCACAGCGATTAATTGGGAATTCGAAAAGATGAATGTTTACTGGCGGAAATTTTAGTGACTAATATATACTCACCTAGTTGTGCTTGCGGGGGTTGAGCTCCGGCTCTCTGGTCCCGCCTCTCAACGGTTAACAGGTGTACAGGTTCCTGAGCCTTCTGGGCTTTATCATATCTACACTTGAAACTGTGTAAGAATCCATCCTTCTCTACCCGGTCGGGAAAGGGAGCCGGTCGGCCGAGCGGACAGCACGCGGGACTTGTGATCCTGTGGTCCTGGGTTCGATCCCAGGCGCCGGCGAGAAACAATGGGCAGAGTTTCTTTCACCCTATCCCCCTGTTACCTAGCGGTAAAATAGGTACCTGGGTGTTAGTCAGCTGTCACGGGCTGCTTCCTGGGGGTGGAGGCCTGGTCGAGGACCGGGCCGCGGGGACACTAAAAGCCCCGAAATCATCTCAAGATAACCTCAAGATAGGAACCCTGTTAATTCCCCTGAGAATTTTGTATGTGGTGATCATGTCTCCCCTTACTCTTCTGTCTTCCAGCGACGTGAGGTGCAGTTCACGCACCTTTTCCTCGTAACTCATGCCTCTTACGTCTGGCATGCCTAGTGGCATGCCTCTGAACGCGTCCTGTGCGTGACAAGGTGTGTTTGCGTGCGTGTGTGTGTGGGGGGAGTGCGTGTGCGTGCGTGTGTGTTGGTGGGCGGGTCCCCGCAGACCGCCTGATGAATGATGCAGACCAACCCCGCAGACGTCTAGGGGGGGGGGGGGGCCGAGGATTTTGGTGGAGTATACTGCTGCTGCCTCGCCCTGCCCTCTCCTCCACGCTGCTGCTGCTGCCTCGCCCTGCCCTCTCCTCCACGCTGCTGCTGCTGCTGCTGCCTCGCCCTGCCCTCTCCTCCACGCTGCTGCTGCCTCGCCCTGCCCTCTCCTCCACGCTGCTGCTGCTGCCTCGCCCTGCCCTCTCCTCCACGCTGCTGCTGCTGCCTCGCCCTGCCCTCTCCTCCACGCTGCTGCTGCTGCCTCGCCCTGCCCTCTCCTCCACGCTGCTGCTGCTGCTGCTGCCTCGCCCTGCCCTCTCCTCCACGCTGCTGCTGCTGCCTCGCCCTGCCCTCTCCTCCACGCTGCTGCTGCTGCTGCCTCGCCCTGCCCTCTCCTCCACGCTGCTGCTGCTGCCTCGCCCTGCCCTCTCCTCCACGCTGCTGCTGCTGCTGCTGCCTCGCCCTGCCCTCTCCTCCACGCTGCTGCTGCTGCCTCGCCCTGCCCTCTCCTCCACGCTGCTGCTGCTGCCTCGCCCTGCCCTCTCCTCCACGCTGCTGCTGCTGCCTCGCCCTGCCCTCTCCTCCACGCTGCTGCTGCTGCCTCGCCCTGCCCTCTCCTCCACGCTGCTGCTGCTGCTGCTGCCTCGCCCTGCCCTCTCCTCCACGCTGCTGCTGCTGCCTCGCCCTGCCCTCTCCTCCACGCTGCTGCTGCTGCCTCGCCCTGCCCTCTCCTCCACGCTGCTGCTGCTGCTGCTGCCTCGCCCTGTCCTCTCCTGCACGCTGCTGCTGCTGCCTCGCCAATGGTTCCTCTCTGTACACCGATCATCCTGACTTCCAGTTCTCTTGTTTCTTCGTCTCCTCTTTCTCTCTTCTTATTCCTTGGCTCCTCTTGTGCTTCTTGTGCCAGGGATGTCGTGATAGTAGAGCGGGTTTGCATGCCCCGCGGCTTGAACGATCTTGGTGTACCCGGAGTGGCTTCCGGGAGGTATACTCCTCCTGGCTTGGGTCCAGGTGTCTGACTGACCGCCTGGCTGACACTGTGTGTTGGGGGGGGGGGGTGAGTGACCCTGGATTGGGCGGCCAGATAACAGGGCGGAAGTGGCCCTGCTAATGATCCTCTCCTAGCGCCACCTCTCCCAGCCCCCCCCCTCTCCCAGCGTCCCCCTCTCCCAGCGTCCCCCTCTCCCAGCGCCACCTCTCCCAGCGTCCCCCTCTCCCAGCGCCACCTCTCCCAGCGTCCCCCTCTCCCAGCGTCCCCCTCTCCCAGCGCCACCTCTCCCAGCGCCACCTCTCCCAGCGCCACCTCTCCCAGCGCCCCCCTCTCCCAGCGTCCCCCTCTCCCAGCGCCACCTCTCCCAGCGCCACCTCTCCCAGCGTCCCCCTCTCCCAGCGCCACCTCTCCCAGCGCCACCTCTCCCAGCGTCCCCCTCTCCCAGCGCCACCTCTCCCAGCGCCACCTCTCCCAGCGCCACCTCTCCCAGCGCCACCTCTCCCAGCGTCCCCCTCTCCCAGCGCCACCTCTCCCAGCGCCACCTCTCCCAGCGTCCCCCTCTCCCAGCGTCCCCCTCTCCCAGCGCCACCTCTCCCAGCGCCACCTCTCCCAGCGTCCCCCTCTCCCAGCGCCACCTCTCCCAGCGCCACCTCTCCCAGCGGTGGTACCGTGGACAGCACCCCTGCAGGTTAGTACCCTGACTAGAATCGTGCCCAATTGATGTCACACAAGGAGCTTGGATCTATGACATCCATCTCCAGGTCATTGATGTGTCGGAACTGCTTGTTCTGGCGCGCCAATAACTAGCAGCTCCATGTGAGGGACTCCATGTATGTCGTCTAAACCAACTCTGCTTAAGACGAGGGTAGAAATAGTCTAAGCTACTCTATCCTGTTGATCTCATTCTTTTATCTTTATCTTTTATCTTTTTATCTTTTATCTTTTATAACTTACTTCAACTTGAGTTGCTTTGGATGACTCCTGTAATCTCGGTAGCCTGGAAGGGAACTATCAGGGGGAAAGCGCCAAGCCATTACGACTATATAGCACTGGGAAGGGGTCAGGATAAGGATTTGGGATGGGACGGAGGGAAAGGAATGGTTCCCAACCACTTGGACGGTCGGGAATTGAACGCTGACCTGCATGAAGCGAGACCGTCGCTCTACCGTCCAGCCCAAGTGGTTGGGCCTGGAGAGGTAGCCACGTCCGCCCCCTGGGAGAGCTGGGACTGGAATGAGACTTCCAGGAGAATCCAGACTCCGCCCCCACAGTGCTTATATTTCGCGGGCTTTTCCATGGTCCAATTACAACTAAGCACCGACTTGCCGCCAATTTCTATTGGGTAGAAAGACGCCTGATATTTAGCCCTATGTATGCTTAAGGTGGTAAGCTTAGATTGGTGTAAATGGCTTAGAAATATCTCCTTATTCCACCCTAATCTCTTCAAGTATCTCTGGATAAACTTGTATTGAAGATCCAGTAATCCATTGGAGTGATTTATATTCAAGCTCCATTAATCTGATTGGGTGATTTGTCACCTACGACAAACACACAATATTACTGATAGCTGTGAGAACTTTCCTGTGTCCTACAGGATGAACAACCCAGCGGGTTTTCTTCCTATTGGGGAGTGTTGTACATTCTGCTATGGCGGTGTATCCACTCACAAGATGAGTGGCGCTGCCCAATAAACTCGCCCCTCGGGGCAAAATTTAAAAAACCTTTCCTGTGGGCCAACTTGAGATTAATTCAAGACGAAGACCTTGACATACTTATTACAGGTGTAGATGAACAGCGGTAGGTAACCTGCCCTGATACAGCGGCTACAGGGAACTGAGGCTGTGAAGGGGCCTAGTGTTTACAGTTGGGTACAGCCAAGCACCAGCTACAGCTCCCGAGGCTTGAAGTACAGCCCCATTTAATGAAATCCATAGTGGGTAATCACCAAGGTTAATATTCTAATTTCTAACATTATGATGATGATACATCCATCTAGAAGATAAAGCCAGCCCAGAGTAGGCACGGGATGGCTTAAATTATATATTATACTATATTATATAACAATTATATGATACACGGGCATGAATAGCCCGTAATGTGTCGCACAACTTCTACAGAACTGGACCTACAGACAGTCGTAGGTGGATTATGAAAACGTTTAAAGTTACACCTGGTGATGGTGCCTCGTCCTGATCACCGCCGCTGCTCACATGTTTTAAACACGTGGAGGGGAGGGACGACCACTCACAAGGAGAGGGACGACTCCTCACAAGGAGAGGGACGACTCCTCACAAGGAGAGGGACGACTCCTCACAAGGACGACCCAAGAAGGACGACACCCATCAGAGAGACGGTCAGCTGGGGGAGGCAAGGCGTGGTGCCGTACCTGTAACTTACCTGTAAACACTTCCAAGAGTTCTTCTCACCCTTCTTGCGATAATATGATCAATAAGGTTGTTGTTGGCAGTGACCAAGGAGGTCCACTTATCTATCAGTGGCCAAGGGGTCCACTTACTAGGTGAACAGGTGCATCAGGGTGAAAGAAACTGCCCATTTGCCTGGTGTAAACAAAGCAACCACCACCACCTGCAAAGAGGCGCTGCCCTGCAGGTGGTGGTGTTCCACGGTCGTATCCCAGCTGGTGAGACCCACCCCCCACACCACCCCCACTCTCCTCCCCCACCTCCCCACACTCCTCCCCCACCCCTGGCCATGTACGCATTGCATCTGTTACTGGATCGTGGGCGTTCGGCGCCCTCAGAGGTGCTGCGATCGTGGGCGTGCAGGCAGCGTGGGCGTGCAGGCAGCGTGGGCGTGCAGGCAGCGTGAGCGGGCAGGCAGCGTGGGCGGGCAGGCAGCGTGGGCGGGCAGGCAGCGTGGGCGTGCAGGCAGCGTGACCGGGCAGGCAGCGTGGGCGTGCAGGGAGTGTGGGCGTGCAGGGAGCGTGGGCGTGCAGGCAGCGTGAGCGGGCAGGCAGCGTGAGCGGGCAGGCAGCGTGGGCGTGCAGGCAGCGTGGGCGTGCAGGCAGCGTGGGCGTGCAGGCAGCGTGGGCGTGCAGGCAGCGTGGGCGTGCAGGCAGCGTGGGCGTGCAGGCAGCGTGGGCGTGGTCTTGAAGACAAGGGGCGGTAATGAGTCTCTTGTCAGATGTTGTCGTCGCGTTAGATCCCCTTCCTTCTCTTCCTTCCTTCCCTTCCCTTCCCTTCCTTTACCTTCCCTCTCTCTCTCTCTGTGTTACTCTGGCCTCGGGGTGGAGGTCTCCGTCCGCCACCGCCGCCCTCCCCCTCTGCCACCACCTGGCCGCCCGCCACCGCCGCTCTCCCCCTCTGCCACCACCTGGCCGTCCGCCACCACCGCCCTCCCCCTCTGCCACCACCTGGCCGCCCGCCACCGCCGCCTTCCCCCTCTGCCACCACCTGGCCACCCACCACCGCCGCCCTCCCCCTCTGCCACCACCTGGCCGCCCACCACCGCCGCCCTCCCCCTCTGCCACCACCTGGCCGCCCGCCACCGCCGCCCACGCCCACCTGGGGGTTAGGGACCGTCGGCGCGAGGGCCGCGGACGGTGGATCAATTTTCGGATAATTTAAGTAATGTGGCGGTGGTTGGTCACTGGTGGCGGTGGTTGGTCACTGGTGGCGGTGGTAACTGCTCCACCAAACAACATAAGGCCTGCAAAACAATAGAAAAATCTTGTTTCAATTTATCATAGATAAAGATAATAGGAAAAGCAGATCTCCCGGAGAGTCATGAAACATGGAGAGCAAAACTGCTAGACGCCCCGGACAAACTCGCCCTGAAATGTGTTTCAGAACCAATTCGAGCAAAACTTGACTAGACTCGTGTTAGAAGACCTGCTGACCACTGTATTATCGTGTGTGAGTGCCTATTAGAGCTCATTGAGTTGGTTAGACCAAGAAACACCTTGAGACTGATGAGGTTACACCACTACGGCGAGGCAAGGCCACCAGGAGAGAAGGGTAAGGAAAGACTCCGGGTGTGCAACAGAGACTCATTGAGTCTGCAATTGCAGCTGTTAGGGGACTCTGGTAAGTATTTAGTGGATGTAAACAATTACCTGATGTGAAACACGTATGTGAAGGTAGAGGGAAACTCTACTGGGGACTTGGCAAGCCTGTAAACTCTACCGGAATGTTTGTGGGGACCGCTAGGACCACTTGGGTACAGTTAAACTCTCTGGAAAAGTGTACGTTGAACTTTCTGGAAAACTCTACGTTAATCTCAACTGGAAAGTCTGCGTTAGTTTACTGTAAAGTCTAAGGGAAGATCTACAGGAAAGTCTACAAGAATTTCATCTCCTATCTCTGTTTTATCTCCTATCTCTGTTTTATCTCCTATCTCTGTTTTCAAAACAGAAAAACCAAATTGGGGAGTCGGTCGGCCGAGCGGACAGCACGCTGGACTTCTGATCCTGTGGTCCCGGGTTCGATCCCAGGCGCCGGCGAGAAACAATGGGCAGAGTTTCTTTCACCCTATGCCCCTGTTACCTAGCAGTAAAATAGGTACCTGGGTGTTAGTCAGCTGTCACGGGCTGCTTCCTGGGGGTGGAGGCCTGGTCAAGGACCGGGCCACGGGGACACTAAAGCCCCGAAATCATCTCAAGATAACTCAAGAATCAGGAAAGCAGAGTTATCCCCTGGTGGCAGCGAGAATGCAGGGAAGCAGACCGAATAAAGCGTTGAAAAAGTACAGAGAACTAGGAATGGAAGAAATAGATGCACTAAAGGCAGCCAGAAATTAAATATATCAGAATCAAGAGAGAAGCAGAGAGGCAGTGTGAAAACGACATAGCTGGAAAAGCTAAGGACGACCCAAAGGTGTTCTATAGTCATATATGAACACAAACAGGCTACGAGGGGGCCTCGTAGCCTGGTGGATAGCGCGCAGGACTCGTAATTCTGTGGCGCGGGTTCGATTCCCGCACGAGGCAGAAACAAATGGGCAAAGTTTCTTTCACCCTGAATGCCCCTGTTACCTAGCAGTAAATAGGTACCTGGGAGTTAGTCAGCTGTCATGGGCTGCTTCCTGGGGGTGGAGGCCTGGTCGAGGACCGGGCCGCGGGGACACTAAAAAGCCCCGAAATCATCTCAAGATAACCTCAAGTATAACACCAAGTGATCAGGTTGAGGAGACTAGAGATAATTTCTATACAAAAATCTCACACTACAAAAAATTTCTGGTCTTTGCAAAAAAAAACTCGACATGGAGACCAGACTTAAGAGATGAAAAGCCAGAGAAAACATTCGATGACACACGACACTGCAGAAGGGGGTTAAGAAACACCTAGAGGAATTAGATGCAACAAATCAGTAGCACAAGATTTAATATCACCATATCTTGAGATGATTTCGGGGCTTTAGTGTCCCCGCGGCCCGGTCCTTGACCAGGCCTCCACCCCCAGGAAGCAGCCCGTGACAGCTGACTAACACCCAGGTACCTATTTTACTGCTAGGTAACAGGGGGGCATAGGGTGAAAGAAACTCTGCCCATTGTTTCTCGCCGGCGCCCGGGATCGACCCCGGGACCACAGGATCACAAGTCCAGTGTGCTGTCCGCTCGGCCTCCCATCACCATGGCTACTGAAGGAAGGTGCAAAGATGCTGTGTCACCCGCTAGCTAAACTCCCAGAATTCTAAGAAGAAAAATTCATTGTCCCAATATTTACAAAAGTATATATAGAGGAAACAGTAAACTACACAAGCTACAGTGACACTCAAGTATTCCGTGTAAAGTGTTGGAAAAAGTAATTAGGTTGAGTTTTATAATTAGGTTTTATAATATGTTTTATGAGTTAGGCTTTATAATTAGATTGGGACTAAATGAACGCCTGAAGAGGATAAACTTTGAAACAAAAGGCCAGCATGGATTTAGATGGGGCTAAGTCGTGCCTGATAAACTGGCTTAGAAAAACACAAGTAACAGAAGACTGTGAAGGTGGTTGCCTCCTTTTCTAACAAGCATTCAGCACTCAATCTTCCTCATTAAAGGCTGATGTACAAGCAACAAATTGGGATAATTGTGAGGGACCACTAAACTGGTTAAGTTACCCCAAGAACAGAAAACAGTCACTGAGACACAGGGTTTTGCTTGGGAAGACTGATACAAGTTGGGGTCCCACAAGGGTCTGTTTTGGTACCACTGTTCTTCCTAGTTTAAGTGAACGACCTGCCCGAGGGAGTGTTCAAGTATGTTTATTGAGACAAGAAAGAAATACATCTCAAAGGGATGTAGCTTAAACTCAAAGATTCAACTTAAACTCAAAGTAAACTAAAACTCAAAGTAAACTAAAACTCAAAGTAGCTTAGGCTATTTCTACCCTCTAAGAGGAATATGAAAACACCAAAGACTACAGAGAGCTGCAAGATGACCTTGAGAAACTGCAGGGGAACAAATAAGTAGAAGTAAATCCCCAGAAGAGCCAAGGTAATGCAGATGAGAAGGGAGAAAGGAGACCTGAAGATATCTACGCCATAAAGAAGGCGAATACAGAAATCGGAGAAAAAGATTTGGATGTGGATAAAATTCCAACCCTATGGCCAGAAGCACACACAAAGACGGTAGCATCAGCAGCATCTGGGACGCTGCCTAGAACGTCATTTATATTCCAAAATCAGGTATCTTTCGAGGTAATATACACAGCCTTTGTTAAGCCAGTACAATATGCAGCACCTGCCTGGAATCCCCACCTTATATAACAAGATTAGTACCAGAGCTAAGAGGACTGAACTACAAGGATAGGTTAAAGGAGTTAGACATCACAACCGTCCAGGAGAGAAGAAAAACAGGGGGACATGATCGCAACATAAAAGATACTGAGGGGAATTGACGCGATGAACATAGACAGCCTCTTTAATTTGACAGAAGTAGGACATAAGTGGAAGCTGCAAACGCAAATCAAACCAAGAAATATAAGGAAAACTGATACCCTGTACGGGTGATCAAGTGGAATGACCTGGAGGTTGTGGAAGCCACCTCCAGCCACAACTTTAAGATCAGATTCGACGAGGAGTTACAACATTAGCATAGTTAAATTGTAAGGTTAAGAACTGGATTATTCAGCTCAACATAATTTCTCCTTAGTCACATGTAGGTAAGGTCACCACTACACACCCTTACACACTACACTACCACCACCACTACACCCCAGCACCACTACCACTACCACTACACCCCACCACTACACCACACCACCACTACACCCCACCACTACACCACACCACTACACCACACCACCACTACACCCCACCACTACACCACACCACTACACCACACCACCACTACACCCCACCACTACACCACACCACTACACCACACCACTACACCACACCACTACACCCCACCACTACACACCCTTACACACTACACTACCACCACCACTACACCCCGCCACTACACTCCAGCACCACTACCACTACACCACACCACTACACCACACCATCACTACACCCCACCACTACACCACACCACACCACTACACCACACCACCACTACACCCCACCACTACACCACACCACTACACGTCAACACCACCACTACACCACACCACCACTACACCCCACCACTACACCACACCACTACATCACACCTCAACACCACCACTACACCCCAGCACCACACCACCACTACACCACACCACTACACCCCACCACTACACCACACCTCAACACCACCACTACACCCCAGCACCACACCACCACTACACCCCACCACTACACCCCACCACTTCACCCCACCACTACACCACACCCCACCACTACACCCCACCTCTACACCCCACCTCAACACCACACCACTACACCCCACCACTACACCACACCCCACCACTTCACCCCACCACTACACCACACCCCACCACTACACCCCACCTCTACACCCCACCTCAACACCACACCACTACACCCCACCACTACACCACACCCCACCACTACACGTCAACACCACCACTACACCCCACCACTACACCACACCTCAACACCACCACCCAACAAAGGTTCACAACCCGAGATTAAGCACTAGACATACTGCGATAGGAAGTAATTACTGAGATGCTTAGCAAGTCGCATATTAACCATGATAGTTACTTCTTATAGCAATGTACTGTGGTGGTAGTTTGGGTAAGTTGTTTCCTCCTGACTAGTAGAACCCCCGAAACCCTCTCCAGGTATGTTCCAGGTATTGCGGTGTGGTATGGAGGTGAGAGAGCACTGGTTGCACCCTCAGTTATGCAGAAAATACTGCTGCCTAAGTTAATAATAATCGTGCTGTCTCTCTCTGGAATACTCAACACGTGATTACATGTGTTGAGTAAACATGATTAATACTCGTGTATTAATCATGTATTCTTTAATATAGTGGATGTTCTCAAGTTGTTTTGTGAGGTATTGTGTCCAGGCGCTGTTGACAGTGTGGGCAGCCCAAACTGTCGTACTGCAGGTAGTGTTTACCTGTGTCACCAGCCCAAACTGTCGTACAGCAGGTAGTGTTTACCTGTGTCAGCAGCCCAAACTGTCGTACAGCAGGTAGTGTTTACCAGTGAGGGCAGCCCAAACTGTCGTACTGCAGGTAGTGTTTACCTGTGTCAGCAGCCCAAACTGTCGTACAGCAGGTAGTGTTTACCAGTGTGGGCAGCCCAAACTGTCGTACAGCAGGTAGTGTTTACCTGTGTCACCAGCCCAAACTGTCGTACAGCAGGTAGTGTTTACCTGTGTCAGCAGCCCAAACTGTCGTACAGCAGGTAGTGTTTACCAGTGAGGGCAGCCCAAACTGTCGTACTGCAGGTAGTGTTTACCTGTGTCAGCAGCCCAAACTGTCGTACAGCAGGTAGTGTTTACCAGTGTGGGCAGCCCAAACTGTCGTACTGCAGGTAGTGTTTACCTGTGTCACCAGCCCAAACTGTCGTACAGAAGGTAGTGTTTACCTGTGTCAGCAGCCCAAACTGTCGTACAGCAGGTAGTGTTTACCTGTGTCACCAGCCCAAACTGTCGTACAGCAGGTAGTGTTTACCTGTGTCACCAGCCCAAACTGTCGTACAGCAGATAGTGTTTACCTGTGTCACCAGCCCAAACTGTCGTACAGGAGATAGTACTGGTGCCCTCGAAATCCCGCCGTGCCCAGATGCCAGGTGCGTACCTAAGGGTACGTGAGCTTCAAATCTCTTATTAACCATTTCATTAAAAATCGGCGTCAGACAATGTTACGTCACAGTCTGGTCTGTTGAGTGGTGACGTCACAGTCTGGTCTGTTGAGTGGTGACGTCACAGTCTGGTCTGTTGAGTGGTGACGTCACAGTCTGGTCTGTTGAGTGGTGACGTCGGACAATATTACGTCAGTCTGGTCTGCAAGTCGTGGCCGGGGGGAGGGGGGGGGCGCCTGCATAGCAGTATCAACAAACAGTGACGTCATCAGCAGGGAGTGTATGAATTGTGGTGAAGAGTGAAGGGGGGGGGCGTGACACCTGTTGCCTGGGGAGGGGGGAGGCGCCCCCCGCACCAACCCCCAGCTCTCTTATCCCCCCCCCACCCTGTCTCTCTCTCCCTCTCCCCCCCCACCCCCTCTCTCCTCCCCCACCGCCCCCCCTCTTTCTCCCCCACCGCCCCCCTCTTTCTCCCCCACACCCTCTCTCCCCCCCACCCCCCTCCCCTCCCCCTTTTCCTGCATTAGAAGACACAGAAAAACTATGAACAGATATCAATAGATTTTTCTAGTGTTCAACAGAATTTTCAAAATTGACAATTTGCAACTAACCAGATATTGAAAAATAAGGCTTTTAACACAGCATAATATTGATGAAAAGTCACAATTAGATCTAATATTAAAAGACAAAAATCGTGTAATATATCAGGGAATGATATCAGACGACCTAAAAGATAGCATGGATTATGAGAAACTTAATAAAATCCAAGGATTTATTCATATTATCCTAATTAACAAATCACTGGTACTGTCCCGTCTTGAGTACTGCTCAGTACTCACTTCCACCTTCAAGAGAGATCTCTGAATTAGAGGGAATACAGAGAACATATTGGGCACGCATAGACACGGTAAAACATCTAAATTATTGCCACCGTCTCAAAGCTCTCAAAATGTTTATCTTGAGGTTATCTTGAGATGGTTTCGGGGCTTAGCGTCCCCGCGGCCCGGTCCTCGACCAGGCCTCCTCGTTGCTGGAGTCAACGAGGCTGTTGGACGCGGCTGCTCCTAGCCTGACGTATGAATCACAGTCTGGTTAATCAGGTATCCTTTGGAGCCAACGACAACACTTTCCCATGGGGGAAATACCTTGCCATATCGTCTCAGGAGGACCATATGGCCCCTTCCCCCATCTCCCTCTGCTCCTTCTCCACCCTGGAACGTACCTGACTTTCACCCTAATAGACACCTGTCCCCCGAAGTCTGCACCTGGCCTGATCCCCTACCCCAGGGCACACCTGGGATTACCCTCCCCCCAGGGCACACCTGGGATTACCCTCCCCCCAGGGCACACCTGGGATTACCCTCCCCCCAGGGCACACCTGGGATTATTCTCCCTCCAGGCACACCTGGAATTACCTTCCCCCCAGGGAACACCTGGGATTACCCTCCCCCCAGGGCACACCTGGGATTATTCTCCCTCCAGGCACACCTGGGATTACCCTCCTCCCAGGGCACACCTGGGATTATTCTCCCTCCAGGCACACCTGGAATTACCTTCCCTCCCAGGGCACACCTGGCCTTAACCCCCCCCCCCAGATCAGGAAACCACATATAAAACTGAATCAAGTCTCACTATAGAGAGCTAAAGCAATGTAAAGGATCTAGGAGTAATCATGTCAGAAGATCATACCTTTACAGAACACCATAAAGTAGCCGTCACAACTGTAAGAAAAATGACAGGTTGCATAACGAGGACCTTGCAATTAAGGGATGGCACCCCAATGATGATACTTTATAAGACGCTAGTGCTCTCTAGGGTGGAATATTGTTGCACACTAACAGCCCCATTCACAGCCGGAGCAATTGCTGACCTGGAGAGCGTGCAGAGATCATTTACCACTAGAATCCACTCTATAAGTCATCTTGATTATTGGGACCGATTAAAAGTTCTAAATCTGTATTCTCTTGAGCGCAGGCGGGAGAGATACATAATAATTTACACGTGGAAGATATTAGAGGGGGAAGGAGGAGACCAGGAGGCATGGCAGGATGTGCAGAATACCCCCGTTGAAGAGCAGAGGTGCAACAGGTACTCTGAGAGAGAACTATCAACATCAGAGGTCCGAGACTGTTCAACACGCTTCCACTACACATAAGGAACATAACTGGCCGACCCCTCACAGTGTTCAAGAGAGAACTATCAACATCAGAGGCCCGAGACTGTTCAACACGCTTCCACTACACATAAGGGACATAACTGGCCGACCCCTCACAGTGTTCAAGAGAGAACTATCAACATCAGAGGCCCGAGACTGTTCAACACGCTTCCACTACACATAAGGGACATAACTGGCCGACCCCTCACAGTGTTCAAGAGAGAACTATCAACATCAGAGGCCCGAGACTGTTCAACACGCTTCCACTACACATAAGGGACATAACTGGCCGACCCCTCACAGTGTTCAAGAGAGAACTATCAACATCAGAGGCCCGAGACTGTTCAACACGCTTCCACTACACATAAGGGACATAACTGGCCGACCCCTCACAGTGTTCAAGAGAGAACTATCAACATCAGAGGCCCGAGACTGTTCAACACGCTTCCACTTCACATAAGGGACATAACTGGCCGACCCCTCACAGTGTTCAAGAGAGAACTTGACAAACACCTCCAAAGGATACCTGACCAACCAGATTATGACTCTTACATCAGACTGTGAGCAGCCTCGTCCAACAGCCTGATTGACCAGTGCAGCAACCAGGAGGCCTGGTCGAGGACCGGGCCGCTGGGCTGTTGATCCCCGGAAGCTACCCCAGGTAGAAAGACAAGGTGGTGCGCACTAGACCACTTCTCTTATTGCGCACCTGGCGGCCCTCATTAGGTACGGGAGGGAGGGAGGCACCTTGTTACGGAGGCACGTGGCCGCCCCCCTCCTGC
This sequence comes from Procambarus clarkii, assembly GCF_040958095.1. Lineage (NCBI taxonomy): Eukaryota > Metazoa > Arthropoda > Malacostraca > Decapoda > Cambaridae > Procambarus > Procambarus clarkii. Next base: position 12,973,422 of record NC_091210.1, on the reverse strand, counting down.
CCCCCCTGCACCCCCCCTGCACCCCCCTTGCACCCCCCCTGCACCCCCCCTTCCCCGACAGCGGCGGCGTAAGCGGGGCCGGCGGCAGGTAGAGAAGGTCGGGAGCAGGAGGCTGCACCGCCGGGATCGATGGTCGCTGTCGCCGCTGTTACCGACCGCTGACCGTCGCCCCCCCCCCCCGACGGTCATCACCCCCCCCCGACGGTCATCACCCCCCCCCGACGGTCATTACCCCCCCCGACGGTCATCACCCCCCCCCCCGACGGTCATCACCCCCCCGACGGTCATCACCCCTCCCCCGACGGTCATCACCCCTCTCCCGACGGTCATCACCCCCCCGACGGTCATCACCCCTCTCCCGACGGTCATCACCCCCCCCGACGGTCATCACCCCTCTCCCGACGGTCATCACCCCCCCCGACGGTCATCACCCCCCCCCCGACGGTCATCACCCCCCCCCGACGGTCATCACCCCCCCCGACGGTCATCACCCCCCCCCCGACGGTCATCACCCCCCCCGACGGTCATCACCCCCCCCCGACGGTCATCACCCCCCCCGACGGTCATCACCCCCCCCCGACGGTCATCACCCCCCCCCCCCCGACGGTCATCACCCCTCCCCCCGACGGACATCACCACCCCCCCCGACGGTCATCATCCCCCCCCGACGGTCATCACCCCTCCCCCCGACGGTCATCACCACCCCCCCCCCCGACGGACATCACCCCCCCGACGGTCATCATCCCCCCCCGACGGTCATCACCACCCCCCCCGACGGACATCACCCCCCCCGACGGTCATCATCCCTCCCCCGACGGTCATCACCCCCCCCCCCCGACGGTCATCACCCCCCCCCGACGGTCATCACCCCCCCCCCCCCCGACGGTCATCACCTCCCCCCGACGGTTATTACCCCTCCCCCGACGGTCATCACCCCCCCCCCGACGGTCATCACCCCCCCCCCCCCCCGACGGTCATCACCCCCCCCCCCCCCCGACGGTCATCACCCCCCCCCCGACGGTCATCACCTCCCCCCCGACGGTTATCACCCCTCCCCCGACGGTCATCACCCCTCCCCCGACGGTCATCACCCCTCCCCGACGGTCATCACCCCTCCCCCGACGGTCATCACCCCTCCCCCGACGGTCATCACCCCTCCCCCGACGGTCATCACCCCTCCCCCGACGGTCATCACCCCGCCACCCACTAATTGTAGTTAGTAACAGTTAATTGACAGTTGAGAGGCGGGCCGAAAGAGCAGAACTCAACCCCCGTAAGCACAAGTAGGTGAATACACACACACACACACACACACACACACACACACACACACACACACACACACACACACACACACACACACACACACGCACGCACGCACGCAACAGGTGCCAAATACAACCGCGAGAATTTGCGAGCACAATAGAGATTATTTAAAGTCGTTTGACAAGATTATATTTGAAGGTCACTGTAGGACGAGACTAGGCGGGGGGGGGGGGGGGGGGAGGGATGACCGCTTCGTGAATCTGGCCCCAGGTTCGTAAGTGCTTGCGTAACTGCTTCGTGAATCTGGCCCCCAGGTTCGTAAATGCTTGCGTAACTGTTCGTGAATCTGGACCCAGGTTCGTTAGTGCTTGTGTAACGGCTTCGTTAATTTGGCCCCAGGTTCGTAAGTGCTCGCGTAACTGCTTCGTAAATCTGGCCCCAGGTTCGTAAGTGCTTGCGTAACTGCTTCGTGAATCTGGCCCCCAGGTTCGTAAGTGCTTGCGTAACTGCTTCGTAAATCTGGACCCAGGTTCGTTAGTGCTTGTGTAACGGCTTCGTTAATTTGGCCCCAGGTTCGTAAGTGCTCGCGTAACTGCTTCGTAAATCTGGCCCCAGGTTCGTAAGTGCTCGCGTAACTGCTTCATGAATCTGACCCCAGGTCAAGACGAAGAGGGACAGGATCACCTGGGCTTCCACAGGTCCTTGGTGACCAAGATGGTGGTGAAGGCCTTCGTCTCACAAGATGTAATCTATGTTTCCTCTTTTTTATATGTCACACACACACACACATCCCCAGGAAGCAGCCCGTAGCAGCTGTCTAACTCCCAGGTACCTATTTACTGCTAGGTGAACAGGAGCATCAGGGTGGAAGGAACTCTGCCTATTTGTTTCTGCTTCGACCAGGAATCGAACCCGAGGTGTGACTTAACGCCCTCAAAAGGCCCCCTATTCTTCCAAACACTGTTGCCATCTGTAGAGTTTCTTGTCAACTTTCAAAGTCTTGAGAGCTCTTCAACTCTATACTGGAGGCGCGAGTTTCATGTGTTGATCTGTCACAGCGGACCAACCCAAGCAGGAGAGATTGTTGAAATAAAGGGAATACAGAGAACATATTGGGCACGCATAGACGAGAAAAAGCACCTAAATTATTGGGATCGTCTCAAAGCTCTCCAAATGTACTCACTAGAAAGGAGACGAGAGACATACCAAATAATATACACATGGAAAATACTGGAGGGCCAGGTCCCCGCGGCCCGGTCCTCGACCAGGCCTCCTTTTTCTTACACCCCTAGAAAGCAGCCCGTAGCAGCTGTCTATCTCCCAGGTACCTATTAACTGCTAGGTGAACAGGAGTATCAGGATGCAAGGAGCTCTGCCAATTTGTTCCCGCCTCCACCGGGGATCGAACCCGGAACCTCAGGACTACGAATCCCGAGCGTTGTCCACTCAACCGTCAGGCTCCATAGTGTTGCTAACCTGACCTCTCGTGTTTAGCATGTTGTTGTTGTTGTTTAAGATTCGCTACCTGGAACAAAAAGTTCCAAGTAGCAAGAGCCGGTCGGCCGAGCGGACAGCACGCTGGACTTGTCATCCTGTTGTCCTGGGTTCGATCCCAGGCGCCGGCGAGAAACAATGGGCAGAGTTTCTTTCACCCTATGCCCCTGTTACCTAGCAGTAAAATAGGTACCTGGGTGTTAGTCAGCTGTCACGGGCTGCTTCCTGGGGGTGGAGGCCTGGTCGAGGACCGGGCCGCGGGGACACTAAAGCCCCGAAATCACCTCAAGATGACCCTCAGCTCACGGGTCACAACCACCTCCTTAACCTGTTTAACTCTGCCGTCGGTAGCTAATTGGCCGACGGTTACACCTCAGCCATCTGCTTTGTTTTTATCAATTTACATTATATTAGCGTCGCCGGCAGCAGCAGGTGGAGCGTCGCCGGCAGCAGCAGGTGTAGCGTCGCCGGCAGCAGCAGGTGGAGCGTCGCCGGCAGCAGCAGGTGTAGCGTCGCCGGCAGCAGCAGGTGTAGCGTCGCCGGCAGCAGCAGGTGTAGCGTCGCCGGCAGCAGCAGGTGTAGCGTCGCCGGCAGCAGCAGGTGTAGCGTCGCCGGCAGCAGCAGGTGGAGCGTCGCCGGCAGCAGCAGGTGGAGCGTCGCCGGCAGCAGCAGGTGGAGCGTCGCCGGCAGCAGCAGGTGGAGCGTCGCCGGCAGCAGCAGGTGGAGCGTCGCCGGCAGCAGCAGGTGGAGCGTCGATGGCAGCAGCAGGGGGAGCGTCGCCGGCAGCAGCAGGTGGAGCGTCGCCGGCAGCAGCAGGTGGAGCGTCGCCGGCAGCAGCAGGTGGAGCGTCGCCGGCAGCAGCAGGTGGAGCGTCGCCGGCAGCAGCAGGTGGAGCGTCGCCGGCAGCAGCAGGTGGAGCGTCGCCGGCAGCAGCAGGTGGAGCGTCGCCGGCAGCAGCAGGTGGAGCGTCGCCGGCAGCAGCAGGTGGAGCGTCGCCGGCAGCAGCAGGTGGAGCGTCGCCGGCAGCAGCAGGTGGAGCGTCGCCGGCAGCAGCAGGTGGAGCGTCGCCGGCATCAGCAGGTGGAGCGTCGCCGGCATCAGCAGGTGGAGCGTCGCCGGCATCAGCAGGTGGAGCGTCGCCGGCAGCAGCAGGGGGAGCGTCGCCGGCAGCAGCAGGGGGAGCGTCGCCGGCAGCAGCAGGGGGAGCGTCGCCGGCAGCAGCAGGTGGAGCGTCGCCGGCAGCAGCAGGTGGAGCGTCGCCGGCAGCAGCAGGTGGAGCGTCGCCGGCAGCAGCAGGTGGAGCGTCGCCGGCAGCAGCAGGTGGAGCGTCGCCGGCAGCAGCAGGTGGAGCGTCGCCGGCAGCAGCAGGTGGAGCGTCGCCGGCAGCAGCAGGTGGAGCGTCGCCGGCAGCAGCAGGTGGAGCGTCGCCGGCAGCAGCAGGTGGAGCGTCGCCGGCAGCAGCAGGTGGAGCGTCGCCGGCAGCAGCAGGTGTAGCGTCGCCGGCAGCAGCAGGTGGAGCGTCGCCGGCAGCAGCAGGTGGAGCGTCGCCGGCAGCAGCAGGGGGAGCGTCGCCGGCAGCAGCAGGTGGAGCGTCGCCGGCAGCAGCAGGTGGAGCGTCGCCGGCAGCAGCAGGTGTAGCGTCGCCGGCAGCAGCAGGTGTAGCGTCGCCGGCAGCAGCAGGTGGAGCGTCGCCGGCAGCAGCAGGTGGAGCGTCGCCGGCAGCAGCAGGGGGAGCGTCGCCGGCAGCAGCGGGTGGAGCGTCGCCGGCAGCAGCGGGTGGAGCGTCGCCGGCAGCAGCAGGGGGAGCGTCGCCGGCAGCAGCAGGTGGAGCGTCGCCGGCAGCAGCAGGTGTAGCGTCGCCGGCAGCAGCAGGTGGAGCGTCGCCGGCAGCAGCAGGTGGAGCGTCGCCGGCAGCAGCAGGTGGAGCGTCGCCGGCAGCAGGCGTAGCAAGAAGTAGAGCCGCACCAGCTGCAGCAGCAGCAGCAACAACAGCGTCTGAGCCAGCAGGAACAGCGCCAGCAGCAGCAGCAGGAGCAGCAGCAGCAGCTGGAGGAGCGGCAGTAATTGGGGAGGTCTCTGGGCGCTGGCTAGGCGGGCGCCTCCACCAGCCGGCAACCTCGAAATTATTTTGTCTTAGAGTGGAGGCGGTGGCGGAGGGTCCATACGCCGCCACGCACACACAAGGACGCCGCCGGTGGGGGCCCCTTGGGGCTGTGGGGCCCTCAGCCCCCACTACACCAGGCAACACTCCTGCTGCTGGGCCCCTCTGCTGCTGCTGGTGAAGCTGGCTTCCTCTGCTGCTGCTGGTGGTGAAGCTGGCTTTTCCTTCCTCTTCTTCGACCGCAACTTTCCGCCAGAGTTCGACTCTCAACAAGCCCGGTCTGATCAGTGCTTGTTATAGGTGATAACTTGCTCAGTCAGGCTGTTGTTGAAGGCGCCCGCAGGCTGATCCAGCCACTACAGCCTGGCTAATCCGGCACTTCCTCAAGGCATTTGTCTTTGTCTCTTGAAAACGTGTACAATTGTTCAGGTGATATTGCTTATACGTGGAGCAGGCTGAGGTACAGAAGAGCAGGTACAGTGCCACGGAATTGAGCATTCCTTGCTCCACTTAGAAGATGGTGAGCCTTATCTTCTGTACCTCGGGGTTCCATCAGCCCGGGCCCAGTTCTACGACCTCCTGGTGGTGGTACGACCTCCTGGTGGTGGTACGACCTCCTGGGGGTGGTACGACCCCCAGGCACGACCACACCTCCCTGCAGGAGCTGTTGTTAAAGGATGGACCGACGTGGCCTCAGCGACCTTCCCAACTGGGGGAAGGTCAGGAAGGAACCTAACTAGGAGGAGGACATTTAAGGTGAGGGAACCTAGAAGCAGCTCCACCTGATCCTGGCACCTGTAGCCACCTGCCATAGGTAACAGCAGCTCCACCTGATCCTGGCACCTGTAGCCACCTGCCAATATTTAACGACAGCTTCACCTGATCCTGGCACCTGCCACAGGTAACGACAGCTCCACCTAATCCTGGCACCTATAGCCACCTGCCACAGGTAACGGCACCTCCACCTGATCCTGGCACCTGTAGGCACCTGCCACAGGTAACGACAGCTCCACCTAATCCTGGCACCTGTAGCCACCTGCCACAGGTAACGGCACCTCCACCTGATCCTGGCAACCACTGTGCTACACTCTGTGCTCCACATACACATCTGTGCCAGAGCTGAACCACGTTTCATTATGCTGGTGCGTCTGCCCGATATATTCAGGTATACTGACAAAGACATACAAAGTACCAGGTGCGAAAGGTTGTCTTTGAGTTCAGTGAGACCCATATACCAAGCAGGGCGACAGGCATTGTGTTAGTCCATTGATTTTCCTTGATTTAGGAAGACAGGAAAAATTCATAGCGTGAATTTTCTCGGTCGGTGAGTTGGGTTAAAATATTGTACATGTAAGTTGTACTCAAAAGCAGGTTATGTGCATGCAGGAGGTTGAGCTTCAGCTCTTGGGTTCCACCTCACCTTGTGGTCCCGTGGAGCCTGGGAGCAGCAGCAGCTTGTCTAATATTCCCTATGATGATTTCGGGGCTTAGCGTCCCCGCGGCCCGGTCCTCGACCAGGCCTACTTTTTGTTACCCCCAGGAAGCAGCCCGTAGCAGCTGTCTAACTCCCAGGTACCTATTTACTGTTAGGTGAACAGAGGCCATCAGGGCGAAAGAAACTGCCCATTTGTTTCCGCCTCCACTAGGGATCGAACCCGGGACCTCAGGGCTACGAATCCGAAGCGCTGTCCACTCAGCCGTCAAGCATGGTATACGAGTCTGCTACTTCCTTGTCTTTGCTTTGAAGAGATAATTTCGGGTTCCGGTTCGAACCCGGAATCTCAGGACTACGAATCGAGTCTTCTAGGAGTTGATCTAGAAGGCTGGTAGTGTGAAGGACAGGTGTGGGGGGGTGTAAGGCAGGTGTGGGGGGGTGTGGGGCCTGGAGGGGGTATTAATGTAGGCTGGCCATTCGAGATTAATGACTTATATCTCACCACCACCTGATACTGCCCGCAGGTGCTGCAGTCCCTACTCCCCCCTCCCCCTCCAAGGGCCTCTCCCCCCCTCCAAGGGCCCCTCCCCCCCTCCAAGGGCCTCCCTCCCTCACGGTCAAGGGGGGAGGAAAGGACCTGAATCGATGGGACGGACCCTGGCTATACCTCTCCTGCACCTTCTAAGATGACGGCCCTAAATCGATAATGGTGAACCCTTAGCGGGTTTTAAGCTTCCGGCCCCTTAATTGACTTCCCCTTAGGCAAGACCCGGCCCTCAAGGGCTACACCAGGCGACCCTGAAGCGACAATAACGAGGCTGTTAGGTCTCTTGGTCGACGACTATCTGTAAGGGTCGTCGACGCGGACGACTCCTATGGAAATTAATCTGTTGGACCAGAAGTCAGGGTGTTGGACCTGAAGTCAGTTGTGTTGGACCTGAAGTCAGTTGTGTTGGACCTGAAGTCAGGGTGTTGGACCTGAAGTCAGGGTGTTGGACCTGACTTCAGGGAAAGGGGCAAGAGCGGTTGGCTGCTCTTCTGAATCAGGGGCGGGGATTAGGGGTCATTTAAGGAAGCGGCTTTTGGTCCCTAATTCCCGGCAACCCCTTAAATCAGGGACGGTGATCAGGGCTTATTTGTTGCCCCGTTAACTTAGGGGTATATTGATGATGTGGGAACGGAGGGTGGTCGTGGTGTAGTGGTGGTCGTGCTGGTCCTGTGGTCGTGCTGTAGGGTGGTCGTGGTGTAAGGTGGCCGTGGTGTAGGGTGGTCGTGGTGTAGTGGTGGTCGTGCTGGTCCTGTGGTCGTGCTGTAGGGTGGTCGTGGTGTAAGGTGGCCGTGGTGTAGGGTGGTCGTGGTGTAGTGGTGGTCGTGCTGGTCCTGTGGTCGCGAGTCGTTCTGGTGACTGTGGTAGTTAGGGTAAGAGGAGAATGACCTTGTTGGTGAGGGAATGCTTGGTTCTCCCTGGCTTGTGTGCTGGTGGTAGTGGTGATGCTGGTAGTGGTGGTGCTGGTAGTGGTGGTGCATCTTGGTGTAGGCTGCGGCGGAACTCGCCACCATCCTCCTTTACCCTCTAGGGACACGCGCCCTCTCACACTATCTCCTCCCCCCCCCCCCCCACCACCACGACTCTGACACTGCTAGCTACCACCATCACCACCCTCTACCACCACCAGTAATCACCTACAAGAGGGGTAATACATGTAAACAGCGAGGGGGGGGGGGGTGAAACGACTCACGGGTTATACAATCTAGATAACTAATATAGAGCTGGAACACACCGGGTCGACTGCATCTTCCTCGACTGTCATAAAGCATTTGACATTGTTCCTAGCGAGAGGCAGGATGGAGACACTAGCAGGGAAGACGCTGATCTGGGTAAGGGAGTGCCTGCAGGAGAGGAAACAGAGGCAGAGAGAGCCACTTCAAGCTGGAGGAATGCTTGTAGCAAGCTCCAACAGCCTGGTTGATCAGTCCGGCAACCAGGAGGCCTGGTCGAGGACCGGGCCGCAGGGACGCTAAGCCCCGGAAGCACCTCAAGGTAAGGTAAGCTGGGGTCCCGCCACAGCAGCAGGAGCTGTCATCCGGATTCGAATCTATGCGCTGGGTACTCACAAGACTATTTAGAATTATTAAGGAATTTCCATTATCTTGTTGAGGTTATCTTGAGATGATTTCGGGGCTTTGCGTCCCCGCGGCCCGGTCCTCGACCAGGTCTCCTCCTTACATCCCCCCCCCCATAAGGAAGCAGCCCGTAGCTGTCTAAACTCCCATGTACCTATTTACTGCTTGGTGAACAGAGGCATCAGAGTGAAAGAAACTGTGCCTATTTGTTTCCGCCTCCACCGGGGATCGAATCCGGAACTTCAGAGTACGAATCCCGAGTGCAGTCCACTCAGCCGTCAGGCCCCCCAATTATATTATGATATACTTACTCTATCTTTGAAAATTGTCTTTATCTTATAATGATGCCAACTTTAAATAGTGATTTGTTATGTTTAATGTTGATAAATTGTTAATTATTGTTCCACTACTTCCAGTTCGCTATTCATATATCTACACACACACACACACAAGGAAGCATTAGGCAGTAATGTGGTGGAGGCTGACTCCATACACAGTTTCAAGTGTAGATATGATAGAGCCCAGTAGGCTCAGGAACCTGTACACCTGTTGATTGACAGTTGAGAGGCGGGACCAAAGAGCCAGAGCTCAACCCCCGCAAGCACAACTAGGTGAGTACACACACACACAGCAGTTATGTATCTCACTGCTCGATACAGCTGTATTTCATAATGTATTACGTATCATCGAGTTCATCACTGTATTTGATGAGTTGAGCCTGGCCCCAGGCGGGGCTCGGGGAGTAGAACTCTTGAAACCGTCTTCAGGTACGTTCCAGGTATACCCAAGACTGCCTATATAAATGTAAAAATAACTTGTATAACATGTGTGGAGCCACGTGTCTAAATTACCTTGTTATATGTTAAATATTATTTATTATTAATTCATTTAAAGCGAAGGTTTTCACTGGTAGATTTATTTTTGTGTAAACTAAATTCTTAATCTAGATTTTCTCTCGTCTTTTCAGGTAAATCCGTGTGGCAGCCGTAAGAGGGGAAGTGTTCACGACATACAAATCTTGTGAGTACATGATTAAATGAATCGGAGAATGAATTCATTATTGTTGTGAATGGGATCTTATCGCCGTGTTGATGAATACAAGAGTGATTTAGTTGGAGTAGTTTACAGTAATATGATTAACACACTCACACACAAGGGGGTCCTAATGGCTGAGTGGACAGCGGTCTGGAATCGTAATCCTAGGGGTCCGGAATTACTCAGGTGGAGGTGCCAGGGTGTGTCAGGTGGTGGTGCCAGGTGGTGCCAGGGAGTGCCAGGTGGTGCCAGGTGGCACTGCTCTCCCCTGCAGATAACATAAAAGTGTAGAAGGGGAGAGGGCGAGGAGGAGTGCCAGCGAGGGAGAGTGACGAGGGGAGAGACTTCTCTCTCACATAAAGGTGGACGGCGCCCTCTCGCCCTCCTCCTGCTGCTCCTGCTGGCACTGCTGCTCCTGCTGCTGCTCCTGGCACTGCTACTTCTGGCAATGCTGCTCCTGGCACTGCTGGGCCTGCTGTTCCTGCTGCTCCTGGCACTACTAGGCCTGCTGTTCCTGCTGCTTCTGGCACTGCTGTTCCTGCTGCTGCTGCTGGCACTGCTGGTCCTGCTGCTCCTGGCACTGCTGCTGCTGAAGTCACTGAGGAATTTCCATTGCTATGAAGTCACTGTTCAACAATGCAATCCATCTGATAAAGTCACTTGTATCAATATCAAGCAACTGAGTGTTTAAACCTTATTACCCACCACGAGAGAGGGAGTGGGGGGGGGGGGGTTCATAATGATTTATTCCCGTTGTCGGGGACAGGCAGCCTGCGTATATATCCTCCCCACCTTTCTAAAATGCCAGCAGTTACGGTGTTGGGTCAGTGGACCACTGTAAACTGTGTCGTTAGCCTCTCAAAGATGTCTTAGGGGCCTCCTAGCCTCTCCAAGATGTCCTAGAGGGCCTGCTAGCCCTTCCAAGATGTCCTAGGGGCCTCCTAGCCTCTCAAAGATGTCCTAGAGGGCCTGCTAGCCCTTCCAAGATGTCCTAGGGGGCCTGCTAGCCTCTCCAAGATGTCCTAGAGGGCTTGCTAGCCCTTCCAAGATGTCCTAGGGGCCTCCTAGCCTCTCAAAGATGTCCTAGAGGGCCTGCTAGCCCTTCCAAGATGTCCTAGGGGCCTCCTAGCCTCTCAAAGATGTCCTAGAGGGCCTGCTAGCCCTTCCAAGATGTCCTAGGGGCCTCCTAGCCTCTCCAAGATGTCCTAGAGGGCCTGCTAGCCCTTCTAAGATGTCCTAGGGGCCTCCTAGCCTCTCCAAGATGTCCTAGAGGGCCTGCTAGCCCTTCCAAGATGTCCTAGGGGCCTCCTAGCCTCTCCAAGATGTCCTAGAGGGCCTGCTAGCCCTTCCAAGATGTCCTAGGGGCCTCCTAGCCTCTCAAAGATGTCCTAGAGGGCCTGCTAGCCCTTCCAAGATGTCCTAGGGGGCCCTGCTAGCGTCTCCAAGATGTCCTAGGGGCCTCCTAGCCTCTCCAAGATGTCCTAGGGGGCCTCCTAGCCTCTCCAAGATGTCCTAGGGGCCTCCTAGCCTCTCCAAGATGTCCTAGGGGCCTCCTAGCCTCTCCAAGATGTCCTAGGAGCCTCCTAGCATCTCCAAGATGTCCTAGGGGCCTCCTAGCCTCCTATTGACGGCTACAGCCTGTCCTCCTACAACCTGTCCTCCTACAACCTGTCCTCCTACAACCTGTCCTCCTACAGCCTGTCCTCCTACAACCTGTCCTCCTACAACCTGTCCTCCTACAACCTGTCCTCCTACAACCTGTCCTCCTACAGCCTGTCCTCCTACAGCCTGTCCTCCTACAAAGAACGTCGCATTTCGCACGTATACGTTACATAAGCCCAAAAACTGTCATACTAGAAAATGGAAGCGGCTGACGAAAGTGACTCACTGTCCCGTTTTCTGTTTTACGACCTCTGGCAGGTTAGGAGAGACTACTTTAAACTGACCATTTTCTTGACGCTAGGAAACCTTAGGAGGCCGAGCTGCTGTGCGGAGGTAGAACTTACGGCTTAACTTAGTGAATAAGCACTATGAGGGGTAGAACTTAAGGCTTAACTTAGGGAGAACTTAGCAGTGATTGGCTTCAGGAGGGCATGGTGGTGCCTCAGGCGTGCCCAGGGGTATTACAGGGTATGGCAGACCCTGTATTAGTGAAGGGAACTATGAGGAGGAAGCGCCAAGTCGTAATATTACTACTATATAGCACTTGGAACGGGTCTGGATAAGGATTTGGGATGGGACGGGGGGAAGGAATGGTGCCCAACCACTTGTAGACGGTCGGGGATTGAACCCCGACCTGCATGAAGCGAGACCGTCGCTCTACCGTCCAGCCCAAGTGGTTGGGTCATGTAATAGTGAGATAACCTATAATTTTCACCTTTTACTGCCCAAGCCCGGCCCAAGGCCAGGCTTGACTTGTGAGAGTTTGGTCCACCAGACTGTTGCTTGGAGCGGCCCGCAGGTTCACGAAGAGTTACGCAAGCACTTACGAACCTGTACATCTTTTCTCAATCTTTGGCGGCTTTGTTTACAATTATTAAACAATTAATGAGCTCCGAAGCACCAGGAGGCTGTTTATAACAATAACAACAGTTGATTGGCAAGTTTTCATGCTTGTAAACTGTTTAATAAATGTAACCAAAACCGTCAAAGATTGAGGAAAGATGTACACGTTCGTAAGTGCTTGCGTAACTGCTTCATGAATCTCGCCCCAGGTTCGTAAGTGCTTGCGTAACTGCTTCGTGAATCTCGCCCCAGGTTCGTAAGTGCTTGCGTAACTGCTTCGTGAATCTCGCCCCAGGTTCGTAAGTGCTTGCGTAACTGCTTCGTGAATCTCGCCCCAGGTTCGTAAGTGCTTGCGTAACTGCTTCGTGAATTCCTACTTTGAACGACCCACGTAAATCCCAGCTGTGTCTGGGTACAAGTGACAGGATGAACAACCCAACGGGTTTTCTTCCTATTGGGGAGTGTTGTACATGCTGCTATGGTGGTGTGTCCACTCACAGGATGAGTGACGCTGCCCAATACTGTCACTATGGCGGTGTGTCCACTCACAGGATGAGTGGGGCTGCCCAATACTGTCACTATGGCGGTGTGTCCACTCACAGGATGAGTGGCGCTGCCCAATACTGTCACTATGGTGGTGTGTCCACTCACAGGATGAGTGACGCTGCCCAATACTGTCACTATAGCGGTGTGTCCACTCACAGGATGAGTGACGCTGCCCAATACTGTCACTATGGCGGTGTGTCCACTCACAGGATGAGTGGCGCTGCCCAATACTGTCACTATGGCGGTGTGTCCACTCACAGGATGAGTGGCGCTGCCCAATACTGTCACTATGGTGGTGTGTCCACTCACAGGATGAGTGACACTGCCCAATAATGTCACTATGGCGGTGTGTCCACTCACAGGATGAGTGGCGCTGCCCAATACTGTCACTATGGTGGTGTGTCCACTCATAGGATGAGTGACGCTGCCCCATACTGTCACTATGGCGGTGTGTCCACTCACAGGATGAGTGGCGCTGCCCAATACTGTCACTATGGTGGTGTGTCCACTCACAGGATGAGTGACGCTGCCCCATACTGTCACTATGGCGGTGTGTCCACTCACAGGATGAGTGGCGCTGCCCAATTATGTCACTATGGCGGTGTGTTCACTCACAGGATGAGTGACGCTGCCCAATACTGTCACTATGGCGGTGTGTCCACTCACAGGATGAGTGGCGCTGCCCAATAAACTCGCCCCTCGGGGCAAAATTAACAAAAAAATAGTTAAAATTTTTGAATGCTTCTTTGGGGTCGGCTGCTGAATGGAATGGACTTTGGCCTTTGTTAAAGAGGACGGGCGGCAATGACACTGGTCTGTAGATTAGTGCCATTATCCCCTTGTTTTGAAGATTGGGAATACATTAGCCTCAATCCAAACTTGCGGGAGATTTCCTGTTTCAAGCATTTTATTAAACCCAATTTGATAACATTTAACAAATTATTTCCGGAGCCTCCGTGGTAAAATTAGGTCGGGCACCATTGATTTTGTCATATCTAGATCCTCCAGGAATTTTATCAAGTGTTTTATAGTGACTGCAAGCTATAGTGATGTCATCCAGTGTTTCCTCCAGCCATTCATCTTGCAACCTTGGTCTCCATGCTGGCTCTATGGTAAAGACCGCGTGGGACATTTTATCGAGTTTCTCGCACATTTCATCATCATTTTCGATGAGAGAGATATTGCTTGTTTCTTCAATCTGAGTACATGGTCTCACTCTGGTAGTGGTGGTGGTGGAAGTAATGGTGATGGTGGTAGTGGTGATTGTGGTAGAGGTAGTGATTGTGGTGGTGGTGCTTCTAGTGTTGTGGCTACTTGTAACGCCAGCAGCAGAAGCAGGAACAGCAGCAGCAGCAGGAACAGCAGCAGCAGCAGTATGGCGGGGTTGAGAGGGGTCAGGAGACGAACTGCGGCCGGGGGTCGTGGATGGGTGATGATGGGGGGGGGGGGGGGGAGGGGTCATCAAACTCATCAAGCGTAGCCATCATGACAGCCTACCCCGCCCCCCCCCCACTGCCCACCCCGGGGGGGGGGGGGGTACGCGCCTACACCACCAGAGGGGTTCAAGGTGTTCGTAAAAAATTACGAACAGTGTTCGTAAATTTCGTAAGGAACTTGGGGGTTCCTCCCTCATCGATTTATAAGGGAAAATGTGGTAGAGTTTCCCCTCTACCCTGGGGTAAGGGGGGGGTTGGGTGGTAAATGTCCCCCCCTGGCTACCTGAGTTTTTTTTGGGGGGGGGGGCGGCTCTCCCCTCAGCTTTCAAGAAGGGGGGGAAGGGTAGGCTTCTCACTTTCCCTGTGGTGGTCCCTACCTTGAGGTTACCTAGCAATAATTTCGAGGATCAGTTTCCCCTCGGTCCGGTCTCCGAACAAGGCTCCTGGGTTGATCTGGCACAGGAATCACAGCCTGGTTGATGAGAAGTTTGTCAGTATTATTGCTACTCTGAACAAGTTCCAAGCAGCACGGACTATGGTGAGCCCGTAGTGGACTTACCTGGCACAGGAGCGGGGCAAGTAGCACGGGCTATGGTGAGCCCGTAGTGTACTTACCTGGCACAGGAGCGGGGCAAGTAGCACGGACTATGGTGAGCCCGTAGTGTACTTACCTGGCACAGGAGCGGGGCAAGTAGCACGGGCTATGGTGAGCCCGTAGTGTACTTACCTGGCACAGGAGCGGGGCAAGTAGCACGGGCTATGGTGAGCCCGTAGTGTACTTACCTGGCACAGGAGTGGGGCAAGTAGCACGGACTATGGTGAGCCCGTAGTGTACTTACCTGGCACAGGAGCGGGGCAAGTAGCACGGGCTATGGTGAGCCCGTAGTGTACTTACCTGGCACAGGAGCGGGGCAAGTAGCACGGACTATGGTGAGCCCGTAGTGTACTTACCTGGCACAGGAGCGGGGCAAGTAGCACGGACTATGGTGAGCCCGTAGTGTACTTACCTGGCACAGGAGCGGGGCAAGTAGCACGGACTATGGTGAGCCCGTAGTATTACAACCCCCACAGGGGGGAGGGGGAGATCTGCTGTTGCTACCCACCAAAAGTGTACAAACACTCAAGAAATATTTCAAAAAGCTTGTTTGACATTCACCATACACTCTTCAAGAGAGGAGTTATTAATTACGTGTGTGACTGACCTCTGACCTGGCCAAAAGGGGGAGATCCAGGGATGTTTACACATAAGAATCTGGAGTTTAATTTCCTTGCATGAAATATTACATACTTGAAACTATGCTGACTAAGACTAACCCAGGAATTTTTTTAATATACAAGATAAACCGGAGGTCATCTGGGCTGACCTCTTGGAGAAGGCTTCCCTGGGTGTGAACTCTAAGGGGGGGGGGAGGTCCTGGGTGTTACAGTGTACTTACCTGGCACAGGAGCGGGGCAAGTAGCACGGGCTATGGTGAGCCCGTAGTGTACTTACCTGGCACAGGAGCGGGGCAAGTAGCACGGACTATGGTGAGCCCGTAGTGTACTTACCTGGCACAGGAGCGGGGCAAGTAGCACGGACTATGGTGAGCCCGTAGTGTACTTACCTGGCACAGGAGCGGGGCAAGTAGCACGGACTATGGTGAGCCCGTAGTGTACTTACCTGGCACAGGAGCGGGGCAAGTAGCACGGGCTATGGTGAGCCCGTAGTGTACTTACCTGGCACAGGAGCGGGGCAAGTAGCACGGGCTATGGTGAGCCCGTAGTGTACTTACCTGGCACAGGAGCGGGGCAAGTAGCACGGACTATGGTGAGCCCGTAGTGTACTTACCTGGCACAGGAGCGGGGCAAGTAGCACGGACTATGGTGAGCCCGTAGTGTACTTACCTGGCACAGGAGCGGGGCAAGTAGCACGGACTATGGTGAGCCCGTAGTGTACTTACCTGGCACAGGAGCGGGGCAAGTAGCACAGGCTATGGTGAGCCCGTAGTGTACTTACCTGGCACAGGAGCGGGGCAAGTAGCACGGGCTATGGTGAGCCCGTAGTGTACTTACCTGGCACAGGAGCGGGGCATGTGCTGGTCTCTGGAATGGTTTGACTTGATAGACTGCATCTTAAATATGGTCTCCTGGCTGAAGGTATTTGCTGTTACCTAGCAGTAAATAGGTACCTGGGAGTTAGACAGCTGTCACGGGCTGCTTCCTGGGGGTGGAGGCCTGGTCGAGGACCGGGCCGCGTGGACCCTAAGCCCCGAAATCATCTCAAGATAACCCGCATAAAAATCTCAGTACCATCTGCAAAAGATATGGTTTGTGTGTCTTTGGGCCAGATTCACGAAGCAGTTACGCAAGCACTTACAAACCTGTCCATCTTTTCTCAATCTTTGGCGGCTTTGTTTACAATCATTAAACAGTTAATGAGCTCGGAAGCACCAGGAGGCTGTTTATAACAATAACAACAGTTGATTGGCAAGTTTTCATGCTTGTAAACTTTAATAAATGTAACCAAAGCCGTCAAAGATTGAGGAAAGATGTACACGTTCGTAAGTGCTTGCGTAACTGCTTCGTGAATCTCGCCCCAGGTTCGTAAGTGCTTGCGTAACTGCTTCGTGAATCTGGCCCCAGGTTCGTAGGTGCTTGCGTAACTGCTTCGTGAATCTGGCCTCAGGTTCGTAAGTGTTTGCGTAACTGCTTCGTGAATCTGGCCTCAGGTTCGTAAGTGTTTGCGTAACTACTTCGTGAATCTGGCCTCAGTCGAAAGCTTTTGCAAAATGTGTATTTATTATATCAGAGTTTTGCCTATCTTCCAAAATAGGGATTGTCTAGGCTATCTTCTCTGGCCTAGGTTATCTTCCCTGGGCCTAGGCTGTCTTCCCTGGCCTAGGTTATCTTCCCTGGCCTAGGCTATCTTCCCTGGCCTAGGCTATCTTCCTTGGCGATGCGTAGTTCTGCGATGTTTTTTTTGGGGGGCTTGATGAATATAGAATTCCAGGAATCCCGGCCTGGCGGAGAGTGCGGAGGCTTGCTGTCTTTGGCTCTCTGGTCAGTGATATAGTTCACTGTTGGTGTTGGCATTTAGTGAAAACAGTCTATGGTCCTTGGCTTACACTATGGGTCTGTGGTCCCTGCCTCACACTATGATAATGAAATCACCATTCCCGGATGTGGCAGCTCTTGCTAGCAGTAAATAGGGGCATGGGGTATGCACTTAGTCAATGGGGTACGTGGTAGGGGGTCGACTTCTGTCTTCCCCAGGATTTTTGGGGTCAACACCCCCCCCAGAATGCGTGCCCTTACTAGGGGAAGAACGGTTGTAGGTCAGCTCCCACTTATATAAAAATAGGGTGGTTATTACAAGGGAATAGGAGGCCCCTGGCAGGGGAGAGTATTGGGGTCATACCCCTACCCCTTACGGGGTTTGGTGGGGTCAGACCCCCCATTCTTCCGGGGTTGGGTGGGGTCAGACCACCCCATTCTTCCGGGGTTTGGTGGGGTCAGACGACTCCATTCTTCCGGGGTTTAGTGGGGTCAGACGACCCCATTCTTCCGGGGTTTGGTGGGGTCAGACGACCCCCTCCTTCCGGGGTTTTGTGGGGGGCAGCGCCCCCTGGATCTTTATGGAATGAGGATAGCGTTATAGGGGTGGTGGTGGGGGGTAGTGTAGGGTGTGGGCGTGGTGGTGAGGGCGGTGATGGAGGTGTTAGCGTGATGGAGGGGGTGGGGGGGTGGGGGGGGGGCGGGGCAGGGGGTCGCCCACACCAACACTCCCAACTAATGCGTTTTTTCATAGAGTTTCGTTAGGATGCAAGAGAAGGGTAGCGGCGGGTGCGGTGTCGCCGGCCGCCCATGTGACGAGGGCGTGGCGTGGGCGTGCTGGCTTTTAGGGGGCAAGGGGGGGGGGGCGGGCGTGCTGGGCGGCGTGCAGTGGGTTGTATGGAAGAGCGTGTGATTGCGTGAGTGAGAGTGATTGCGTGAGCGAGGGTGATTGCGTGAGCCAGCGAGGGTGAGGGCGATTGTGCGAGCAAGCGAGCGCGAGTGTATTCCCGTGAGGGAGTGAGCGTGCATGTGCGTGCGTGAGTGCGTGTGTGTGCGTGAGAGGAGGGGGTGAGCGATAAGAGGAGAGGTAGCAGCGGCGACACTCCGGCCCCGGCCTGGTGTGGACACTCTACCCCTCCCCGCTGCTCCCCGCCCCTCGCCACCGTCCCCGCCCGCACCTTGGCCACCACTTAGGTTGGCGACGCGAACTTGGCGGACCGTAAAGTTGGCGGGTACGAGGTGGTGTGTACGTGCCGCCACCGCCGCTGCCGCTGTCGGAACCCGCGGCTCTTCCCTCCATTTACCCAGCCTCCAGCGCCCCTAGCGGGCGTGTGGGCGGGGGTCACTAGGGGAGGGGTGTGGGCGGGAGGGGTGGTAGAAGGTCCGGCGACGTGGGCGTCGTGGGCGGGGTGGGTGGAGGGGCGGGTATAAGTGGAAGTGGGCGGCTTCGCACAGGCAAGAGGATGGGGACCAGCCAGCCAGCCGGCCGCCGCCGCCACCACCCGACCCGATAAGCTTCGTCTGCTTTCGCTAACCATCACTCTCGCGACCAGGGGTGGGGTCGTGGGGTGGGGGGAGCCACCAGGGGTGGGGTCGTGGGGTGGGGGGAGCGACCAGGGGTGGGGCCGTCGGGTCAGCGGCTAGGGGGTGGCACCCCCCCCCCACACACACACACACACACACCGCACCAGTGGCACACTATCTGCTGCTAACACCAGAATATCGGCCTTAGTGTCACACGTAAGTCCAAAATAAAGCAAGTCCCAAGGTTTTTTTACAGATACAAGCTGGCACTAGACCCAGACCCTGCTGTGTCTCACGGCACAGAGACGTGATCACAACATACAAAGTCACAAACTCGCCAGCAAGCTGACCCAGACGAGGTCATTGGGGCTAACGGCGTTCACATCTTTTTCTGTATTTATGAGAAAAAATTGGCCGGAATGGAAACCATTTTCATAGGCGCCGGAGTCATAAAAGCGGACCCGGGAGGAGCTGACGACCCTCCCCCCCCCCCTAGGAGCCACCTGGAGGCCAGTATACACAGCAGCTCGGCCTCCTAAGGTTTCCTAGCGTCAAGAAAATGGTCAGTTTAAAGTAGTCTCTCCTAACCTGCCAGAGGACCCACAACAGAAAACGGGACAGTGAGTCACTTTCGCCAGCCGCTTCCATTTTCTAGTACGACAGTTTTTGGGCTTATGTAACGTATACGTGCGAAAAGCTACGTTTTTTTGTAGGAGGACAGGGTGTAGGAGGACAGGCTGTAGGAGGACAGGGTTGTAGGAGGACAGGCTGCAGGAAGACAGGGTTGTAGGAGGACAGGCTGTAGGAGGACAGGCTGCAGGAAGACAGGGTTGTAGGAGGACAGGCTGTAGGAGGACAGGCTGCAGGAAGACAGGGTTGTAGGAGGACAGGGTTGTAGGAGGACAGGCTGTACATACACACACTATCAAGGAAAATTGTTGAGGAAACATTATATATGGATCTCATTCTGAGTCAAGACAGCATCCGTTGATGAATCAGTCAGCCAGTACCAGGGGCTTTAGTGTCCCCGCGGCCCGGTCCTCGACCAGGCTTCCACCCCCCCAGGAAGCAACCCGTGACAGCTGACTAACTCCCAGGTACCTATTTTACTGCTAGGTAACAGGGGCATAGGGTGAAAGAAACTCTGCCCATTGTTTCTCGCCGGCGCCCGGGATCGAACCCGGGACTACAGGATCACGCGTCCAGTGTTCTGTCCGCTCAGCCACCGGCTCCCTGATTCCCTAAGGGTTCCCCAAGGCACTGACAAGCAAGATAGGTAAGCAAGACTCTCCCAGTAAGCATTATAAATATTGCCGGAACAAAGGTGGACTTCTTCAAGAATAAATAAGTTCTTGCAAGAAGTGCCGGAGCAGTCTGTAATGATATATATGGATAAGCCTGGATAACCTACCGGGGTGTGGTGGATGTGTGGGCCTGCGGGCCGCTCCAAGCAACAGCCTGGTGGACCAAACTCTCACAACGTCAAGCCTGGCCTCGGACCGGGCTTGGGCAGTAGAACAACTCCCAGAACCCCATCAACCAGGTATATGTGGGCCTGCGGGCCGCTCCAAGCAACAGCCTGGTGGACCAAACTCTCACAAGTCAAGCCTGGCCTCGGGCCGGGCTTGGGCAGTAGAAGAACTCCCAGAACCCCATCAACCAGGTATATGTGGGCCTGCGGGCCGCTCCAAGCAACAGCCTGGTGGACCAAACTCTCACAAGTCAAGCCTGGCCTCGGGCCGGGCTTGGGCAGTAGAAGAACTCCCAGAACGCCATCAAGCAGGTATATGTGGGCCTGCGGGCCGCTCCAAGCAACAGCCTGGTGGACCAAACTCTTGGAGAGTAGAACAACTCCCAGAACCCCATCAAGCAGGGATCAAGGGAGGATCAGGACAAAGGGAGTGCAAAAGGCAAGAGGAAACAGATATAACTATTGCATTACATTAAAAGAGTCACTCCAGTTGATTAATGGTAAAGGGGCGGGGTCCAGGAGCTGAAGCACATATTCCCCATACTCTACCCTGCACATATTCCCCAATACAGCCCGGCCTCCACATAAAGATTCTCAAGGGAATCGACAGGGTTGATAAAGACAGTCTATTTAACACAAGGGACACAGGCACAAGGGGACACAGGTGGAAGCTGAACGCCCAAATGAGCCACAGAGATATTAGAAAGAACTTTTTTAATGTCAGAGTAGTTGACAAATGGAATGCATTAGGCAGTGATGTGGTTGAGGCTGACTCCATACACAGTTTCAAATGTAGATATGATAGAGCTCAATAGACTCAGGAACCTGTACACCTGTTGATTGACGGTTGAGAGGCGGGACCAAAGAGCCAGAGCTCAACCCCCGCAAGCACAAGGTGAGTACACAGCCACAGACACAGTGACCCACAAATACCTCTCCTCCCTAGCATTGAACCAGTTGTATGGTGGATATGTTATTAGCCAATGTTGGTGCAAGTTGAGAGGCGGGAGGGGGGGGGGGGGGGGGTGCGCACACTCGCTGGAACACGCGTCATAGGGGCTTGACGGTTGAGTGGACAGCGCTCGGGATTCGTAGTCCTGGGGTCCGGGGACCTATCCCCGGTGGAGGCGGAAACAAATGGGCAGAGTGTCTTTCACCCTGATGGATCTGTTCACCTAGCAGTAAATAGATCCAGACAGCTGCTACGGACTGCTTCCTCTGTGTGTGTGTGTGTGTGTGTGTGTGTGTGTGTGTGTGTGTGTGTGTGTGTGTGTGTGTGTGTGTGTGTGTGTGTGTGTGTGTGTGTGTGTGTGTGTGGAAAAAAAATTGACAGTTGAGAGGCAGGACCAAGAGCCAGAGCTCAACCCCGCAAGCACAATTAGATGAGTACTCAGCTCTGGGTTAGCATTTTGACAGCCCATTTTGTATTTGATAATTGTCCCCTTGGTTTTCCTCTTGTTTAATATGTCTAAATATTTGAGTCAGCGTAAATCACTGCTGCTTTTGAATATATTTTTTGTTTCTAGAAATGGTAATGCCATAAGAATGGTAGTTAACTCTGCAACCGTTGTAGAACCTGGGGCCAGATTCACGAAGCAGTTACGCAAGCACTTACGAACGTGTACATCTTTCCTCAATCTTTGACGGCTTTGGTTACATTTATTAAACAGTTTACAAGCATGAAAACTTGCCAATCAACTGTTGTTATTGTTATAAACAGCCTCCTGGTGCTTCGGAGCTCATTAACTGTTTAATAATTGTAAACAAAGCCGCCAAAGATTGAGAAAAGATATACAGGTTCGTAAGTACTTTCGTGAATCTGGCCCCTGGTTCTCAACCCATGATTTTGTGTGGTGTGTAATCACTACGATTACTACAATCAAACATTACAGAATGTTGTTGTCTACACACACACACACTGTGATGGCATTTGGTAAATGTGGCCTTGAACTGATGCTGCATTAAATGAGCTTAAGAGCAATGGCAGGTAAAGTTTATATGTTGACCAGACCACACACTAGAAGGTGAAGGGACGACGACGTTTCGGTCCGTCCTGGACCATTCTCAATCGACTTGAGAATAGTTCAGGACGGACCGAAACGTCGTCGTCCCTTCACTAATGTGTGGTCTGGTTAACATATTTCAGCCACGTTATTGTGACTCCTCGTCTGTATATGGATAATATATGTACTAGAAGACAAAGACTCGATAAACCTAGTAACATAGAATCTAAATCTAAACATAGAATCTAAATCTAAACATAGAATCTAAATCTAAAAGCCTCACTCATCCTCATACTAAACACTACTCATAGCTTCACTTCACCCTTATGAAAAGCTCTTCTGTACAACACTCTACAGATATCAACCAAGTTTTCCCAAGAATGTCAGCACATCTGCTGGCACTAAGAATGACAACATTCTTAGATATGCAAACTAAAGAACACGATAATATGAGAGCCAATCAGAGCTGCCCACAGAACAGAGTACTGGCACTCACCAGTGTGAAGTGTGTTTAGCACAAGTGTGAGAGAGAGAAGTCCTCACACTCCACAGTGATAGCATTCTGTAAATCACTTCTTGTTTATCGTCTGGAATACTGCTCCATACCACCAGGCTCCCCTGTCACCACCACCAGCTGGGGTCTTCTACCACCACCAGCAGGGGTCTTCTACCACCAGCAGGGGTCCCCTACCACCAGCAGGGGTCTTCTACCACCAGCAGGGGTCCCCTACCACCAGCAGGGGTCCCCTACCACCAGCAGGGGTCCCCTACCACCAGCAGGGGTCCCCTACCACCACTACCACCACCCCCGCCACCAGCAAGGAACAACTTGCCCGATCCTTCACTTTCTGCAAACTCATCTACCTAACTTGGTTTTTCTCCTGGCTCAGCCTGGGGTGTAGTGTATCCTGGGGTGTAGTGTATTTTGGGGGTGTAGTGTGTTCTGGGGTGTAGTGTGTTCTGGGGTGTAGTGTATCCTGGGGTGTAGTGTATTTTGGGGGTGTAGTGTGTTCTGGGGTGTAGTGTGTTCTGGGGTGTAGTGTATCCTGGGGTGTAGTGTATTTTGGGGGTGTAGTGTGTTCTGGGGTGTAGTGTATCTTGGGGTGTAGTGTATCCTGGGGTGTAGTGTATCCTGGGGTGTAGTGTATCCTGGGGTGTAGCTATAAGATGTTCCCCATATCCTACGACACTATCAGGGATAAGGGTTTGCCTTGTGTTGGTTCTGGGGATCAATGTACACGCGGCCCGGTCTCTGACCAGGCCTCTTGGCTTGTGGTCTGGTCAACCAGGCTGTTGGACGCGGCTGCTCGCAGCTTGACGTATGACTCGGAGCCTGGTTGATCAGGTATCCTTTGGAGGTGTCAAGTTCTCTCTTGAACACTGTGAGGGGTCGGCCAGTTATGTCCCTTATGTGTAGTAGAAGCGTGTTGAACAGTCTCGGGCCTCTGATGTTGATAGTTCTCTCTTGAACACTGTGAGGGGTCGGCCAGTTATGTCCCATATGTGTAGTGGAAGCGTGTTGAACAGTCTCGGGCCTCTGATGTTGATAGTTCTCTCTTGAACACTGTGAGGGGTCGGCCAGTTATGTCCCTTATGTGTAGTGGAAGCGTGTTGAACAGTCTCGGGCCTCTGATGTTGATAGTTCTCTCTCAGAGTACCTGTTGCACCTCTGCTCTTCAACGGGGGTATTCTGCACATCCTGCCATGCCTCCTGGTCTCATGTGGTGTTATTTCTGTGTGCAGGTTTCGAACCAATCCTTCTAATAGTTTCCAAATGTAAAGTATTGTGTATTGCTAGCGCTCTAGAGAGTACAATTTGAACACATTTAAACAACCCCCAATAATTTTGATGGTTCACTGAATGGATTCGACCCGGTTAAAGACTTCTGGACGTTCTCCAGTTTATGCAATTTCTCCCGCTCTGAATGGGGCAGTTAGGGTGGAACAATGTTCCACTTAGAACGAGGGCAACGCTTCCGCTATAGACAGATTTTTTTTTTACAGATGGGTATTCGTGCCGGCGCTGCATACATAAGGTTGGGGCTGACATAGGTTGCGTATTACATTGGGGAAACTTTTGTCCATCTTCCTGAAGGATATCCAGATGGTTAGGAAATTATTGTTGGCCGCTGATGTTAGTGTGATAATTCTGTGACTGGCTTGACTGCAAGACCTGGGAGCTGGGACCTGGGACGTGGGACCTGGGACCTGGGACTTGGCACGTGGGAGGTTTAGCAATTATCAGAAGTACAAAGGCAGTTGCCGGGAGCAGAACCACTCGCGTCACCAACAGGAAGTTTACTGTCACCCCTGTCACCCTGTCACCCTGTCACCCTGCCAGCCAACGTTTACACCTTGTCATGCTGCCACAAGGTTGCTATTTTTCTTGGTGTCAGCGGGCACCAACTCTGGTGACTGACATTGAAATATTAACACCCATCCCCCCCCCCTCTCACACACACACACACACACACACACTTGAGAGGCGGGACCGAAGAGCCAGAGCTCAACCCCCGCAAGCACAATTAGGTGAGTACACACACACGGGCCCCAGGAAACAGCCCGTAGCAGCTGTCTAACTCCCAGGTACCTATTTACTGCTAGGTGAACAGGTGCATCAGAGTGAAAGATCCTCTACCCATTTGTTTCCACCTCCACCGGGGATCGAACCCGGACCTTAAGGACTACGAACCCGGAGCGCTGTCGCACTGTCCGCCTCACATATACATAGGCTTCGAATGTTAACAAATCATAGGTTTTGTGCCAATGTTTTTAGGACTTTAGGAGACTGCATTTTCCCTTTCAGACCCAAATTTTTGGAACAAAATAATATTAAAGTTGGGAGACTTGAGTCTAGTTAAGGTCATGCTGGCCTGGCCCCAGGCCGGGCTCGGGGAGTAGAACTCTGGAAACAATCTCCAGGTAAGCTCCAGGTATCCTTCTGACATACTAATATGGGTATGACAGTGTCAGGCCACGGAGGAAAATTGAAACAGGAATTTCCTTAAGTACTTTCGTATATTAATACATCTTCAGAAGGAGTATTCTTCTGAAGATGAGTATTCTTCATTCAGAAGGAGTATTCTTCTGAAGATGTATTAATATACGAAAGTACTTAAGGAAATTCCTGTTTCAATTTTCCTCCGTGGTCTGACACTGTCACATTTTTAATCACGTGTTTATTTTCGTGATTTACACACTTATATGGGTATGTTTGTATCATAGTGGGTTATAGTTATATAAGACGGGGTCCAAAGATTATAAACCCTCAAGTCTGTGCTGCGGAGCAGGTTGTTAATATGTGCTATTGTCAAGCTCTTGCAGGAGACGTTTTCAAGTGCTTGGAAGCAGACTGAATCACGGAAAACTATTCCTTCTGTCTCTTATTGTATTGATTTTTTGTATTAATACATTAGGTACATCTGCATTTGTGCAGCTGCCCTAGACTATATGAAGGAGCGTACAGTGTGTCAAAAAGCTAGCTACGTGATACTAAAACTCCCCATCTCGCAGGATGGTTAGTCATACAGAGGCATGTGATCAGTAGTCTGCCCTGGCAGACTCTGGGAGCATTATGAGGATATCATCAACACAAGAGTGAATAAGGTAGCAGTGGTAATACAAGTCCTCATCTCGCAGGATGGTTAGTCATACAGAGCCATGTGTTTAATAGCCTGCACTGGCAAATGTTGGGTACACTGTGAGGATATCTTCAAGAATACGAGAGTGAATAAAGTAATTGCAAAGCTCCAGGTACCTCATGCCAACTGGTCTGAAAGGTCTAATAACTGGGCATTCAGTGATGTAGTGCGGGAGATCATGCCGTAGTTCCTGCTCACAGAGTTTGCAACTGGAGTGCTCAGGATTGGGAGACCCGTCACCTGCAGCCACCTGCCACAGGTAACGGTAACCCAACCTGATCCTTGCAACCACTGTGTCGCACAGTCTAGTGGACATTTTGTGCTGTCCATAGATGTAGGTTTCAGATCTGAACAAATCATAGCTTTTTATACTAGTACTTTCAGGTCGTTGGGAGTCAGTACGTTCTTTCCTATCAGATCTGAATGTTTGGACCAATACAGTTATAACAGCAGAGATGGGGATACCTAGATCTAATTCAACTTCAAACTTGTTACACGCTAATTTAGCTGCAATGTCTGTCTCATTATGATGGGTTATATTTATGTGTGAAGGTATCCATACAAAGGAGATTCGAGACCCTTTACTCTGTGCATCAATTAGGTCATTTATAATTGGGAGTATGAGGTTCTTGCTGTCGATCTTCCAAGAGAAGTTTTCGATTGCTTGAAGAGCAGACTTTGAATCGCAGAATATTATTCCTCCTCCAATATTTTTTAATGTGCTGGTTGCTAAATGTAATGCTGCTAGTTCTGCTTGTGTGGAGGTCAGCCAGTTGTTTAACCTGACACTGACAGACTTTGTGCAGATATTATTTCTATAAAACCTACATGCCGCTGCAGTCCGTCCAGTAGAAGACTGGACTGAGCCGTCGGTGTAGACACAGTGCTCGTGAGATCTTAGACTCTCGATGGAGGAGGCAATTGTTTCAAGAGTGACAGCTTTGAGTAGAGCAAGATTCTCATTATCTTTCTTGGTGACAGGTGTGTATGATACTTGAATGGTGGGGCACAGATAAAGAGGAATATCAGAGACAAGTAGATTGCACTTAAAAGCAATGTTAAGCTTAATGAACTTCAGACCTTCACCAAATAAATCTACGGTTGTCCCCCATAACATTTCATTACATCACCGAAAATAGTCAGACAATAGTCACAACTTGTATTAAGCAAATGTTATCGCAAAATTGTGCTTACAGAGGTTGAGCTTCGGCTCTGTGGTCCCGCTTCTCGACATCCAACCAACTGGTATACAGGTTACAGAGCCTGTTGGGCTCTGTTATAGCTACATATGATGATAGTTTTGTTGTCAGGTTCCACCACCATTTTTCTCTTTATTGACTTCACATTTGTGAGGATAGTGAGGCAGAGTGGGTGGGGGATAGTGAGGCGGTGTGGGTGGGGGATAGTGAGGGGTTAATGACGGGGTGTAGTCTGATAGGGTTTAGGAGGGAGCGTAATGGTGTAGATGGTGTAACCATTCACCATCTACACACCTCATTCCTCACACCTCTCCTGTGGCTCCTCACTAATATATACATCTCAGGTACCTACAGCTGCTCATGAAATACAATTACACTGTACTCTCAAAAAGTACTTTAGAAAGGAGACGAGAGAGATACCAAATAATATACACATGGAAAATACTGGAGGGTCAGGTCCCAAATCTACACAGTAAAATAACAACGTACTGGAGTGAACGATATGGAAGAAAATGTAGAATAGAACCAGTGAAGAGCAGAAGTACCATAGGCACAATCAGAGAACACTGTATAAACATCAGAGGTCCAGTGAAGAGCAGAAGTACCATAGGCACAATCAGAGAACACTGTATAAACATCAGAGGTCCAGTGAAGAGCAGAGGTGCCATAGGCACAATCAGAGAACACTGTATAAACATCAGAGGTCCAGTGAAGAGCAGAGGTGCCATAGGCACAATCAGAGAACACTGTATAAACATCAGAGGTCCGCGGTTGTTCAACGTCCTCCCAGCGAGCATAAGAAATATTGTCGTAACAACCGTGGACATCTTCAAGAGAAAACTATATAGTTTTCTCTTTAAGAAGTGCCGGACCAACCAGGCTCTGATGGATATGTGATGATTATTGATGAAGATTAAGCCACCCAAGAGGTGGCATGGGCATGAATAGCCCGTAAACTGTCTCCCTGTTGTTTTAGCTACTCAGAACGAAGTGTCTATGTAGCACGGGCTATGGTGAGCCCGTAATGTCTCTATTGTTTCTCTTACACGTGTGTGAGTGGTTCTGGCACCACCTCGCCTCACCATGCCACAGTTAGATCATCTATACCAGGAACCTTTCCCCTCTCTGACCTACTCATAGTTTTAATAATTTCCAACCCTCTCTCTCCTCCCGTTTAGCTGACTACCTCTTCCCTTTGTTCGTTCTTATATTCGCTTCTGGTTCACTTTGGTGGACTTTAATGTTCGCTGTTCATCACTTGGGGCTACCTTCTATTTTTCCCATTTCTAAAACATTTTTAAACATTCTAAAACATCGCCCTTCTCTCTGAGCCCGTTCCTGACTCAACCGTAGTGTCCCCGTTCCTGACTCAACCGTAGTGTCCCCGTTCCTGACTCAACCGTAGTGTCCCCGTTCCTGACTCAACCGTAGTGTCCCCGTTCCTGACTCAACCGTAGTGTCCCCGTTCCTGACTCAACCGTAGTGTCCCCGTTCCTGACTCAACCGTAGTGTCCCCGTTCCTGACTCAACCGTAGTGTCCCCGTTCCTGACTCAACCGTAGTGTCCCCGTTCCTGACTCAACCGTAGTGTCCCCGTTCCTGACTCAACCGTAGTGTCCCCGTTCCTGACTCAACCGTAGTGTCCCCGTTCCTGACTCAACCGTAGTGTCCCCGTTCCTGACTCAACCGTAGTGTCCCCGTTCCTGACTCAACCGTAGTGTCCCCGTTCCTGACTCAACCGTAGTGTCCCCGTTCCTGACTCAACCGTAGTGTCCCAAAGTGACCTCCACCTTTGTTTTACCTTGTTCTTTGGTTCTCTAGGAACCTGGGATCATGTTATACTATTGCCAGACATCACAGTTCTCTGCATCTCAGAATCTAAGTCAATAGGGGAAAGAAACTGACCTCGCGACCCTGATGTTTAAAGAACGTTACCCTAGACTATACTACGGGATCACCATAGCCCGTGCTGCTTGGAACTTTTTGTTCCAGGTAGAGAATCTTAAACAACAACAACAACCTATCTTGAGGTTATCTTGAGATGATTTCGGGGCTTTAGTGTCCCCGCGGCCCGGTCCTCGACCAGGCCTCCACCCCCAGGAAGCAGCCCGTGACACCTGACTAACACCCAGGTACCTATTTACTACTAGGTAGGGACATAGGGTGAAAGAAAGTCTCCCCATTGTTTCTCGCCGGCGCCTGGGATCGAACCCGGGACCACAGGATCACTAGTCCAGTGTGCTGTCCGCTCGGCCGACCGGCTCCCTAGACTATATGAAGGGTTACAGTGTGTCAACATTACGGGCTCACCATAGACCGTGCTACATGGACACTTCGTCCTGAATAGCTAAATCTTTAACAACAACAACATGCGTCAACAAGGGTCAGATGATGTCAAGAAGTAGATTAGTGATTTTGAAAGCCACATGTAAGAGGATAGTGAGATAGATAGTGTAAGATAGTGAGAAAGTAAGAGGATAGTGAGATAGATAGTGTAAGATAGTGAGAAAGTAAGAGGATAGTGAGATTCAGGTGTGTGTGGATGGTGACAACAGTGGTGGTGAGCACACGTGTTGAGGGGGGGGGGGAGGGGGGGGGGTAGTGGGTCCACTTGTTGCTCCTCAGACCAGCTGAGGCCCCCCTACCCCCACCCCCCTCTAGCACAGCTGTTGCAACCCCTTCCTAACTTGGCCCTCCCCCACACCTGACTTCCCCTCCCCCCCCCCCAAGCCCACACCTGTCAAAATGAACTGTTGCATGGTATGTATTGATTGGGTTGCAATTTGCAATGCGGTATGCCAAGAGGTGTTTTAAGAGTGTTCGCAATGATGATGATTATAATATGTTCTTGTTGTTGTTGTTTCAGAGCCGGAGAGTCGTGGATGAGTTTGATGAGTGGTGCGGGAGGCGAGTGGTGAGGGCTGCCTGGTGAGGCCCGCCTGGTGAGGCCCGCCTGGTAAGTGGTGGGTGATGGAGGGCGCCAGGTCGCTACTCTCAGACAGACTTGAGGCTGCCAAAACGCACCTGCAGGCCCACGAGTCACCCCCTGCCCCCCCAATCCCCCCCGAGAGGGTCAGGTCCCCCCTCACCCTTCTTCCGGAGAGGGTGAGGTCGCCCCTCACCCTGCACATGGATAGCGCCACTTCGCATCTCACCTCAGTAGCGGAGAGCTTCAAGACACACTTTCCTCAAGGGTCTGATGAAACTAAGTCCCTCCTGCTGCAGGGTCTGGAGGGTACCATGTCCCTGCTGGCTGCCCGGGGCATGGAGGGTACCAAGGCCATGTACCCTCTGGCCATGGACAGCCTGAGGGCCTTCCTACCCTATGGAGGCGAGTGCGTCAACTCTTATCTTCAGGAGCGACTGGACTCGTCTCTCAAGGGCGTCCGGGAGAGGAAGGACTCGTGTACACCGGACTCTCCGGGAGATGCTAAGCGAGTCTTGGAGCACCACAGAGAGCACAGGACTCACAGGAAGGTTGCTCACAGCCCAAAATCTCAGCTCTCTAACCCTAGGCATGACGCCCATCTTGTACACGCCATCAGGTTAGTCCTAACTTAGAATTCTAGTGTCGATTGATCTTATTATCAAGACAATATTAAGTTCTTTGAGATTCACAAATGCCAAATTATGTCAAGGATTAATAACATTATGGAAATTTGATTGCTAATGTGGAGTTTTCACTCTGTGTTGAACTACTTGGGCTGGACGGTAGAGCGATGGTCTCGCGTCATGCAGGTCGGCGTTCAATCCCCGAGCGTCCAAGTGGTTGGGCACCATTTCTTTCCCTCGTCCCATCCCAAATCGTTAACCTGTGATGGTGTGGGTGCTACACCCTGGCACCCACAACAACACCCCCCCCCCTCACCCTCCAACCATTGCCCTCCACCTGTCACCCCCACAACCCTCACCCCACAGCAGTCACCCCACAGCTGTCACCCCACAGCTGTCACCCCACAGCTGTCACCCCACAGCAGTCACCCCACAGCAGTCACCCCACAGCAGTCACCCCACAGCTGTCACCCCACAGCTGTCACCCCACAGCAGTCACCCCACAGCAGTCACCCCACAGCAGTCACCCCACAGCTGTCACTCCACAGCAGTCAACCCTCACAGTCCCCCCCCCCCCACAACCCTCACCACCCCCCACAACCCTCACCACCCCCCCCCACAACCCTCACCACCCCCCCACAACCCTCACCACCCCCCCACAACCCTCACCACCCCCCCACAACCATCACCCTCCACTCCTCGCCTACACCAGTCTCTTGATGTATATATATATATATTTATCGGGTTAATTATTTTAATATGTTTCCGGCATAGAAAAAGAATTCAATTCACTTTGCTTCATTTCGCGCACAATTAATATTTATGAAACTCAAAATAGTTTGTGTATTTTTTGTTTATAAAGTGCGAGGGTGAGGGGGTGGAGTGGAGGGGGGAGGGGGTGGAGTGGAGGGGGAGGGGGAGAGTGTCAGGGGGTAGTATCAGGGGGATGGTGTGAGGGAGGTGCAAGTTACAGAAGGACATTGATAAACTCCAGGGGGGGGGGTCAAATAAATGGACACTAGAATTCAGTCCCAACAAGTGTAAGGTAATGAGAATGAAGTACAGCAGAAATAGCACCACTCCATAAAGGAGAAAATAAGGCAGAGGCAAAAAAATTACAGACCGATAGCACTAACATCACACATCATAAAAATCTTTAAGAGTGCTAAGAAGTAAGATCACAAAATACATGGAATCACAGCATCTCGACAACCCCGGACAACTTGGTTTCAGAACAGGAAGTTCTTGCCTGTCACAGTTGATGGGCCACTATGACATGGCATTAGATGCCATGGAAGACAAACAAAATGCTGATGTAATTTACACATTTTGCAAAAGCTTTCGACAAATGTGACCATGGTGTTAATGCCCACAAAATGCATTCAAAAGGAATTACTGCAAAAATAGGTAGATGGATCTACAATTTCCTGACTAACAGAACTCAATGTGTAATAGTCAACAGAATAAAATCCGGTTCATCAACCGTGAAAAGCTCAGTCCTCAGGGTACTGTGCTTGCTCCAGTACTTTTTCTCTTCCTCATATCGGACATAGACAAGGACACAATCTACAATACTGTATCATCCTTTGTAGATGACACTAGGATTTTCATGAGAGTAGAAAACAAAGGACATGGTAACCTTAAGGTAAGGAAAGGAGACCAGAAGGCATCTACATCATAAGAGGAAGGTACAGTAACTACAGGAGTCGGGAAAAAGAGAGAGAGATTTGGGAATGGATACAATCCCAATAGTAACACTAGTAGACAGACAGGATAACATCAGCAGGACATGGGATGCTGGCAAATAAAAGAACATCATTTAGACTCCTGAGACTAATGGACCCTACTACATTTAGAAACCTGTACAGTATCAGTACTCCTTCATAGCAATCTCTACAACATTTGTTAGATTAATACTGGAATATGCAGCACCGGTATGGAATTCACATCTTATGAAGCATAAGATGTAAAGAAAGCAAAATGTGAAAGATCTGGGAATTTTGTGATGATCTGGCATTTAGTGAACATAACCGAGCAAATATAGCAGCAGCCAGGAAAATGATAGGATGGATTATGAGAACGTTCAAATACAAAAACCTCACAGCAAGCAATGCTAATATTTACTATTCAAATCAATGGTGCTGTCCCGTCTTGAGTACTGATCAGTACTTACTTTCAGAGCAGGAGAGATCTCTGAATTAGAGGGAATACATAGAACATATACGACACATATACAGTAAATGATAAAACACCTAAATTATTGGGACCGTCTCATAATTCTCAAAATGTTCTCTTTGGAAAGAAGACTAGAAAGGTATTGAATAATATATACTGTACATAGAAGATACTTGAAGTCCAGGTCCCAAAGTTGTACAGTAGAATAACATACTGTACTGGAATGAAAGAGATGGAAGGAAGGAAATGCAGAATAGAACCAGTGAGGAGTAGGTGCATCATAGGCACAATCAGAGAACACTGTCTGACCATCAGAGGTCCACAGCTGTTCAACACCCTCCTAACAAGCATTAGAAATATTTCCGAAACAAAGGTGGATTTATTCAAGAGGCACTTATCTAAGTCGTTGCAAGAAGTACCGGACCAACCAGGCTGTGGTGGATATGGGGACCTGCGGGTCGCTCCAAGCAACAGCCTGTTAGACCAGGTTATCACAAATCGAGCCTGGCCTCAAGACGAGCTTGGGGAGTAGAACCCAGAACCCTCTCCAGGTATGCTCCAGGTAAATTGGAGCCTGGAGTAGGAGCATAGCAGGAGTAAATTGGAACCGAGTGCCACTTGTGTTAAAAAAATAATGTCTCTTGAAGGATATCATCATCCCAGTAGGTCTAGCCAAAGTATATTGAATCACAATTTATTTTAGTAGACCAATTTATCCAGATGCACAATACTCCTTGATGAACAGTGTAAGTTGCCCATTAGAGACTTGTGTGTATAAAAGTATGATTGCAGACAGATGTAAAGATATGTAGTAATTGCATTATTCCTCCAGGGACAACTGGCATGAAACCTCTTTACCTGTAGTTTACCTGCACTCAGTTTTGAGAATTGTTAGAATACCCAAGTGCAGCCTTGGGGGCCCAGGCTTATATAGTCAGCTGCAGCAGCCCGCAGGCCCACATCTCCACTACAACCTGACTGATCTGGCCTTTTCTGCAGAAATTTGTCCTGTTTCTAGAAAACATCCACATTTGTTCCATCAGTATTTCATATACTTGATGGAAGAAAATTTAAGAGCCACGGACCTCTGATGTTCAGTGTTCTCTGGTTGTGCCTTTGGCACGTCTTCTGTTCACTGGGTCTACTCTTTCTTACCATATTTTTCATTCCAGAAAGATTTTATTGTGCATATTTGGCACTTTTACTTTCCAATCTCTTTTATGTACAGTACAGTATATACTATATGATACCTCTTATCTCCTTTTCAGAGAGTTCATTTTGAGTGTATTGAAATGATGACAGCAATTTAGGTGTAGAAAAAAGCTGCTTATTTAACATTTTATGTGGGCGACCTCATACACACACACACTGAATATTACTTTATCAATGGTGTTCTTGCAGGGAATTACACGAGGAGGAGTTTGGTCTGGACGCCGTGCTACTGGCTGAAGGTGGCCACGTGGGTGCACACTGCGCTGTGTTGGCTGCTGCCTCACCCTTCCTCAAGTCTCTTCTCCTACATGCCAATGACCACCCTGCCATCATCTCTGTCACAGGTGCCCCTACCTCACTTTTGGTACAACTCTTTCATTTTCAGCCATGGTGCAATTAGTTTTCTTCAACTGTCATATTTTATATTTTTTATATTTTTATACATTGTAAATATTACAGCAATTCACTCCCATCAGGTACATCGTTGTCAACTCTGCAGGCATTGGTGACATGCTTGTACACAGGCAACATTCCAGCTGGTACAAGTCTTTATCATTTGGCAGAGGCTGCAAAACTTCTAAAAATGGATGAACTGAGTGCCGTCCTACAGAAAACTTTTATTGCTCAAGGTGGTTCAGTGTTAGAGTTGACCCGGCCCCTGCCAGCTTTGCGGTCTGCTTTATATGGCTCCCAGGGCTTGGCGCTACCCTTGGAGCCACGTACCGAGAAATCGGGCAAGAAAATCCGTAGCAATCGCCTGGACCAGATTCTCTACCAGAAACTTAATGTAAACCACTTGGCACCAGCTGATATTCCAGAACCCTGTCCAGTGCCTCCCCCTGATTCCTCCAGAGTGCCTGTCCTAGAATCTCCCAGAGTGCCTCCCCCAGACCACTGTGGTGGAATCTTAGGTGAGCTGTTAACTAAATCTGACCCCCTTAGGAGTGTATTTTCTAGTGGTGGCTACTCCATTGCTGACCTGGGGTTTGATTCTTCCTGCACTCCACTCAAGCCTCTCAACCTCTCCAAGCCTAACAAGAATCAGTCATCTTCCACTTCAGAAATGTCTTGTCAAACCACTTCCTATACATCTTCCACAAATTCCTCGACTTCCACTACAACATCTTGCAATACATCGGTCTCCAGTCTAGCTTCCAGTCTGGCTTCCCAGACTGACTTCGGTGTAAGTTGTGCAACCTCCCTAGCTTCTACCTTGCCAGGCAGTATGACTGGTCTTCTGCCCGCACTGACGCCCTCCAGCATCATGTCACCGTCTGCCCTTGCTTCCCTAACTTCATCTTCTGCATTAGCTTCCCTGGGAACTCAACATTCTGCATCTTCTGCTCCCTCCAAAAGCAAAAGCTCTAGTAATAGTGGAAGCAGCAGAAGTCGGAGTGGAAGCAAGAGTGGCAGCAGCGGGCGAAGCAGCAATAGCTGTCGGCTAAGCAGCAGCAGAAATTCTAGTCAACATAGCTTACCGTTGCTATATACTCTAAACAGTGGCATCATGACACCTGAAGTGGCCAACGAGGTGTGTGAACAACTCAAACGCAATCCTCAGTTGGCTTCCCTTCCAGGATTTGATAGCTTACACAATTTATCAAATTTGAGCAGCTCAGCCAGTCTTCAGAGTCTTGCTAATCTCCATAACTTATCAAGTTTACAGAGTTTCCCAACACTGTTCCCATTCTTGGCTCCCCCATCACCAGAGAGCCCATTGGTTGGAAATCAAGGCAGTTTGTCTGGAAGTAAAGATTGCCACATGTCGCCTGGTGCTCCCACAAGTGACCCTAGTCTAGCAGCTGGTACCACCTCCACTGAAGTGCCAAATGTTATGAGTCCAGCTTTAATGCCTTCTGAGGATCAGGTTGCTTTGAATTTGAGTAATAGTGCATTAACTTCCCAAAGCGAGTCTCCGAAGTCTACACAAACAGAAGAATTTAGTACTTCCATGCTTGCTCCCAGCAACAGTGCAACCCAAACTTCTAATGACACTAGCGCAGGAGTGGAAGAAAGCGATGAAGCAGCACACACAGTCCACCCGCCTCCCACTGAAATATCTACCAGCTGTCAGACTTTACTCTCGCAAAACTCCCCCGACTCTGCACTCGATGCGGACCAAAATGAAAATAGCAACACCCCCACCACTAATAGTAGTGTAGCGTGTAATATGAGCCACACTAGCAGCAATACCATCATTAGTGGTAATATGGATCCCAGTAGTCTTCCTCTTTTACTGATGAGCTCTGGAGCAAGTTTAGCAGGAATGACACAATCACAAACTGATCTGCCAACAGTTACTGATTTGTCTATGGATACCCACTGCACTACACAACAGGTGAGGACCATTTGATCAAACGTGAATATACAAACTACGATTAATTGCATGGCGTAAACTGGTATCTAAATATTTATATTCCATATATGTATCAGTATCAGTGAAGTTTTATTACAGAACCTCATTAAAGAAGAATTAGGGTAAGGTCAAGATGTAAATATTGTGACATTTATTGAATTCTTTTTGTTGTATTTTGACAGGAGCCAAGTGTGTTGTCCCCAGAAGTTATAGACTGTACAGATGATAATGGTATAGAAGTTATTGAAGAAATCCCTCCTGGCATTAACAGAAACCAAGTTCATGCCCGCAAAACCCTGTATCATTCTGGACATGTTAGTAATAGCAATATTGTACTTTTTTTTAATATATACATACCTTCTTTGCAGAAAATAATTTTGGTAAAAATTTGTGTATTGTATATGCATACATGTGAGTCCAAGGACACGAGTTCTCTCTCACTACAATGCTTCAATACTTCCTCATATATATACCGGTACATCAACATTATTTTGTTTTAATTGTGCAAGCATATGTTCATTTTTATTCTCCTGTTATCCACTTTCATGGGGTGGGAATGATTCAGTGTAGAGAAAAATGGTTAAAAGGGGTTATATATACTAGTATATACTCTACTTAATAATTCAACATTACCACATCATGGTAAAAATTGAAGGGCAAAGAGGTAGAATGTCTGGTTGACAAAGCCCGGGTGCATGGGGGAATTGTGTGAAACCTCGGTTTGTGCTACAGAGAAGCTCCGGGATCCTCGTGAGGGCAGTAGCACTCCAGGTTGCAATTCTTTTGCAATGTCGTGGTGCAGTTGACTGAGGCTCGTCTGGGATCATCCCAGATGTAGGTTCGAACCCTCATCACGGCCCTTATAGATTTGTTCATTTGATATGTCACGCTATTGTGATTTCTGTGTGTAATGACTGATAATATTTATTGTCTGTTATTAGAAGGTATGTCATTGGTATGTTATAAAATTTAATGTAAATGAATTCTACAGATGGGAAGGAAGAGGAAGGGGTGTGGAGAGTGTGAGGGTTGCCAGGTGGTTGAAGACTGTGGCCAGTGTAGATTCTGTCGTGATAAAGCCAAGTTCGGAGGACCAAATAGACTGAAACAAGTGTGTGTGTACAAACGCTGTGTACTCGCAGAGATTGAGCCAGAAGATGCAAAGAAGAGACGAAAGGTAAAGGGGAATTTGAAATATAGAAATATATTATAGAAATGTTGAAATTTTCTGGATATTATGAATGTTTTTTACATTAATATGTTATCCTAAGGTATCCCACTTACTTACCCCATTTGGTAAGATTCTGCTGTCACTGGAGGAGTAGACATGTAGTCAATCAATGTGATGCTTGATGTATGCACACCATAGAGAACCATTTAGACATTCTTATAGGACCACATTGACACTACAGAGTATTGAAGGAAATACTCCAGTTAATGTGAGTTGCACAAAGCTCAAATCATACATTCAAAACGTCTTAACAAACCAACTTCATCAACCCTAAGATGACCAAGGAGGGTCAAAGATGTTGGAAAAATCAGAAACTTCAACTATACTGTAAAGACAGCATGCCACCATTAATCTTCATTGTGTTCAAACAGCATTGCTATTTGTCGTTGATACGACATTGCGCTCCCTGATTCTGGTCTGCTACTCAAGGCCCAACTCTCAGAGAGTTCCAGTTCATTGTGATCAGCAAGCTACACTGTTCACTACAGTATATGGTACTTGCTTGATACCTGCTTGATGGGGGTTCTGGGAGTAGTTCTACTCCCCAAGCCCAGCCCGAGGCCAGGCTTGACTTGTGAGAGCTTGGCCCAACAAGCTTTTACTGAGCAGACTCACTTTATGATTGATTTCCCTTCTTCCTGTCCTTACATGTATGAAGATTGTTTCCTCATCAGGACCAGTGTGAGGTTTGGTGAAGTGGACTGTGTTGTGGAATCAGAAGGCTAGTGTAGTAG
The DNA here is from genome assembly GCF_040958095.1 of Procambarus clarkii. Lineage (NCBI taxonomy): Eukaryota > Metazoa > Arthropoda > Malacostraca > Decapoda > Cambaridae > Procambarus > Procambarus clarkii. The sequence goes on along the minus strand of NC_091210.1, from coordinate 12,935,350 downwards.
GCAGTAAACAAGCCAACCTGGTTGATACCTGGTTGATTGATACCTGACAATCTTATGGTTGCCAGTGAAAGCTTTTATAGTTTTTTTTATGATTTGAACTTCAGCATTCTGCTTTAGTTATAATGATTTCCTCCAGTGCTCCCTTGTGACTCCCTTGTGGTGGTTCCAAGGGACCAATGTCCCTGCGGTTATGTTTTATATTTCCCACGAAGTTGGTACATCAAATGTCATCATATCTGACTGCACAATTCGCTCATCAAGTGACAGCGAGATATTTCCTTATTGGTGCAACCAAATTAGTCTACTCAGAAATGCACTTTTCATATACTGTACATTCAAATCCTGTTATTTGTGATAGTTATGCTTGTAGGAAAAAAGTACTAGAATATTAACAGCTCTTTAGTTCATAAAAACATTTTATGATAGAAATGCCTCCTGAACAAGAAAAATTTATATTTAACTTTGGTTGCAGACAAGTGGAAAAAAGGGTCGTGGAAAGTGTGGAGGATGTGACGGATGTCAACGCACGAGTGACTGTAATGAGTGCTACGCGTGCCTCCACAATGCTGCAGCCCAGCCCCCGGCCCGTAGGAAGGTAAACCATTACAGTATAACTCATATGTATTATTCATTAACAGATGGTTAAGTACAGTGAAACCTCAAGTGACGAGCGGCTCCAGTTACGAGCAGGCCACTTGCAGAAAATATGTCTCGACTGACGAGCTTTCCCTCGATTAACGAGCATTCCCGCTGGTTCTCGGACACCTCCAACAACCGTGTTTTGTTGTCGTTTCGCAAGACGAGTTTTTCACATGACGAGCTCGGTGCCGGAACAGATTAAACTCGTTAATCGAGGCGCCACTGTACCTATGGAGAGTGAGGCCACTTTGCTGGGGTGTAACCTGTATGAGCCTTAAACCTATAGTCAGTGTAATCTTGCCATCAGGTTGGTATTGGTCTTGAAGGCCAGTTCTGTGATGTATTTCAGGATATAGTGTGTATATACCTATCCACTGTACTGCATTTGTCTTTTATTTGATAGATTTCCCCAATTACAGTAACATGTAAGAAAAAAAATTTTCTTTCATGAATTTATAGATAATGTAGCCAGTTCAGTAGTCTGGCTTCTTTGTGTCAGATTTATTCACTTGAACCCCAACACCTCGGGTGAGTTAACCTCTGACAAAATGAATCGTCAGATTACTGAACCAATCAGTTTTGTTTCAAACTTTAATTTTAATGTCCAGAGTACTCTCTGGACATTAAACTAGCACTAGTACCTAATACACTCTGGGCAACTTACATTGATGCCGAGTACTCTCTGGGTGACTCGCATTGATGCCGAGTGTTGAAGTAGAATTGGTAAAGGTTGGAATAAGCGAAGACCATGTCCTGTTTACTATGCAGAATGTGTAATAACGCGTCTGAAAATTTGCACCCAACCCACACATCGGAAAATAAGATGATGTTTCATTCTGGAAAGAATTTATATTTAACCATTATCATGAACATTATCATGACCATTATCATGACCATTATCATGACTTGATAATGATCCAAGAGGGAACAACAAAATGTGATCACTTCCTTTATTTTCAGATGTGTGGAGTTGGTGTTTTTATTTTATTATTAGCAAATGTCTTACATAAAGAGGTATAAGCACATACCACTTTATGATGAATTTATGATGAATTGATATTTGATGAATCAGGTGTGCGAGATGAGGGTATGTGAACAACAGCAAATGGAAGAGGTGCGCGCAGCACTCAGTGTGGCCGGGGAGCCGTCCCCGTACTCTACCGACTCGCTCATGGCCGAGACTATGGGCATTCTCTCTGGAACATCCAGTCCCACGCCAGATGGTCAGCCAAGTACACACAATGATAAAATGAAGTTAATGAGAAAAATGCTGAAGAAGAAATTTGCCCAGCCTTACAGCCGGGTAAGCCCGTCTAAGGTCGGTGGCAGCATGCAATGCTGATACTCTTTTTTTTCTTTTCTTTTTATGATTTTTGCGTGTATGAGCATCCTAACACAACTCACTAATTGAACAATATCATATACAGTACAGTACTTAGCTAATAATATTATTTTTTAAAACGACGTTTTTTTGTTTTTCCAAGCAAATTTAATTTTTATATACTGTATACAGTTTTCATCGTGGTTTTAGAAACAGGTATATCTTTACATACATACATACATACATACTGTACACAAACTTTTCCTTTGATGCATGAATCCCCCAAAATGTTCAAAACAAAGAAAATCCTTAAGTCTATAATAAACGTTATGAATGTGCATTGTCGCCAAACTAGCTACTTGCTATATAGTCGTAATGGCTTGGCGCTTTCCCCCGATAATTTCCTTCCTTTCACTTTTTAGTTTCTCACTCACCGTTCCTTCGAGAAAAAGCTGCAGACAAGGAGTCAGAACAGAAATTATGAACAAGGAAAATATAATTTGACTGAAGCTATTTCAATTTTACAGGTGCGAACCAAATACTACTGCGGGGAATGCCCTGGATGCCAGACGACTACGCCGTGTGGTAACTGTCTGTATTGTGAAGACATGCCCAAGTTTGGAGGACCTGGGCGATATAGACAGGTGAGCAGCAGGAGGGGGGGGGGGGAGGGGGAGGGACACTTTGTGGTCTGGAAATACTGTAGTGTGAGAAAGGTGGATAAAGTGAAAAGTGATATTAAGTGATGTATTACATACGCTTTGAAGAGAAAGGTACAGATGATATAAGGAGAAGAGGAGTGTATGGATGTTTTAGTTAACAATTTACATAAAATATCTATATAAACTGTGTAAACATGTAAATTATGTAAACATCCCCCCCCACCCCATGGACCCATCAAAGAGGGGCTATTGGGGGGGGGCTGACTTTTTTTGGGGCCTGTCCTTGGACTCAATGCATGGGTATTTCTAGGCAGTGTTCCAAGGTCTTCAGCCCCCTTCCTTTAGTGTTGGGGAGTTTGGGGGGGGGGGGTATCCAGGATCAATCATCCCTGGCTCTACTCAGTCATTGCAAGGTGGTTGGGTGCTAGAGTTGTTGCCTTAATTCCTTTCATGTGTAAATCTCCAATCTGTTCTTGGTCACCCAAGCAGGACATGCCAGACCTTTGAATCATTTCCTACCTCTTGGGGCTGTGGCACTTCATCCTTTGAATCATTTCCTACCTCTTGGGGCTGTGGCACTTCATCCCATGTTCAACTTTCCATACGTCTACCTTCAGTCAAGTTAATCTCAAAATAATAATAATAAATTAATAATAATCCTTCATATGGGGAATCCTTTGAATCCTCCATAGATGTTTGAGCTTTTCCTCAGCTACTCCTCCCTGTGTGTGCTTCTGGATGCTTCCCAGTATTCTACAATTTTTTTGGGTTGGCTTTCTTGTTCTATGATACACCTATAGGCCACGACTAATTTATGCTATATTCTATCTTAACATAATTGGATATTTTCCCACACATGTTCCCTCTTCTTTAGGGGGCTTGACATGCTGATTGCAATCCCTGGCCATTCTTCTGACGTTGGTGGAGCTGGTTAGGCTTTGTCTGGGGCAGGTTCCTTCCTTTCAATTCTGTGTTTGGGGTTGTGGTAGCTCTGCCCAGAATGAGCAGTGTAACCGACATTTTGATGTGTTGCACAAGACAAAATAACTTTTGTTCAAGACCAGGGGATTAAGGAGATAAGTACACAGTGCTAATCACAACTGACGAGTACATAATAAGTACATATGTACAGTACGTACATAAGTACTGACAACTGATCAACCAGGCTGTGACTCATACGTCAGGCTGCGAGTAGCCACGTCCAACAGCCTGGTTAACCAGTCCATCAACGAGGAGGCCTGGTCAACGACCGGGACGCGAGGTTGGAAAGCCCCAAAATCACCTCAAGGTAACCTCAAGGTAAGGTACCATGGTGGTGTACAGGTGGAACTAATGGGTGAACTGCTTTATGATGAGGTGGTTCATTCAGCTCTGTCTCTCTTTCTTGTTTTCTATGTTTTGTTTATCATGCCAATTGTCTGTTTTGGCTTGTCTGGTGTCCTTTTCTTGCATTTAGTGATCTAATATCCCCTGATCATTGCACCTCTGATAAGAGGGAACAGCTTTTGGCCCCTGGCCCCAATAGGCTTCAATGACTCATGTGCCTGTTGTAGATTGAATTATGTGGAGCTATCCAGGTAGCTAGCAACAGAGACATTTCATTACATTCAGTGCTGTGTTTTTAATTTTTGTTTTTATCTTGCAGAAATGCGTAAAGCAGTTGTGCGTTTATCATCCACGTCTACAAGCACTAAAGCTCTCCAACCGTAGCAAGTTGACGTACGATGAACAGCACATATCCCACGAAACGCTTTCCCATTTAGGTGCTGCTTTGACGTGCGCGGCAGAAGAAGCCATTGATTTGGGATGTGGAGACAGTCGAGAGAATTTGGAAGAGTTGGAAAGTTTAGAACCTGTTGATGAGGCTGATGATATAACAGAAGGAGAAGACAGCAATGCCACTATACATGTATGTTGGAATTTAGACAAAATATTGAAACAATACAATGGGATCAAAGCTGCACAGATACATCACATTCTTGCAGTCTCAGTCATAATTAAAATAGATTAACTTGTTTCAAATATCGGTAGAGATACGAAGTTACAGTGCACTGTGTGTATACTAGTATGTGTATATATATATATATATATTATATATATATATATATTATATATATATATATGTGTGTGTGTGTGTGTACAGTATATTTATGGATACAAGGTATGTAGCTTTGTAGGTCAAATCTTTAAATATTGGGCCATCTGTGGGCCATCTTTAAATATTCAAACAAATTCAGTGATTAAAAGATATTTCATATATAATTCGTATTAATTTTAATTTTTTTTTTGTTTGCAGGTTGTGAATTCTATGGAAGAAGTAAGATTAGTAAACAGAGAAAGGCAAAAATATAAAGTTGACTGTGCTCCAGTCACTACTGATGTGTGTAATGAAATGGTGAACATTTTGCCAGCTGCCATAGACATTATTTCTTCTAGTAATGTCAACACATGTACTGCCATTACAAAAGCCGCTAGTGCCATTTCTACTTCCGCTTCCACGTCCACACTTAACCTAACCCCAGTTTGTACTCCCATCACTCTGAAAGTTGCAGCCCCTTCACCCATCCCTAGTCAAACTATTATACCGTCTTCAGTGCCAACAACAATTGTTGATAATATTAGGCCATTCAGAACAACAGTTGTTGAAACCACTAAGCCACTTGATGGCGCCAGGCCGCTGCCAACGACAGTTCTTGATGGCGCTAGGCCGCTGCCAACGCCAGTTCTTGATGGCGCCAGGCCGCTACCAACACCAGTTCTTGATGGCGCCAGGCCGCTGCCAACGACAGTTCTTGATGGCGCCAGGGCACTGCCAACGCCAGTTCTTGATGGCACCAGGCCGCTACCAACACCAGTTCTTGATGGCGCCAGGCCGCTGCCAACGCCAGTTCTTGATGGCGCCAGGCCGCTGCCAACGCCAGTTCTTGATGCCACCAGGCCGCTGCCAACGACAGTTCTTGATGCCGCCAGGCCGCTGCCAACGCCAGTTCTTGATGGCGCCAGGGCGCTGCCAACGCCAGTTCTTGATGGCGCCAGGCTGCTACCAATGCCAGTTCTTGATGGCGCCAGGGCGCTGCCAATGCCAGTTCTTGATGGCACCAGGCCGCTGCCAACGCCAGTTCTTGATGGCACCAGGCCGCTGCCAACACCAGTTCTTGATGGCGCCAGGCCGCTGCCAACACCAGTTCTTGATGTCACCAGACCGCTGCCAACACCAGTTCTTGATGTCACCAGGCCGCTACCAATACCAATTCGTGATACTGATAGGTTAATGTCATCAGTGGATGTTGATACCATCAGGTCCATGCCAAAATCATCTGATACCACCAGGTCACTGCCAGCACCAGCTCTTGACACTACTAGGGTAATTCCAGCACGGGTTGCTGATACCATTGGATCAATGCCACCAGCAGATTTTGATGCCATCTCTTCAGTGGCAAACAAAACTCTTGATACCACTAAGTCACTCCCAACACCAACTTTAGAGACCACAAAACCCTTGCTAATACCTACTCTTGATATCACCAAGCCACTCTCAACATCAATTGTTGATAACACAAAACCACTGCCAACATCAGTTGGTGATAACACAAAGCCACTGCCAACATCAGTCATTGATACCACTAGGCCACTGCCATCACCGACGCCTGATCCAGAAGTAACAGAAATAACTGAAAACATCAGTGATGTTGTAGAAGGTGATTTAGATGATGAAGTTGACAATGGTGATGATGAGGAAGAGGTTATATCTGACGCGTCGGATGTTCTGTCACCGCCATCTACTCCTTCTCCTCGACCCCGCTTACGTGGAAGAGGACGTTATCGGGGTCAAAGCCGAAGCAAAGGGAAAATTGCTAAAACGGAGAGTGTCAGTATAAAAAGAGGAAAGCGAACCCTTCGTAGAGGTCGGCGACGAAGAACTCCTCGCTTTAATTTGGAGCCAGATGACAATTCTGGTAAGTAAAGCATTGAATAGTTGTTTATAAGTACAGTGGAACCTTGGTCTACAAATTTAATCCGTTCCAAGAGAGGGTTTGTACACCGAAAATTCATATACTGAAACAAATTTTCCCCATGAGAAATAATGTAAATTGAATTAATCCATTCCACACACCCAAAAATATTAACTTAAAATAATACATTTTATATAGAGTACTACTCATATTTTTTACTATATGATGATGATGATGGTTAATGTCATCAGTGGATGTTGATACCATCAGGTATCTATATATATATATATATAGAGATATATATATAAATAATATTGATACCTATATCAGCATGAATATATGATAATGGCAACTTAAATGTTGATAGGCAAAATATATATATAATTGATGCAAATTTAAAGTTATACAATAATTAGTGCAGTAGGGGCAGGCTAGGTCTTCATGTGAAGTGGGGTTTTGAGGTGGGGTTTGCTTACAAAGTGAGCTGGAGCCATAGATGCGAGGCAGGTTTATTATGAGCGAGTGACGTGGTCTGGGGTCACGCTTGCAAGATACGTTGGTGCCATGTTAGTGTGGAGGACTGGGTCTGTGGTGTTTATTTAGGTGGGTTGTGTTCATGATTTTTAAGATGATCATGGTCCTTGGCTTGTGAAACAAGTTGAGTGCATGCATGTGAGGTGTGCTGGGCCATAATTATGGGGTAGGCTCTTGCTTGTAATGTGAGTTGGGTGTGTGGTGGGTTGGAGAATTGCTTTCAAGGCATACTGGGGCAACTCTCTCTCCCCCTATGATGCTGGAGATGCATTTCTAGTTATGTTACAATCTTGACCTAATTAAACGTTTTCTTTCACTAGATTATGATGACCAGTTCATGCTGGAGGGCGAGACCCCCAGTAAAGAGCTTTTTGCAGAAGACAAAGGTAGCACAACAATCACACTGAAGAGTCGCCAGACCTCACGAGCGAAAGTGAATGACAAGATTGATAACGAAGGGTTTATTGGTAATGAAAATCCAATCAATGACGAGGACGACGACATATTTGCAAATGTTTCAAAGGTAGAAAAGTTGACCATAGAACCAGATATCTTTGAATTCCAAGACTCTCAAGAAACTGTGATTGATAATAAGGGGGAGACAAGAGACTCTGTTATGATGAAACATAGTGGTCCATATGTGTTTCAGGATGAGGAGCTTAGTCAAGGAGGAAGGGATGTGAACGAGAATGTAGGAACTGTAGGGGAGACGGCCTCTGCATAGCACTTGCTCTCAACATCCCTGAAGCACTCTCATATTCCAGTACAACTTACCAGTGAATAAACTTGCCAAGTGTGAGTGATGGTAAAGCTATGTGTACAGTGCATACATTATATATATGTTATATGTGCTTAGACATAAGTCTGTTTTTGTTTCTGTTTCACAGTGCTTCATATTGAGAATGTTGATGTTATATGGCTTTGGATTCATTGCTTGTTTGTTTTCAATTGCTCATTAACAGAATATTGCAGCATATATTCTGATTCAAGTTTAGTTCCTTTATTTTGAAGAGAAATTAACAATGTTAAAACTGAGATTGTAAATTGATTGCTCTCCTCTTAAGTCAAGACCAGTTCACTAGTATATGGTTGGTGGCGTACGATTCCTTCAGTTTCTATAAACTGTTGTAATACTTTTGAGCTAGTCAAATAGTGACCTTTGATGAGTAGAGAAGTTACTGCAGTCACCCCCATTGTGCCATGGAAGAGGAATTACGAGGTGGAAAACAAATAAAGGGTGATATTGTATACTCATTCTGATAGCTTTTACAGAAATTTGAAAAAAACTTCAGAAGTGATACCCATATTTAATGTTGAAAAAGGGGCAACTGTTCATTGTTTATTTTGAGGATGCCTTTGAATCTCGTAAGTGTCCAAAAACCTACAAAAATTAGTTAAGTGCCATTTTTTTGCTGCCTAGTTGGACAGATATAATATAAGATGAACTTTACAATTCTGCAAATATTCCCTAAGTCTTTATTTTTTTGGAAAAAGTACAAAGTCATGTCTCCTTGTGTAAGTGATAAGCTACTAATGCGATGCCGACAGCTTTTACAGTCTGGTAGTGATAGCATCGTGTGAAGCCAAGTGTTTTGTTAGTCGTTGAGTTATTGTTCTTGTCAGTTTACACTGAAGATTTACTCTCTGGAGAGTTTATATATGATGAGAATGTGCTATATGTGTGATAAAAAGCTATCAGATTACCTAGACAAGTTATATCGCTTGAGAATTTATTGAATATATTTTCAGTTTCCTGAAAAAAACAATGTGTAACTATTTGCTTTTAAGTTTGTTAAATAAGGATAGCCACTCTGTTAAGAGCTTGTGATTGTATATACACTTGGGATTCCTTGCTATCGTGGTTTCAGCATCTGCGTGTTTGCTTAAAGGTCGTATAATATTATATAATATTACTGTATTTTGTTACAAAAGCTACAACTGCTCCATGTTTGGTGTTCCTATATTGTTCTTAGTTACTATAGGATGTAGAGTTATATTGAAAATAGAGTTTTGCCATATATAGTACCTAGATATATTTACATAGCAACTTGTGACCAGTATGAATGATTATGAAAACTACAATCTTTTGTCTTCATCTGTTTGTAGCGAGTACTGTTTATTTCTTTAATATGTTGGTTGTTCCTGCACATTATTCAAGATATTTTTGACTGATTTTGAAATTTTGTGAAGAAAAACATAAAATATAATTGCCATATTGTTTAGAAAAAACTAAAAATGATAGCTGCATGTATTTTGTTAACTGCACAAGAGTCTGGGCAAGTCACTGCACGCATATCCTTATCATGGAGTTACTAGTCGATATTTTTGCTCGAATGTGTGTTATAGATGCTTGACATTGTCTTTTTTTTTTCAATCATTTATTACAGTTACCATATCGTGACAGACATAAGTATACGAGTCTTCTTAACAGTTAGGGGTCATCTGATGATATATTTGGGGGGGGGGTGAGATTTATTGTTTACTGGGGGATAGTAAACTATTACATTTGTTTAAAATCTAACTCATTATATTGAGGCACCAGGGAATCAAAAAGCACAGAAATTAAACCGTTATTACATGCTGTGATTTTGATATCTCCATCTGCAACACACTTTGATATATAAATACATACATATAAACACACTTGAGGGGTGTCCAGTGTTGCTCAGAAATGAGGGATGTCACATTCACTATACACTATCTTTTTCACTGTAGACTTCTTCCCTACACAGAAGGTGTCCTTTGCCACCTTCTGTACCCTACACCACCTTCCATACCATTCATCCTCCTTCCCTGCCCTTCACCATAACCTCTACATTTCATCCCCGTAATCTTAGTAATGATGGAGTCTTTATTAACCGAGTTGGGTAAATTAGTAAGATTTGGCATTTCATTCAAAAAAGGAGGGCGGGGTGCATAGGCTCAACCCCATCCTGCCTACCTGTACCTGAATTGTACCTGGAGTTTTGGGAGTTCTTCTACTCCCAAAAGCCCAGTTAGTCCGGCACGCCTTACAGAAAACTCTCCATTTTTTTCTTGAAGACTTCCACTTTTGTTCCAGCAACATTTCTTATACAGTACTTGCTGGTAGGACAATGAACAGCTGTGGACCTCTGATGTTCAGACAGTGTTCTCTGATTGTGCCTATGGCACCTCTGCTCACTGGCTCCACTCTGCATTTCCTTCCATATTGTTCACTCTGCTTTGAGGCAAACTCCAAGCATCTGGCACCCAACCTCGGACACACATTCTCTCATACCATATGGATATACATGCACAAATGGATATGCATACACCTAAACACACACACACACATGTACTGTAAATACATACATACATGCACTATATATTAGTAGTCATACTTTATAGCCAGAACTGCACTACTTGGCCAAGTAAGCAAGACTTTATTTGCATAACAGAAATTTCAAATATTTCTTTCCAAATATTCATTTTCACAAGAAGTTGCAATAATGTGATATATCAGTGAGAAAATCACTGGAGCAGAGTGGAGATTGAACCAGCGAGTTGGTGAATGCCAGACGAGTGCCATACCCCTGAGCTGTGATGCTAAGAGCTATTCACCCCAAAACACTACTGTGTCCTCCAAGGATTCTGTAGGCCCAACCTGTTGCCACAGTTTTTACAAATAACCTATATGCACTCTGGAATGGGTATGGAGTTCTCCACCATTTCACTCCTTTCAAATATCTTAGACATGGTTGTGTCCCAAGTTGAATAGCTTTTTTAGAACGTCATGGCTCAGGAGTACGATGCGTGTCTGGCATTCACCAAGACACTGGTTCAATCCCCATTCTGCTCCACCAATTTTCTCATTAGTTAATTCTTAATAATAATAATAATAATAATATATTGCGAACATGAATTACAGACTTGAGAAAATTAACCAACCGCATGTTAATTTTAACTTGAAAAATACAACGAAAAGACTATCATTCCAAAATGAGAATATTTGAAACGGTTATTTCAGGAAAATTTGGCAATTCTGGTTATTAGGTGTACTGTTTATATATATATAGTGTATGCATGTATCTGCTTATTTATGTAGGAGCAGAGATAGATCTGTCATTAAATATGCATTTGGATGTTATTTGCCAATAAGTTAACAGTTTGTTAGCAAGTTAACAAGTTGTAAGAATATTTAAACCTTCATGAAAATTGAATGCCATTGACACTGAATGATCAAGTGAATATTTTGATTTTCTCCTGCTTGGTGCTTTGATATCAGATCAGTATCGTATTATTAACCTAACTCAAGTCCCGGACAAATGGGGAGAATCGTAGCATCAAGCCTTAAAAGCTAATGCACTTATTATTTAATAAAGCATGATATAATTGAGCCCATTAACTTGTGTGTATGTTCTGTGATGTTTCATGGCAGCCTCCGTAGATTATAATTGTCTGCCAAATCTCATCACTTTGATGCCAAATTTGATCATGAGAAAGACATAATATATTAAGCACAGTAAAAGCTGAGTGGACATGAAATTAATTTTTCATAGAAAATGTAGCTCTTATTATGACATTATCCTCATTTAGCTCTTCATTTTTCTTTAGGAATGTATGCCTTAATCTGTTGTTGTTCTACTGCAACATTACTCTTTGTGTTGCATTGATTACAAGTGTTGCTATTATGTGTTGAATACTCGAGTTCCTCAATTACTACGGTCACGTACTCTGGAGCACCGTGATGGTGTCATCTTCTAATGCACATATCATGCCCCTGGAGGCATTTACAGGGTATCTAATTCCTCTTGTAATTTAAATAAATCAGAGGTTGTCACAGATAATTTATGTATATTACCCATGAAATATAAATTATTTTTATTGTGCTGGGTCAGAGTAATAAGTGTAGTCTCAAAGATTTACAGAATAGAAATAAATTTTTAAATTTCACTAGCAAATGTAAGTGCAGCTTTTTATGCAGCAGATTAATAAACTGTAGCACAATACTACAGAATGTTTTAGCTGTTCTTGCCAAGTAAATTTTTTAAAGTACTAATATTAATACAGTATATCAGTAGGGAAATTTTATTTAGCCTGTATGGGGCTTCAACAATACTTATATGATAATTACATGTTTTGCTTAAAAAAAATTGTAGCAAGCCATATATACATGTTCTGATATTAAGAAAAAAAACAGGGTACTTAAAGATGCATTTTTTATAGAAAATAATTTTTTTTTCTTTAAACCATAGGTGATTTCTAATGTGATTTTTTCCATTTACACAGTAATGCTTCACAACTCAATAATTTGTATTTCTTAATTTGTCTTGGTATATATTACTCCAAGAGCTTTATTTACAATCACCTCACTTGATTCAATGTTATTACAAGTCCCTCAGTGTCTTTTACAGAAGGATATTTAGTGCAAAACAGTTTCCTGAAACAATGAAGTTCTTGTAATTGGAACTGGTTTCAATCTTTAATTACAATTTCCCATAGTCATTGCCCATACAAATTTTAGTGAATAAATTGTGTTAACCAAACAAGGACTAGAAAAGTCTCTGACAAATTTGGGATGACTTTAAGTTGCAGTACTGACCCCTGCCTACGAGCTGTGAGACTCCAAGCCTTTCTGTACTACACAACGTTGCCAAACTTGCCGCACGGTGTTCAGTGTAAGTCTCAATAAAGCATATGCAAACATCTTGCTCTTTATACCCTAATTATTATGATTGCATCTGTGTGAAGACTGTGTGTGATATCCATGTTAACTTTCCTCAAACCCTAGAGACATATTGGTGCTTTATGATGTGAATAGCCTCACTGTGCTCTCTCTGGGAAATAAACCAACCCATCCTCATACTCGACTGTCAGGACACCTGACAGCCAAGTGAACAGCGCTTTGGATTCGTAGTCCTGAGGTTCCGGGTTCAATCCCCGGTGGAGGCAGAGACAAATGGGCAAAATGGTTTTCACCCTGATGCCCCTGTTCCCCTAACAGTAAATAGGTACCTGGGAGCTAGACAGCTGTGGGCTGCTTCCTAGGGATGTGTAACAAAAAGGAGGAATGGTCAAGAACCGGGCCACCGGGATGCTAAGCCCCGAAATCATCTCAAGATAAGATCCTCCTGTTTAGATAGTACCTATTGTGATATCAATACTGTAGTCAGAATTCGTACGTTCTTAGTTTTAAGATAGTACAATATACCGACTACTAAGGAATTCTTTTGAAATAAATGAAGCTAAAACACAAACTTAAACATTCCTAGGCCTAACATAGCACAGATATGTGTACTATATTAGGCCAAGGGAGGTTAGGATAGGTTTAGGTTGTCAAAGCAACACAAGTAAAATATATTCCCGGTTTGTCCAACTCGATAGTTCAAATTTTTACGTTCTAATTTTGTTGTACGTCGGTATACTGTGCGGGTATATAGTATCTACCAAAACAGGAGGATGGCCTGAAATAAACACACACAGTATTTGATGTTTTAAATTTAATCATTTTATATGTAAATTTGACCAAAAAGAAAAACAAAATTGCATTTTAACCAAATTGACCTCTAGTTTGAAAAATAAGATGGATATTTAAAATATTATTTTGTAGTGCTATTTATGAGCATAATTGAAGGTGACTAAATGTAAAGCTTCAAATACTGTATATGCAGTCATTTTATAAGGAAATTTGACTACAAAGAAAAAGGGGGATATTTCAAGTTTATTTTTCCAAGAGGGTCAATTTGGTTAAAGACATTTAAATTATTATGCTTGAGGCCTATTTTTCAGTGTACAGTACTGTACAGTACTTTGTTTAGTTATATTTATCGGGAAAATAGGCTAGAACATTAGCATCCTGCTAAACAAATCATTGTATGTACAAGTTAATTGCAATGTCTACTGTGTTAGTGTTTACTTTTTATTTTTATTTTGTGTACCTTAAAGTCATCTTGAGATGATTTCGGGGCTTTTTTTTTTTTAGTGTCCCCTCGGCCCGGTCCTCGACCAGGCCTCCACCCCCAGGAGGCAGCCCGTGACAGCTGACTAACACCCAGGTACCTATTTTACTGCTAGGTAACAGGGGCATAGGGTGAAAGAAACTCTGCCCATTGTTTCTCACCGGTGCCTGGGATCGAACCCAGGACCACAGGATCACAAGTCCAGCGTGCTGTCCGCTCGGCCGACCGGCTCCCAGAAAATGTAGACAACACTGGATGTAGAAAATAATGTCAACATTAAGATTGTGTTCATGTTCAAAGTAGCTTTAATTTTGAAAAATCTGTACTAAGAGGTTCTAAATAAAGTAATAACAGAGCTCTACAGTACTGTTGCAGAGGGTTTAAATCTGAGAGCTGCACAGTGAAATCCCTGATTAATAACGATACAAATATTCAGAGTAACATATGCCGAGTATGTCCGGAATGTTCCTTTGCCTTGGCAATACAAAACATGTCATCTGCAAACCTATTATGTAGCCTTTATGTATTATTAGGTCAGTATAATAAATTAACCTAAAGATCTTCATAAGAAAACAAAAATTATAGAAAAATTTGGTAATTGATGTGTATAAGATGCATCCTAATTTCACAAGAATTCTTCAAGTACTTTTCATTATACTGTACTGTATATTATATTGACTTTTCCACTGGAAAGTGATTTAAGTGTTTTTGTAGGAGAAAATGTATTGTTTTGCATGTGTAAACACAGTACAGTATACTGTAAACTTTAATATACTAGGAAATCTGTAGCAGGCAGCTACCACAACCTGAGGTGATGCTGACCTATGAAAATTCACAGAAAATACATTTATTCAACAATCTGATTTCTTTTTAAGAAATAATGAAGCAATCATTTGCTATCATTTTGATGTCAAAATTTTAAATATAGAATTCTAGATACTTGGGTATGGTAACAATTAGGAACCCAAATGAAATACAGGTACAACACACAATCTGATCTGCTAACAACAGGTAAAGTATCTGGCAATAACATTTAGGAAGTGTAAATGTTAACCAAACATTTAATCAAACAAGTAGTGTCTGCTAGAAATATGATAGGATGGCTTATGAGAACATTTTAAATCCAGGAATCCCACCACAATGCTCATACTATTCAAATCACTGGTGCTGTCCTGTCTCGAGTACTGCTCAATACTCACTTTGCCCTTTCAGAGCAGGAGGGATTGTTGAAATAGACGAATACAAGGAACATATATGGGACATATAGACATGATAATGCACCTACATTAGTGGGATTATCTCAAAGCTCTCAAAATGTACTCCCTAGAAATGAGGCACGAGAGGTACCTCATAATATATACATGTAAAATAATGAAGGGCCAGGTCCTAAATTTGCATAGTAAAATAACATACTGGGGTGAAACGATATGGTAGGAAATGCAGAAGTTACCCAATGAAGAGAAGAGGTGCCATAAGCACATTCAGAGCACTGTATGAACATCAGTGTCCATGGCTATTCAATATCCTCCCAGCAGTTTAGTTCATTTATTATGCACCCCATACCCATCTTGTGGGCGGTAGTGGAAAGGGTTACAGAGGCACATAATGGGCTCAGGGACTGAACTCCTCCCAGCAAACCTAAGAAATATTCCCAGCACAAAAGGGGACTTGTTCAAGAAAAAAATTAAGACATTCCTGCATGAAGTGCCGGACCGGGCTATAGTGACTATGTGAGCTTGCGGGCCACTTCAAGCAACAGCCTTTTGGACCAAACTCTGACAAGTCATGCCTGGCCTCGGGTAAGGCTTTGGGAGTGGTAGTACCGGTTCAACTCCTAGAACCCACTCCAGGTATACACTTCTCAAACAATGATGAGCTGAGTGTGGACAATGATTACAAATACATGTTACTCAGATCACAACCTAATTGACATTCAGGTTTGCATGGGCAATAGACCTGTGCAGTTTCAAATCCAAGAGAAGAATTCAGCAAATTCAATTTCAATAACAAATGGATAAACTGGGAACAAATAAACTAAGCCCTCACAGAAATATGCTGGAAAAGACAGCTAGATAAAGCAAACTTAACCAGAGCCTTGGTACTTGTGAAAAGGAGGAAATGTATATGTTTATCTCTCAGAATGTTCGGTAATATGTTTATTGTTTGTGATGTGTGTCTATGTATGAATTAACACGATGTACTGAACGGGGTGAGAATAGCTTGAGCTGCCTCATCCCTTTGTGTGTATTTTACCTCAATAAACTTATTTCAATTTCAACCAGTACCTTGAGAAAATAGGCACAGTATCACTAGAAATCTGTGCAAGTCACAGATTTCTAAGGAGAAAGAAAAAAAGCTGCAAACTGGAACGAGAACGGTGTTCCCTCTTTAGGCCACAAAAACAAATTGCAGAATGTTCCAAAATCTAAAGATCCAGCTAATACAAGGCCAATCTCTCTCCAAAGCTGTGCAGCTAAGACGGTTGAGAGAATGGTACTCAACAGACTTGAATGGAATTGCACCGATATATGTATGCCTATAGAAAAGGGGTTGGCACAATGGAATGTATCACCGCTGTTAGCTCACCTGAACGACAGACCAGGAATACTGATATTTCTGGACCTCGATAAAGCCTTTGAACTGGCCAGCGCCCCAACTATTCTCTGTTGCCTCATCGACAAAGAGGTCAAAGGCAACCTGCTCTCCTGGACCAAAAAATGTCTTAAACAGAGAAACAAGAGTCAAAAAACATGACAGAGTCTCTGAATACAAAAGCTACGAAAACGGAACACCACAAGGGAGCATAATCTGCCCCCTTCCTCTCCACTGTTTAATGGAAAGCATAAAGAGGCTGAAACTCCCAACAACACTGCAGGCTACTGAAGTATGCTGACGACTTGGTCATCATTATGGAGGGAACGGAGGAGTGAAAGAGGTGGTTACACTGGTGAAGATGCAAGTCGTAAGTACTAATTGTGGTGGAGTGGGTAGCACAAGATACAGTGATCACTCAGTAGTTCCCTGGTCCTACACCCTTGGGATCATCAGCCTTGGGAATACACATTAACCCAAGAATGTTTACTTGGGGCCAGAACCAGATTACGAGGGCAATCAAAGAGTCACATGGGAGCCAGTGAATGAGAGATCATAAGAGAACCGAGCGAAAAAATTACCAGAAAGTTAAGCAGTTTACATTTGCGGTGAGCTAGTTACACATAATTTGATTCCCTTATCATGCACTCCACACCCATCCAATAGGCTGCGGAAGTTTGCAGTCACGTTTCCTCTGCAGTCTTGCATACAATATGCAAACTCGGGATTTTTGCCAAAAGATTTCTGGTAGTACATCTTTCTGAATGAAGTACTCACACATTTCTTGAACATCCTGGCCGGGAAGGATTGACTAGGCGCCAATCCTTAACTGTAGCCTCTGTTCACCCAGCAGTGAATGGGTACCTGGTTGTTAAACAATTTGGCGGGTCGTATTCCGGAGAGAATTAAGATTAAGGACCTGCCCGAAACGCTACGCGTGCTAGTGGCTTTACAAGAATGTAAGAACTCTTGTATATGTAAACTCTTGTATTTGTGATAGTTCTGTCTCTAAGTTCGATGGCTGTTTCACTTTGAATTACATAGTGACGTAAGGTGTGTAAAACGTTGTGCTGATAGTTTATATTTGGTCAGATACACTTCAACGTGTGGGCACGGGAGACATCTCCCGTCACGCAGGGTGCAGTCGCACCTCCACAGATACTGGTAATGGCTCAAAAGGGCCACCACTTACGGGCTATTCATGCCCGTGCCACCTGTTGGGTGGCTTAATCTTCATCAATCAATAGGTGTGGGCATGACTGATTGATTGAAGAAGATTAAGCCACCCAAGAGGTGGCACGGGCATGAGTAGCCCGTAAGTGGTAAATTTTTTTAGGTGAATGTAATCTTTGGTCGTGAAGCGTGTGGGCAAACTCCCAGAGGAACTTATAGCCGAGCCTAAGCCAAGCAACAATAACGTCTAGAAGTCTGCTGACCGTATTGCACGACCCATAGATATGAACATAAGAACAAGGCAACTGCAGAAGGCATATTGGCCCATACGAGGCAGCTCCTATCTATAACCCCCCAATCCCACTCGTATACATGTCCAACCCACGCTTGAAACAATCGAGGGACCCCACCTCCACTACGTTACGCGGTAATTGGTTCTACAAATCAATCATATGCAATATGATCTTCCTGCACAACGGTACAATGATAGAATAGTTACTGTGAATTTAACCATCTCTAATATACTCAAATTTGCCGTACTTCTCAGTAATACTTGTTTACCTAAGGACCATTAACCTTAGTGGCCTCGACGAGGACAGGAAGCCAGCTGCTTGTCGAAGGACCTGTCCCCCTCCCATATGCCTTTATCTTTTCCAGGTAATTTTTGAAACTGTCTAAGGTATACCCCTCTCAGGCTGCTCAAAGGCAATCCAAGGTGGTAATCACCTCCCTCTTTAAGAGCACATGGTTTGGCTCACTCGTCAGTTCTATCATGATAGAATATCCCATGATAGAACCATCTATCAGTGATCCATACCACAGACCGGATACATGAGGTCAGGTCGGAGACGTTGAGCCCTTAAATCATTGCAAGGTAATCACTGATTATTTTATCTGTCTCCCTTCAGACACGGACACATTACAGTAACGTCTGCAGGAGCTGAGAGCAACTCAACTTGAGTTGCTTCACAGTCGACTTGAAAATGGTCTAGGACGGACCGAAACGTCGTCGTCCCTTCACCTTCTAGTGTGTGGTCTGGTCAACAAGAATATAGCATCACTTACAATGAACACTTACAATGAACACTTACAATGAACATGTCATCTTTGGACACATCCTCGTTTGAGTGGAAGGAAGCAAGTTGATTTGCAGGCGATGAGTCACAATAACGGGGCTGAAGTATGTTGACCAGACCACACACTAGAAGGTGAAGGGACGACGGCGTTTCGGTCCGTCCTGGACCATTCTCATTGATTTGTTCGTTCTCATAAGTTGATTTGTTCGAGTGGAAGGAGTCTGTCAAACAACTGTGTCTAAAGAGTGGAGGCCCAGTTATCTATAGGAGCTCCCACTTGGGCTGGACGGTAGAGCGACGGTCTCGCTTCATGCAGGTCGGCGTTCAATCCCCGACCGTCCACAAGTGGCTGGGCACCATTTCTTCCCCCCGTCCTATCCCAAATCCTTATCCAGATCCCTTCCAAGTGCTATACAGTCGTAATGGCTTGGCGCTTTCCACCTGATAGCGGTGATTCCCACCTGAAGGGAAGGGCACTGTCACAACAAATGCACTTCCGGCGACACCAGGAGAGGTGTGAGAAGCCAACATGAGTAAATGGTGATGCTCTATGATCACAGCATCAAAGTGACTTAAGGCCAAATGAACAAATCCACAAGGGCCACGACGAGGATTCGAACCTGCGTCCGAGAGCATCCCAGACGCTGCCTTAATCGACTGAGCTACGACATGGTTATCTTGAGATGATTTCGGGGCTTTAGTGTCCCCGCGGCCCGGTCCTCGACCAGGCCTCCACCCCCCCAGGAAGCAGCCCGTGACAGCTGACTAACACCCAGGTACCTATTTTACTGCTAGGTAACAGGGGCATAGGGTGAAAGAAACTCTGCCCATTTGTTTCTCGCCGGCGCCCGGGATCGAACCCAGGACCACAGGATCACAAGTCCAGCGTGCTGTCCGCTCAGCCGACCGGCTCCCTTCCCTACTCACTCCCTTGGGTGAGTAGGGAAGAAAAGTAAGTTGAAAGTTGATCTTACTGACCAACCACCAATTATAGTCCTGGACTAAATTCTTACTGTCCAGAACTAAAGTAAACTCAGTGTAGCCTCACCGAGAAGCAAGCTATACCTCCGAGTGTGTGTATCCCCTTGAGGGTGAGTTGGCAAGTGAAGGGTTATAAATCACATATAACGACTCCTCAGACGAGCCCCTCAGGTCCGATACGACTCAGATCCACCAACAAACTCCCCTCAAAGGGGTCAATGGTTCACAACCGAGCCAGTATTTACGCAAGTTTTTCCTAAATCTAAACTTATCCAATTTATATACATTGTTTCATGTTCTGTCTTGTGTTGATACTTTTAATCAACGCTCTGCCCGAAACGCTTTGCGTAATAGTGGCTTTAGACATTGTATGTACTAGCTCTATCTATAAAGCCAACAAACTTTGTAAAATCTCTTTATGTATGTACCTTTGCCTAAATAAAAATTATTATTATTATTATTATTAATACCCTATTAACAAAATCACAGGATCGACAACACTCCAAGTGCTCAACGTTGGATTCTGCTGCTCTTCTCATCCCAGGACCTGAATTAGCATCTTCTCCATAATATATTAATTACAGGTAGTTACCTAGAGTCCATACAAGTTACAGCCCCACTCTTGTGCCAGGTAAGTTCACTACATTTCACTACACCATCTATTCTGTTAAATATATCTACCCTCATGGGAAGATAACCTCGCTAGGCTGTTGATTTGTACCAGTTTCCTTAGATACGAGGCTTTCCGTGCATCATGACAGATATAACTACTAATGTAGATTCGTTTTGTCTCGGACATACATGATGTATTATTGTATATACATGATGCTCTTGATGTATTATTGCTCTCAGGATGCCGATAGGCAATATAAGCTTATTCTCAACTTCTTTAAAGGAAGATTCTCATTAGCTGCCTCTGTCATGCATTTAGCGGCCAACATATAATGGAATCCACACGAAATATACTGTTACCTGAATCTAACTTCCCTAATTTTATATCCACTGTTTCGTATTCTATTTTGTGGTGACATTAAAATATATAAATTTATATTTTGGTTTAAGATTCTTACCAATCATGACAAATATTTTTTTTTGCATTCAAACTTAGCAATTTCAACATTGGCCAGCTGATATCTGAAGACCATTATCATTAAATATGCTCGGAAGCCTATATATGTCGGTATTAAACGGCATCTGACAATGTTTCCTTCCTGTTAAAAGCCTATCTAGATAGTCTTGTAGGATTTTTATTCTTCTGAAATAACCATCCTATTTTTGTTGGTCACCTACCCCTCAGCAGTTACTGTGCAAAGTTGGGCAGGTTCCCCCAAGCGTCTTTTCTCCATCCTAGGACATATTTTTCTTTTATATAGATAAAATATAAATATTTACTATAACGTCATACTAGTGCTTTATCCTAATATTGACCTTCCCTTAATTTGATTGGAGAAACTCTAATGTTGTTTTCTTTGGCCAATAATCGTACACATTCCTCTCATTAATCTAACAATCAATGGTTTGTGTTTGTCGAGTTCCTTCCCAAATATCGAAGATAATATGGTACTAGAAAAACGTCAGTCAATTTCCTCGTAGCGATTTAAGGTTATGCGCTACTTTCCTGTCTCTCTAGAATTCTAAAAACTTAAGTCACAAAACAACTTACCTTGTGTGGTCAACTGTCTGTCAAGTTTACTTCCGTTTTGGGCTTCTGTCTTATCAACCTCTGGAGGGATATTAAGACCCAACACAATAATTCACTGCCCAACCAGCAAATATACTTTACGCTTGAACGTAGTCCAACACTAAAGTAAACTCAATGTATATACACAGAGAAGCCGGGGTATACACATCTCGGTGTATATAACATCGTTGGCATTGGGTATACCGCCGTATATTGGATATACACCGCCGTATATTGGATATATACCGCCGTATATTGGATATATACCGCCGTATATTGGGTATATACCGCCGCCGGTAAATATATAATGGATAGATCGGTCCATAGGCTACGACGTTCCGCCCAACTGTGGTCGAACCCCTGATAAACATTCATCAATTTTAACGTACTGTGTAATATATTTTCAAAAGAATCAACTCATTTTATTATGCATGATAATTGTGTGTATAGTTAAGTGCTTTTGTTCTATTGGAAATTAATTGTATTTGCAGTACGAGAGGTGAAGCCTTTTGAGACGAGCGATTAGAACACAGGAAAAACGAATCACCGTTCAAGAAATGTTCGAACGTATTCAGTTACGAGTCGTGCGAAAATGGATTTTCATTTATAAACCGGGATTTTGGTGGCTGGATTAACAAACCATTTGGCCTTTGCTTTTGAGGATAATCTGCACAAGCAAAGGAAAAAATACTCGTTAACTCAGCTGTCTAATATTTTGTTTACAAATGACTCACAGCTGATGGCGTTCGGATTCTTTTTCAACACTGCTTCGCTAACCACTTCTATACGAATGTTAATTCTTTACAATACTTCGCCCACGCACTCTAAACTCACATATATATTTGTTAACAAAACCTCTAAATACCTTACCTAACCTATACTAATTATATATAAAAGTACTAGATATTAATATTAATTAGAATTTTATTAATTATTTTATTTTATTATTTTATTTTATTAATTAGAATTAGTATTTTAGAAAAAAATGAATTTAAATACGAAATGATAAAATTGCTGAAACACTTGTTTACTGAGAGTTATACTACTGTATATGTAATGTAGTATTGCCTTGTAAAATTTATGTATAATGATTTATATTGTATTTTATTAAATAAATATAAAAAATTACAGTGTCAACAGACTAAAACACTAAACCTATCTTACGCGTTGCTATAAACAAGATTCGCGAGCACTTTGGCTTGGGTTCGTATCCTGATCGGGGAGGATTGACCGGGTGCCAATCCTTAACTGAACACAGAGAAATCACATTATCGTGATATATATATATATATCAATGAACTAGAGCGTGCCTGGAAATACCCAGCGTGACGGGAGATGTCTCCCTGGGTTAGGAACTAAACACTAACCTCATATACTGGCACGTCTATATAATATACATTTATTTATTTATTTATTTATTTATATACAAGAAGGTACATTGGGTTTGTGAGAATACATAGCATAGTATTTACAATCTTGTAAAGCCACTAGTACGCGCAGCATTTCGGGCAGGTCCTTAATCTAACAGATAATTTTAAGTAGGTAAATTCTAGCAGAAATAATAAAATGATACCAGATGGTATCTGGTATCTACATCTACAGATGGTGTCTGGATACCAGATGGTATCTGGTACCTACATCTAACAGAAGGCTGTATACTTACAAACAACTATGTAGTTCACAAATATAGAATAGTACCTAAATATTGTGCAGTAATTTTAAGTTAGAAAAGGGCGAAAACATCATAGAAATGACGTTTCGGTCCGTCCTGGACTTGAGAATGGTCCAGGACGGACCGAAACGTCGTCGTCCCTTCGTGTGGTCTGGTCAACATAAATTTTTTTTTGAGATATATACAAGAGTTGTTACATTCTTGTAGAGCCACTAGTACGCGTAGCGTTTCGGGCAGGTCCCTGGAATACGATCCCCGCCGCGAAGAATCGTTGTTACAACCAAGTACACATTTTACTGTTGAGTTAAACAGAGGCTACAGTTAAGGATTTGCGCCCAGTAAATCCTCCCCGGCCAGGATACGAACCCATGACATAGCGCTCGCGGAACGCCAGGCGAGTGTCTTACCACTACACCACGGAGACTGTGAATGATATTTCCAGCGTTCGTAGGCAGCGTCGCTACGCCAGAGGTCACAGGGAAGACGCTGGCCACCATCACTTGGGGTCTACCGAGACCTTCCTGAACCCTGAGAAAACTACTGCCCCAGGTGAGGCTCGAACTCACAACCTCGGCATGGCTCAGACACTGTCGTATAAGTACCGTGCGCTAACCGATTGCGCCACTGGGGCTATGGAGCCATTCTGCTCCATAGCCAATGGCGTCCTCACACTCCACCATTTTCTTTCAACGGCTTTTGTATACACCATTTATTTATTTATTTATGCATATACAAGAATGTACATAAGGAATGTGAGGATACAAATATGGTAATTACAGTCTTGTAAAGCCACTAGCACGCGCAGCGTTTCGGGCATTAATTCCGCTATTTTTGGACTATATATATATATATATATATATATATATATATATATATATATATATATATATATATATATATATATATATATATAAAACACGTGTGTGTGGGGTCTGATATAGGGGCCTGACGGCTGAGTGGACAGCGCTCGATATTCGTAGTCCTAAGGGTCCGGGGATCTATCCCCGGTGGAGTTGGAAACAAATGGGCAGAGTTTCTTCCCCCCTGATACCCCTGTTCACGTAGCAGTAAATAGGTACCTGGGAGGTAGACAGCTGCTACGGGCTGCTTCCTGGTGGTGTGTGTGTGTGAGAGGGAAAAACAGTTGATTGACAGTTGAGAGGCGGGCCCAAAGAGCCAGAGCTCAACCCCTGCAAGCACAACTAGGTGAGCACACATCCAGGGATCATTAACACCACAATTTAGTCTAACAAATGCTTTTAAACTTAGATCATAAATAAAATATATTTGTTAATGTATAAAACTTGGTCCATTTTGTCAAGGTTACACTGTATGGCGCTGGCGCTGATAAGAGGCTTCACTCTACATATTTTCCTCGTCCAATATTTCTTCTTTATCGCCTCAAATGACGCCGAAATGGCTCGTGAAGGGAGAGGGGGGGGCTCTCGCGAGGCTATGAAGGTATTGTATTATACAAGTTATATCCAGATTGTAACCGTGCAAAACAAAGTAACGGTCCCTATGATTCCCTTGTTACAACTTGTAATAAAATTGTTACATCTTGTTATAACGTTTTTATGACGTATTAGAACGTTGTTACAACTTGTTATATATTGGTTGTTATAATTGTTAGGTGTTAAGGTTTCTTCGAGAGTTGTAGCAACGTTGTAGTTTCGTTGTTTTATTGGACGTCACAATAATACAGGTGACGATTATACACCCAACCCCCACACATCTGAAAACATATATTGACAACGTTGCGGTCCTGCCTGGGCTTGCTGATGGTCCAGGACGGAGCGAAACGTGTTTCACTTTCCCCTACATTGTGATATGTAGCTTGTACGTCAGTTTCCCGACGTTTGAAACGCTCGCGAGAACAGCCTAATGCGCAATACACTATACAAGTTCAAGTATGTTTATTGAGACAAGAAAATAATACATCTCAAAGGGATAGTGTAGCTTAGGCTATTTCTACCCCCTACAGTATACCGCTTACAGTATGGGTATGCAATATCCCCCCCCAACATGCCTGGTCCCAGCCCTCCCCCCATCTTGACCTTTGACCTCTGTACTGGTACAGGACCTTCATCCCAGCTAACGGTTCCTTTTGACCTTCTGCTCTCTGAATCATCCTTAATTATAGCTCATTTTTTTGTCGTGTTCACTTATATTGTGATATGTGGGTTGTGATAGTACGTCAGTTTCTTGACGTTTGGATATATACACTACAGCTCATATATGAGCTGTAGTGTATGTGTGTCGGGTTGTTAAGATTTAGAAGTCTTTTGCAGTCTCCGTGGTGTAGTGGTAAGACACTCGCCTGGCGTTCCGCGAGCGCTATGTCATGGGTTCGTATCCTGGCCGGGGAGGATTTACTGGGCGCAATTCCTTAACTGTAGCCTCTGTTTAACGCAACAGTAAAATGTGTACTTGGATGAAAAAACGATTCTTCGCAGCAGGGGATCGTATTCCAGGGACCATAGGATTAAGGACTTGCCCGAAACGCTACGCGTACTAGTGGCTCTACAAGAATGTAACAACTCTTGTATATATCTAAAAAAAAAAGAAGTAAGCCTAGCATAGCGACCGAAAACAGGGAGATCCTGTCAACAGGGTCGGCGCCACACACCGCCCGCTATCATAACTCACTATTCAATTCCACATCTCTACAACTTTTTCCTTCACCTGCTTCACGTACCTCCCCCTCCCTACGCCTCTCCTGAGGGGGAGCGTGCTGGTTGTGACCTCACTGAAGGAGGAACAGAAGCCGGACAAACTCCCCAGACACACACACCCGGGGAAGATTCTGGTGTGATGGCACCGCAAAAAATATCACTTCCCACACCCACATATTTTCCCCCCTCAATGGCAGGATTGGCGCTGAAGGCTAAACCTTGTGGGAATGGGGGTTCATGGGGCGTGAGGGAGTGGGGAATAGTTGACAGCGAGCAATCACTCTGAAACAGCAACACTAATTTACATAGAAGCCTCAAGCATCTTGCAGAAAGTTATATCATTAACTTTAACTACACACTTTTAATGCCAACTGACCTGCCCGAAACGCTGCGCATACTAGTGGCTTTACAAGATTGTAATTACTATACTATGTATCCTCACAATCTCAATGTACCTTCTTGTATATAAATAAATAAATAAAGATAGAATTCAAACTTGATATTTTTCTAATTTGTGTATCTGGCCTCCTGCTCCCTACACCTATCTTCATTACATTACATTTGGTTGGTTTAAACTCTAACAACCATTTGTTCGACCATTCCTTCAGCTTGTCTAGGTCTTCTTGAAGCCTCAAGCAGTCCTCTTCTGTTTTAATCCTTCTCATAATTTTAGCATCGTCCGCAAACATTGAGAGAAATGAATCGATACCCTCCGGGAGATCATTTACATATACATACATGTGTGTGTGTGTGTGTGTGTGTGTGTGTGTGTGTGTGTGTGTGTGTGTGTGTGTGTGTGTGTGTGTGTGTGTGTGTGCGCGCGCACCTGTTGTCCTCACACACTTATCATATCTTATATAATGGTCCACCTGTCAACATCACAAGAGTATCAGTGTGCTCTTATACATATTCTCCAACACGAAAGAAATGGCTACTCTCTTTCATCTGATCCCTCTGTTCACCTGGCAGTATGTAGGTGGGTTCTTATTTCGAGTCATATCAGAAATATGACTCTTGAGCGGCATTTCTGAGCGGAATTCATGGTGATTACTCGTATTTAGAGTTTTAAATTACAACTTTTTATACCGAAAATATGCAAATTAGTGAAATATGAGGACGGGAGTGAAGCAGCTATTGCAGACGGCACCCTAAAGATGTGTGTTTGTTTGCTGTTTGTGTCTGCAGGAACGAGGTGTTAGCTGTTGCCGTTGTTATAGATTCAGCTACTAGTTCCAAGTAGCACAGGCTATGGCGAGCCCGTAACTTACCTGGCACAGGAGAAGGGCAAGTAGCACGGGCTATGGTTAGCCTGGACTGCCAGTGTATATTTCTGCTATTATATCTACTACACATTTCTCTGGTACACACGCTAGGTGAACAGGGGGAACAGGTGAAAGAAACTCTGCTCATTTGTTTCTACCTCGACCTGGAATCGAACCCGGACTCTTGGAACTACTACTCCAGAGCCCTGTCCGCTGGGCTCGGCTAAACCACAAATTACTGGGTTAGAAACGGTTGTTGATTTGTGGAACAGATTACCGGACAACACAACTGGAACACTTGATGATATATTGGATTTGTACCCAAGATTAACCATGTAATGTATCAATTATACAATGTATGTATGTATGTGATGTAACTATATAACCTGAGCTTGTGAAAGCACCTTAATCACCTTCAGTGATTAAGTGCTTAATTGCACACTAGTTTCTCTATCAGCTATCTCACCCTGTCAGAGTAAAAAGAGACAAATGTATGTGAATGCATGTGTGTGTATATATGTATGTATATATATATGTATATGTACATGTATGTGTATAAAGTATATATGGAAGCTGACCAGAATTACATTTCACTTTTGTAAATGTACATTAATGACACATCGTAAAAGACACATCGAACACATTATGTAAGGCATACGTAAATCTGTGTATCTATGTATTTACGTATGTAGGTTAGCTTAGCATTTTAAAAGCACCGACTCACCTTCTGTGGTTGATTGTTCAATAAACCCCTGAACTATATGTTTAACACATCTCTAACCCTGTCCATGGAGGACAGAAGAAAATGTATATATGCTGATTAGCATTGTAAATGTCTGGCCACGTCTGTGGTAGAAAATAATTAAAAAAAAAAACAGACGCGGAAGCCCTTGATTGTTTCAAAATTACATTAAACATATATATGAATGAGTTTGGGTAGATATAAATAGAAGCTGCCTCGTATGGCGAAAATAAGCCGCCTGTAATTTCCTTAGATCATACGATAGAGAAAAACAGGTCGTGAGGCAGTGCATTAAACAAAGGTTAGAAAGGCGGGGTCCAAGAGATAATAACTCGATCCTGCAGGCACAAACAGTAAATGCAAATAGTAAAAATATCACAAACACAGTGTCAAAGCATCATATGACAGGAGTACTGGGAGACAGCCCAAGAGTAGCTCTCATCCTGTAACTACACTTCTAGGTAATTACACACGGGTCAATGTGCATATTAGACAATGACAAGACACATAACCCATAAATTTCCTCTTGAGAACTTGAATAAACTGTTACCTGCATGAATAGCGTCGTCTTCTTCATGGAACGAGCAGTCTGCCTTAAACTGCAGTGTTCTGAGACCCAATGGCACATCAGCGTTCATTTGGCAAGGCTTTTGGGGCGAGTTTTCAGTTGTTACAAGGGCGACGAGTGGTCCAGATGTGTTGTAGAGTTAGACCTGTTGTTGGTATTAAGGGCAGCGACTGGGGTCAGCCGTATTAGCCAAGAGTTAGACTTAATAGGCTTGACAGCGAGGGCTGGGCGGTGTGTTTACGGCGTCAGCTGATCGCTTCTGCTTTTGTAGTCAGCGTTTCGTTTTCTATGTTTGGAGATTTTGTCATATTTTGCCCAAATTGATATCCAGCTTCAAAACTATGTTGGATATTTAAAATATTATGCTTGAGTGCTAGTTTTGAGGATTGCACACACATTTTTTGAAGTTTCAAGTAGTGTAGACTGCAATGTGAAAGCCACTATTCCTTCCCGCCGTCCCATCTCAAATCCTTATCCTGACCCCTTCCCAATGCTATATAGTCATAGTGGCTTGGCGCTTTACCTTGATAGATCCCTCCTTCCCGAGACTTATAATATGTCCAGGGGGTTCCAGTTCTCTGGACAGGTCTAATGTAGCCTAGTGTTTTCTTTGGCCTGGGTTCTAAGCTCATTGAGGCTACCACAATAGCTTACTGATCAACCAGCAAATATATTTAGCCCAGGATTTGTTGTTGATTCACTACTTGGAACAAAGAGTTCCAAAGTAGCACGGGCTATGGTGAGCCCGTGGGCGATGAGTTACAATAACGTGGGTGAAGTATGTTGACCAAACCACACACTAGAAGGTGAAGGGACGACGACGTTTCGGTCCGTCCTAGACCATTGTGACACAATTGACTTGAGAATGGTCCAAGACGGACCGACACGTCGTCGTCCCTTCACCTTCTAGTGAGGTTGGTTGCAACGGTCTGGTCAACATCAACTAACTTCGTGGTGTTGGATGCAAATTGTTCATATTGAAGTTGAAGATCCAACAACACCTTTTTCAACTGTTAATATATTGATTCTGTGAAGGAGCGTTCAGCTCAGATAAAATGTTGATGCTAGGATAGTTATGATAGGCTAATTGACTGAACAATTTGAACAATTGAGGAGGATCTCTCATGAGAATATAATAAGAATATAAGGTGTGTCAATATTTAATAACATATACAAATAAATCTTGAGAATAATAATAAAAAGCAGACACAATCAATAGGGAAAAACTCAACATAAGACAACTGCGTTTATTCCTTAATTTTGGAATAGTTGGCTATATGAATATTTTTCTTCATGTGCTCTTCCCAGCTCCTTCCATCAAACGTTTCATATCTGATGCTCTTCACAGTGCCTTCATCTAGGCAATGGGGCGCAATACCTACAGGAGAAAGCGGGAAAACCTTCAGAATCTTAGTAAACTCATTTACGCCATTTACATTTATGTTGAATAGGACAATATTTAATTCAAATTGATATGTTACGTAAAATCTTAGAAAATCGTAGGCAAACATCCCAAGATCGCAAGCCGATCGTAACAACTGAAATTGCTTAACTGAAAGAATATTGCGTTCCAATTTCGGGCTATCTATGTGTCCAATTTCCGAGCTGTGAGGTACTTACCCAGCCCGTCCTCCAAACAAAGACCCAAAAGTGATTCCATGCACCCGCCAGACCCGCTGTTTATAAATGAAAAACGGTTTACACACGACTCACAACTGATTTCGTTGGAACACTTCCGGAACAAGTGCTTCACTGACGAATTTTGGTCGAACCACAACGCTGTAAATGCTTCACCCACGTACTACAAATACAAATAATCGCCAACAGAACCTAAACACCTAACCTAACCTATGCCTATATATGCACAATATGCTAATATATTATAACATTAATTTATATGTGAGAAAATTCCCATTTTGAATGAACAGCATGTAAACATTGATGAATGCGTCTGTGGGGTCGACCACTGGATGTAATGAACTTAGGTCGAGGACGGGTTGACTTACCATAGCCGTCCGGGTTGGACCTGGGGACGTAGAAGGACTGGACGCCGCAGGTGGAGCAGAAGGTGTGCTTGGCGGTGTGGGTGTTGAAGGTGTAGGTGGTGAGAGAGTCGTGCCCCTGCAGCAGCTTGAAGCAGCTGGAGGGAACGATGAAGTGCTTGTTCTGCTTCTTGACGCAGATGCTGCAGCTGTTGAAGGAAAACATTAGGTCAGCTGGTGTCAGCAGCTGATGGCCAAGGTCGTGCTAGGTCAGCTGGTGCTAAGAACTGATGGCCAGGATCACGCTAGGTTATTCTACTATGTAATATTCATTGGTGAATAATTTCTCGGTAGCATTAGGCTATCATCCGTTGTGAAAGTTACCCCTTGTGGCCTCTCGTTATCTCACCATAGTATAGCATATATATGTATGCCAAGCAATATATTTCCAAGTGCATCCTAGTACATGAATGATTATAATGTAATGCCCTAGCAATTCCTTAAAGGAACTTCTTAACAAGAAGGGAATACGAAATTACTTTGCTAGAACAGCTGATGTACTAAAGTGCCCTTATCCTTACCTTCCAGAGGACCCAAAACAGGACAGAACGTCAATTTCGCCAGCCGCTTCCATTTTGTAACGAGGATTTTTGGCTTTTAGGTAAAGTGTATGTCAAAATGCGACGCTCTATTAGGAGGACGGGTTGGTCCTTGACTCGTCTTTCCCCTCACATAGCTTCGATGTCGCCACTGGTCCTTCATTGAGGCTCCTCCACAGGGAAATTCTTGTCTAGCCTCGTCCCATCGCTCTAATTCTCGTCTAGCCTGGCCCCATCCCTCTAATTCTGGTCTAGCCTCGCCCCATCGCTCTAATTCTCGGCGGCGTTCACGCGGTCGGGGGACCACCACCACCGGGATCAACACAACACACAACACACTACACTCCACACTACTTGTATAAACACATCAGTCAAAACACAGTTACACACACATACTGGTGAAGTGGGAGGTCACACCTGCAATCCATGACGGTGAGGCGCTCTGGTGCCATTACCTCGAACCTAACAGCTCCACAGTGGCACCCGCCCTGGTGAGACACAGTGCCACTCTCCATCCTCGCCTGGGTGGACCTGTAAGACCAGGTTGGGTGCCATCAGTGCCATCAGCTTATATATGATCCGGAACTCGCCTTATGAGCACTGGTCTGGTTAGTAAATTACTATTTGAGTCATTAAGGTTCTCTTGTGGCAGTGAGGTCATTCAGTGCCATCTATGACAGTGAAATAATCCTGTGGAAGATGTAGAGGTTAAGCTGGAAGCATATGCCACTGCCACATCTGGACGAATGACAGCCTCTTACTGCTGAAGGTATATATATTTTTTTTTTACAGATTTCCTAATATGAATATAATTGAATTCTCACAAAAAATTAGGATTTTTATCATAAACAATAAACTTAATAAGAATTATATCGTCTTAGGCGTTTACTTCAACATTAAACCTTGTCATATAGCCTAAAGTTGACAATTTTGTTAACTGCATGAACTCCTGCATGCTAATTCCCACACCCTAACCTTCAAGCGAACCAGACTAACATAACAGCCCATCTCACCTCTGTCATAATCACTGACACAGCAACTGACCACTATCCCACCTTCTTCACAACAAACAGAAAAAAAACATCATCGGATATCAAGAAATTAACAGTCAGACTACGCAACAAAAAAGCAATATGCCTCCTCATAGATGCATCTGGGAACCGGAATTCAATAATACACATGATATAAATATATTAACTGATATCTTCCTCACCAAAACTCTAATCCTATAGAACACACACATACAACAAGCAAGTAATTACTAAAACACTGAACAACCCTTGGCTCATAATAAGCATATTTAAGCCAATTATCAAGAAAAAACATAGGACTGGCCTAGTTACCAAAAAAGTAATAAAAAAATACTCACCACCACTTACCAATATAAGAAAAAGAACTAACCTGTCCAGTTTGAAAATAAATGTAAGCAAGCAAAGGGAAACATGAAAAGCACATAGAAAACCACGGTAAATATCCTAGGATCTAAACAATATTCACATAAACAGTTTAAACTCTCCAAAGATGGTAAAACACTGCCCAAGGATTGAGAGAGAGAGAGAGAGAGAGAGAGAGAGAGAGAGAGAGAGAGAGAGAGAGAGAGAGAGAGAGAGAGAGAGAGAGAGAGAGAGAGAGAGAGAGAGAGAGAGAGAGAGAGAGAGAATGACCTCTGTGTGTGTCAGAGGTCATATATTCCTCTACCCACCTGTGTTTAAAAAAACTTACAACTAAAAGAAGAAGAAGAACGTATACTCATCCTCTTCAAAGGTCTGTGTGACCGTGACTGAGCTCGGCTCAACACAACTCACTGGCCTTGGCGGGGTTGCCATACGTCGCCTCACACAACCCCGACCTCTCTACACATTATATATAATTATTTCATAATTCCTTTTGTTGGGGACAGGAAGCATGTATACATATATATATATATATATGCTTCCCCCAAGGTCAAGTTACTGACCTTCCACAGGATACAGGCTAAGAGATACAGGTGGCATTGTCTTTATATTTTTTCAAGAGATACATTAACTTATTTTTAATTTAATATTTCTTGTCTCGTTCGGCGCTGGTAACTTTGAGTCCACAAGGCTGCTGACATCAGGGTCAGCTGCCCCCAGCACTGCTGACACCATAGTCAGCTGCCCCCAGCACTGTTGACACCATGGTCAGTTGCTCCAAGCACTGTTGACACCAGGGTCAGCTGCCCCCAGCACTGTTGACACCAGGGTCAGTTGCTCCAAGCACTGTTGACACCAGGGTCAGCTGCCCCCAGCACTGTTGACACCAGGGTCAGCTGCCCCCAGCACTGTTGACACCAGGGTCAGCTGCCCCCAGCACTGTTGACACCAGGGTCAGTTGCTCCCAGCACTGTTGACATCAGGGTCAGCTGCTCCCAGCACTGTTGACATCAGGGTCAGCTGCCCCCAGCACTGTTGACACCAGGGTCAGCTGCCCCCAGCACTGTTGACACCAGGGTCAGCTGCCCCCAGCACTGTTGACATCAAAGTCAGCTGCCCCCAGCACTGCTGACACCAGGGTCAGCTGCCCCCAGCACTGCTGACACCAGGGTCAGCTCTACTAGAGGGAGTGTGTGTACTCAGCAGCTGACATCGATGATCTGACAGTCACTGGAAAGCGACGTCAATCAGCATCCCGGAGCATTGATCTTTGTGTCAGCCTGTCAGCTGTGCCCAGCTGACATATATATATATATATATATATATATATATATATATATATATATATATATATATATATATATATATATATATATATATATATATATATATATATATATATATATAGAAAGAGACAGTATATATAATGATGCGTCACTGGTGGTAGGATGTCAGGGGGGAGGGATGATGAGGATAATGAAAGATGTATCCTCTGAGAGCCAGGGAATCCGGATTGCATTTTTTTTTACACGAACGTAAACATATCCGGTTAAATAAGGAATTTCTCACGTGTTTTGTGTGTGTGTGTGTGTACTCACCTAATGTGTGTGTGTGTGTGTATGTGTATGTGTATGTGTGTGTGTGTGTGTGTGTGTGTGTGTACTCACCTATTTGTGCTTGCGAGGGTTGAGCTCTGGCTCTTTGGTCCCGCCTCTCAACTGTCAATCAACTGGTGTACAGGTTCTACTTATGTGTGGCTCTCTTGATATGCGAAGATATCAAGCCACACGAGAGGATATCAAGCCACACGAGAGGATATCAGGCCACACGAGAGGATATCAAGCCACACGAGAGGATATCAAGCCACACGAGAGGATATCAAGCCACACGAGAGGATATCAAGCCACACGAGAGGATATCAAGCCCCACGAGAGGATATCAAGCAACACAAAAAAACATCAAATACATAAAGTTAAGCCATACGTGAAGGAGAGTCGCCGTTCATCCTGTAGGAAGAAACGTGACCTCCAAGCAACGCTTCCTACAGCAACAGAGGAAGTCTTTTTAATCCTAGGAAGCTCAAGGCCTTCAATAGAGAAAATGCTACAGTTTTACCTCAAGGGGAACTTTTTTTAGCTTAACCTTGACTCTTGTAGAGAAAATAAAAGTTATATATATATATATATATATATATATATATATATATATATATATATATATATATATATATATATATATATATATATATATATGTATATATATATATATATATACATACCATTGACGCTATTTCATAGTTTTCCGGGTAATTCAAGATGTAGGTCACTATACTCTCTCTTATTTTTGTGTCGGGGGACAGGCAGCCAGCGTATATTTATACATGTTAGGTTTATATCGAGGTTCCCCCCCTCCCAAGGTCGAATTACAGGAGCATTTGGTGATAGGAAACGCGCCCAACCACTTCTGTCCCACCCATTATGTGCCTCTGTAACCCTTTCCACTACCGCCCACAAGATAGGTATGAGGTGCATAATAAATAATGTTCCTCCCTGGGATTCGAACCCGGAATTCTTGATTGTGAGTCGAGAATTCGACTCGAATTTAGAAGCATATATAAAAAGACTCGAAGCTGCGGTATATTACTGTCAAGTGCTACATGGAAGATACGTCCAGCAGTCAGTCAGGTTAAGTACCAGTGGACCTGACTAGTGACTGGATGGGTCTTATGAAGCCAACCCCCCCCCCCTCCTCCCCTCTCATGGTGAGAGGACGGGGAGAAGTGAGGCACAAGTTACCTATCCTTGAGAGGCTACACCCGAAGGATAGTGGACAGAGCTCGGGATTCGTAGTCCTGTTGACCGGGGATCGATCCCCGGCGATGGTGGAAACAAATGACCAGTTTCTTGCACCTTGATGCCCATGTTCACTTAGGAGTAAATAGGTACCTGGGAGTTAGACAGCTGCTACGGGCTGCTTCCTCTGTGTGTGTGAGAGAGGCGGGCCCAAAGAGCCAGAGCTCAACCCCCGCAAGCACAACTAGGTGAATACACACTATAACACCTCAGACGGTATGTAATTATGTGTTCGTAGTGGAGTCACACACCTCTACGTGTACAACACTAAGGTAATGTGGGTCAGACAGGTTGGGTTAGGTTAGGGTTGGATAGGGTTGGGTTAGGTTAGGGTTGGATAGGGTTGGGTTAGGTTAGGGTTGGGTTAGGGTTAATGATTGGCGAGTGTTGTACATTCTGCTATGGCGGTATGTTCACTCACAAGATGAGTGGCGCTGCCCAATAAACTCGCCCCTCGGGGCAAAATTTAAAAATTTAAAGTAGTGATGACGTGGAATGGTGAACATTTGTCTCGGGTATTAGACCCTACTCCCGAGGACTCATTTGGTCAGCTCACGAGTTCTCTGCTATTTTTTATATTTACAAAATTATATTTATTTTGTTTGTAATATTTTGGGGGACCCAGTTGCTACCCAGCAACTGTAGCAACTGGGTCAGTTGCTACCCAGACGTTGTCGGAGATGCATGCTCGCCCCCAGAGCTCTGTCAGCCTTCGACCAACCGATATCTCATGAGCTTATAACTTCACTAAAGGAGGAATCAAACACACAGATGTGCCGTTACATTGCTTTATGATATAATAATTATCTACATAAATGTATTTGGTTGCAGGGATGACTTTTAATGTTGGTAGTAGTCTGGGCCCAGATTCACGAAGCAGTTACGGCAAGCACTTACGAACGTGTGTACATCTTTCCTCAATCTTTGACGGCTTTGGTTACATTTATTAAACAGTTTACAAGCATGAAAGCTTCCCAATCAACTGTTGTTATTGTTATAAACAGCCTCCTGGTGCTTCGGAGTTCATTTACTGTTTAATAATTGTAAACAAAGCTGCCAAAGATTGAGAAAAGATGTACGGGTTCGTAAGTGCTTGCGTGGTCTCGTGTGGTTGGTGCTCCTGTGTCACATTACCTGGGGACTTGTTGGGGTGTTCTTCACCTTCTTCCTTTGGGGCTGACTTCATTTCTTTCTTTCTTGGGTCTTCCATCACCTTATTTCTTGGAACTTCTATCACCTCCTTCCTTTTTGTTGGGTTTTCCGTCACCTTCTTTCTTGGGACTTTTATCGCCTTCTTTTTTGGGACTTTTATCGCCTTCTTTCTTGGGACTTTTATCGCCTTCTTTCTTGGGACTTTTATCACCTTCCTTCCTGGGACTTTTATCACCTTCCTTCTTGGGACTTCTATCACCTGCTTTCTTAGGACTTCCTTCACGTTCGTCCTTCAAGCTCTTGCCATCAAACTTCTCATACTTGACCTTCCTGACGGTGCCAGAGTCAAGACAGTGCGGCACTATACCTGAAGCAGACCATACAAGAGCCCTTGTTACACTCAACTCAGAAATGACCATGAACGCAGTCTTTGTGTATATAAATCCTTCTCTTACACAAGAGTATTTATTAATAGCTTGAATGTACCCGAATTTACCAGAGGGCCACAATCTCTTTGGTGGCCTCGATGGATGGGGGGATAAGATGCCAGCGGCTTGTCATAGGTCTCCTCATTTGTCATAATGGATATTATATTTGTATAATGCAATAATTTCATGTATAATGCAGTAATATCTTGTATAATGCAATTATATATTATATAATGCAACAGACTTCTTATCCTATCAGAAACCTTCAGTAACTTAATATTATATTCAATCTATCATATTATCTTTTTACAGTCATTGATGATTCTAAATTGACATTTATAATGACTTTAAACACAATTATTGTTAATATTAGCTATCTTCATCAAGAGTTCTGGAGGCTGACATAGTACTTGGAAGATTGGCTGTTAAGTTCTGTTACTAAGATCTAAGTACCTAGACCAGATTCACGAAGCAGTTACGCAAGCACTTACGAACGTGTACATCTTTCCTCAATCTTTGACGGCTTTATTTACATGTATTAAACAGTTTACAAGCATGAAAAACTTGCCAATCAACTGTTGTTATTGTTATAAACAGCCTCCTGGTACTTCAGAGCTCATTAACTATTTAATAATTGTAAACAAAGTCGCCAAAGATTGAGAAATGATGCACAGAGGCCTGATTCACAAAGCAGTTTCGCAAGCGCTTGCGAATCTGTAAATCTTTTCGCAATATATAGATATAGCGAGCTGTGAGGGACTTACCATAGCCGTCCGGGTTGGACCTGGGGATGTAGCGAGCTGTGAAGGACTTACCATAGCCGTCCGGGTTGGACCTGGGGATGTAATGAGCTGTGAGAGACTTACCATAGCCGTCCGGGTTGGACCTGGGGATGTAATGAGCTGTGAAGGACTTACCATAGCCGTCCGGGTTGGACCTGGGGATATAGCGAGCTGTGAAGGACTCACCATAGCCGTCCGAGTTGGACCTGGGATATAGCGAGCTGTGAGGGACTTACCATAGCCGTCCGGGTTGGACCTGGGGATGTAATGAGCTGTGAAGGACTTACCATAGCCGTCCAGGTTGGACCTGGGGATGTAGCGAGCTGTGAAGGACTTACCATAGCCGTCCGGGTTGGACCTGGGGATGTAATGAGCTGTGAAGGACTTACCATAGCCGTCCGGGTTGGACCTGGGGATGTAGCGAGCTGTGAGAGACTTACCATAGCCGTCCGGGTTGGACCTGGGGATGTAATGAGCTGTGAAGGACTTACCATAGCCGTCTGGGTTGGACCTGGGGATGTAATGAGCTGTGAAGGACTTACCATAGCCG
The DNA here is from genome assembly GCF_040958095.1 of Procambarus clarkii. Lineage (NCBI taxonomy): Eukaryota > Metazoa > Arthropoda > Malacostraca > Decapoda > Cambaridae > Procambarus > Procambarus clarkii. The sequence continues at coordinate 12,897,160 of NC_091210.1, read as the reverse complement.
TCCGGGTTGGACCTGGGATATAGCGAGCTGTGAAGGACTCACCATAGCCGTCCGGGTTGGACCTGGGGATGTAATGAGCTGTGAAGGACTCACCATAGCCGTCCGGGTTGGACCTGGGGATATAGTAAGCTGTGAGGGACTTACCATAGCCGTCCGGGTTGGACCTGGGGATATAGAAGGACTGGACGCCGCAGGTGGAGCAGAAGGTGTGCTTGGCGGTGTGGGTGTTGAAGGTGTAGGTGGTGAGAGAGTCGTGCCCCTGCAGCAGCTTGAAGCAGCTGGATGGAACGATGAAGTGCTTGTTCTGCTTCTTGACGCAGATGCTGCAGCTGTTGGAGGAAAACATTGGGTCAGCTGGTGCTAGGAACTGGTGGCCAGGGTCACGCTAGGTCAGCTGGTGCTAGGAACTAGCGACCCGGGTCGTGCTGGGTCAGCTGGTACTAGGAACTAGTGACCCGGGTCGTGCTAGGTCGTTAAGTGCCACCAACTGCAGGCCAGGCGCATGCTAAATTATAAAAAGGAATAGTTGATGGAAGGAGAGCAGGACCACAATAGAAAGGGTTGTGGAAAGTGGTAATGGAAAGGGGGTACTGGACGGATGTAGTGAATGGTAGGGGGAGGGGGAATGAGCATGGGGAAAGCGCCAAGCCATTACGACTATATTGCACTTAGATGGGATCAGTATTTGGGATGGGACGGGGGAAAGGAATGGTGCCCAAACGCTTGGACGGTCGGGGGATTGAAAGCCGATCTGCATATGAAGCGAGACCATCACACTACCGCCCAGCCCAAGTGGTTGGTCAGCAAAAGGGGGAATTACGGAAGGAAGAAGGACAGTAGAAGGGGGAGGGGGGAAATGAGGAGAATGAATAGCATTGGATACCAGTAGAAAGGTCCGTCTGTGACGTCAAACAGGGAACAATGACGCCTAAACCCCCCCACCCTCACCCCGCTAACAACAGAGGGATGAACAACCCAGCGGGTTTTCTTCCTATTGGGGAGTGTTATACATACTACTACGGCGGTGTGTCCACTCACGGGATGATTGGCGCTGACCAATAAACTCACCCCTCGGGGCAACATTTAAATTTAAACATTTAACACAGAGGAAACAGTTGAGAGGCGGGACCAAAGAGCCAAAGCTCAACCCCCGCAAGCACAACTAGCTGATTACACACTGACCCGCTTTCATAACCACAAAATACAATACACATTTCCAAGTCTCACAATAAACAAAAGACAGTCACATGTCTGACATTTAACAAAAGAGAAGCGGGCGTAAGAAAGGGGGGGGGGGGGTAGGGTCAGAAAGGTGACAATTGACAAGCCGTCGGCTTCCTGCCCCCCCCTTCCGGGAGACCTGTAGATACATGCTAGCTCACACCCACTACAACTACAGCGTTGTAGCAACTGTATTGGTATCTTTCTAGATGTATTTTTTTGTCTCGATAAACGTACTTAAACTGTATTAGAAATATTGTGTTTGACGGAGTAAACTCATTGTGGTTTACATTGTGTTGATACTATGGTAAACTGGGTGAGTATACGTACTTGCAGTCCCTGACTGTAGGGGTATGAGGGCCCAAGACCTGGAACCTTACGGCGCCACAGTGGCAGCCGCCCTCATGGCGTACCGTCGTGCTCTCTCGTACCGTCACGTGCACCTGTAACGGTACACACACCATTAACACTGTGCAGGTGTGGCTGGGGTGTACACATGTGGCTGGGGTGTACACATGTGGCTGGGGTGAACAGGTGTACACCCACAGACAAAAGTTATTGTTTACAGTTCGATCTGTGAGACATATTGCCATAACAAATAACAGAATTAAGAGAAAATGGGTCAATTTGTGGTATAACTAACACAAACTAATTATACCATGATGATCTAGATGTTATCACGGGCCTCGGCGTCCCATATAAACAGATTCAGGCGCTGACCTGCATCAAAATCACACACTTCCGAACACACACATACTTCCGAACATTACAGCTCCGAACACATAGATCATGTAACACAGAAATAATTTCACTTTGATTTAAAATGCTTGTCTATAAGGCATATCTTTGTGACAGTAATTCCTCAATAATTTCAAGTATCCCGCTGGGGATATTCCTGCTTTCTCTTTTGTTATAATGGCGAGTGGTTCAGTCTCCACCAATGACACTTGTTCGATTCCTCCAGCTCGAATGCTTCTTTCTGAACCGTGGCTCTTTGTTTCCTGTCTTTTAGATACTCTCTTACCCAGTTGAGTGTCTTACCAGTTATGCAGTCCGTCCTCCAAAGACCCAAAGTCCATTCCATGCACCCGCCAACCCCCCTGTTTATAGATGAAAAACGGTTTACACACGACTCATAAGTGATGGCGTTCGAACACTTCCGGAACAAGTGCTTCACTGACGACTTGTGTTCGAACCACAACGCTGTGAATGCTTCACCCACGTACTACAAATACAAATAATCGCCAACAGAACCTAAACACCTAACCTAACCTATGCCTATATATGCATAATATGCTAATATATTATAATACTAATTTATATTTGAGAAAATTCCCGTTTTGAATGAATAGTAAAAATGTATGAATGCGTCTGTGGACCCGACCGCTGGTTGGAATGGACTTGAGTCGAGGACGGGTTGGTTATACCAGCTTGGTCTGTCACCTTGTGTGCCGGGCCTCTCACACCAGAGACATTAGCAAATGATTTTTGACAGTCTAGAAAAATATGTGGGTGATGGTGGTATGGGAGTAGGAAATGGGTCGGGGGGGGGGGGGGGGAGAGGGGGAGGGGGTTGTAGGGGTGGGGTGAGAGGTGAGAGAGGGGGTGAGGGTAATGACAATTGAAGAAAATATATTGCATGTTTAGGCTGGGAAAGTGAAGGTTAACAGAGGGGGGGAGGGGGGGGTTGATGAGCCGTGGTATACTCACCTAGATGTGCATATAGGGTCGAGCGTTAGCTCTTGGGTCCACTACCCCGCACAAGATGGGTATGGGGTCCACTACCACCACCCACGGGATGGGTATGGGGTCCACCACCACCACCCACAAGATGGCTATGGGGTCCACTACCACCACCCACGGGATGGGTATGGGGTCCACCACCACCACCCACAAGATGGCTATGGGGTCCACTACCACCACCCACGGGATGGGTATGGGGTCCACCACCACCACCCACAAGATGGCTATGGGGGTCCACTACCACCACCCACGGGATGGGTATGGGGTCCACTACCACCACCCACGGGATGGGTATGGGGTCCACCACCACCACCCACAAGATGGGTATGGGGTCCACCACCACCACCCACAAGATGGCTATGGGGTCCACCACCACCCACAAGATGGGTATGGGGTCCACCACCACCCACAAGATGGGTATGGGGTCCACCACCACCCACGGGATGAATGCATAATTAATACATAAACCAGGCAAATCACCCGTGCTTGCAATCTCCAGCACAGTCAAGTAAACTTGTCTAAGCTTTCTCTTAAAGCTGAGACGCCGAGCTTTTCAACAAGCGCGGCTGCATCGCCTGTTTCTTAGTGTTGTAGGTAGCGAATCTTAAACAACAACACACACACATTACAAGAAACAAAACAATGCTACACTGAAGTAACCTGGGGCCAGATTCACAAAAGCACTTATGCAAGCACTTACGAACCTGTACATCTTTCCTCAATATTTGACGGCTTTGGTTACATTTATTAAACAGTTTACAAGCATGAAAACTTGTCAATCAACTGTTGTTATTGTTATAAACAGCCTCCTGGTGCTTCGGAGCTCATTAACTGTTTAATAATTGGAAACAAAGGTGCCAAAGATTGAGAAAAGATGGGCAGGTTCGTAAGTGCTTGCGTAACTGCTTTCGTGAATCTAGCCCCAGGACTAAGCCTCAGGGAGGAGACTCTACTGTAAATATATAGCTCTTGAAACATTCTCTGTAACTAGGTGACATTATAATTATAAGGTGTGAAGGGTAGATGAAATTGTTAATGTGATTATCTCCGATGAGGTCTGATAAAAACCTTTTGTTCCCTCTGTAATGCTTTTTGCGCTACCGCTCACAGGATGAGTATGGGGTGCACAATAAACTAGCCGTCTCCGGCGGCAATAACAACAGCTGTCCGTTATGTATTTGTATCAGAAACCAGCCACTGGAAGGGCTGGGCGTCCTTCCCGCGAAGGGCTGGACGCTCCAGAATTTAAATTTTTAAATTTTGCCCCGAGGGGCGAGTTTATTGGGCAGCGCCACTCAGAAGTCCCCACAAGCCTAGCACGGGTAGGGCGAGAGGACGCAAGTGGACGCTGGAAACACAATTGAATAGAAGAAACACAAGGAAATTGAAATTGAAATAAGTTTATTGAGGTAAACTACACACAAAGGGATGAGGTAGCTCAAGCTATTCTCACCCCATTCAGTACATCGTGTTAATACATACATATACACACATCACAAACAATAAACATATTACCGAACATTCTGAGAGATAAACATACATTTCCTCCTGAAATACAAGGAAATACTTGTATTTCTACTAAATACATCCTGTACGGGTGGTCAACAAGTAGAAATGCGCAGAGAAGTTGTGGAAGCCTCTTCCATCCGCAACTTTAAGGCCAGATTCGACAAAGAATTCAAACGTCAGAGTAGCTAAACTATAAGGCAACAGATCTAGCAAGGTTAGTAGGCGGGGCATAAAACACCAGACCTCACTTCCTGGTAGTCATAATAGGTAGTTAGTGTTAGGTAAGCACTCCCACCATCACCTTGGAGAGGAAGAACCACAACTCCCAAGAATATGAAAGAGAAAACACCGTCCAATGATAAACTTTTTCTTGGACAAAGTTGGCTGATACGAGTAATGTTGTCGTGAGATACGGACTTGGTCGTGAAGAATAGTTTCTCCTCACCCAGTCACCTTCACCTCTACCACCATCACAGCCGCTGTTGCCACCACTGGCATCACTACCACTATCATGGTCACCACCATTACAACCACAACCATCAGCAACACTACAACCCACATCAACACCTTCATCACCACCAACACATACTCGTCACTATTGGTCACTGGAGGAATGTAAACAAGTGGGGTCCCCCAAGGCTCAGGCCTGAAACCACAACTGTTTTTATGTGAGTGACTTCCCAGAGGGACTGAGCTCGTACACGTCAATGCTTGCAGACGACATAAAAGTGATGCCCCTGGAAAGCCGAAACTGTCTCTATTTTCCGCTTGTTACAACTTGTAATAAAGTTGTTACATCTTGGCTTAACGTGTTTATGACGTATTAGAACGTTGTTACAACTTGCTATATTGGTTGTTATAACTGGTTAGGTGTTAAAACTTGTTCGAACTTTGTACCAACGTCGTAGTTTCGGTGTGTGTTTGGCGGGTGTAAAATGTAGAAACAGAGGAAGACTCCAGAACGTTACAGGAACAAGACCTTGACAAATATCAAAATGGCTAACAAATGGTTCCTGGAGTTCGATTTCAACAAGTGTAAGGTGACGAAGAAAGGAAAATGATAAGGTAGACCATAAGGAAAAGGTAACTATATATATACACCTCAAGGAAAAGGAAAATACAGGAGTCGGAGAGAGAAAGGGATTTTGGAGTGGATGTAATTCCGACACTTTCTGCAGTGACAAGCATAAACAGGGTCACATCAGCAGCATATGGGACGCTGACAAATATCAAAATGTCGTTTAGAACCCTAAATCAGGGTTCCTTCAAGGCATCCTTCACAACCTATGTTAGACCAATACTGGAATATGCAGCACCAGCGTGAAATCCCCCCCACCATGTGAAGTATAAAGGCAAACGCAGGTTTGCCTTTATACTTCTTCTAGTAGGGTTAAGGTACGAGGCTACCCGGGAGGATAGAAGAAACAGTGGGGATATGTTCACAGCATACAAAATACTGAGGAGACTAGACAAGATGACACCTAAGCCAGCATCACCACTACCATAAAAACCTTTGAATTTTAATTTGCTAATAATACTGAACACAACACAAAGTATATAATACAACCTCTCTAAAGGCCACACTATCAATTATGTTTTGCAATACAGGTGAAACATTTACTAAAGCGGCACAAAGGGAATTCAACACTATCATCCTCATAATTCATCACTATCACCATCAACTACACGTGAATGCTCTCCATCCGGTCAATTCAAAGAGTAACATCCGGCTTCCTGTTGGTGATGTGTTGAACGCTGAGCTGTAGTGTGGCCGTACGGGCTCGCCGTAGCCTGTGCTACGCGAAACTTTTAGTTCCGTGTAGCTAAAACAACAACATATGGTGTGTCTGTCTGTCAAAACCTCATTTGACAATTTAAAGTTTACTTGAGAATATTTACTCGAATTGTCTATCGAACATTGATGGCCTTTAGTAAAATAATGTGAATCCTTTATTTATGTTTTTCAAAATGAAGACTAATGGCTTTTGCGATTAAATTAATGTTTCAGCACAATAGACGTTAAGCTAACTGGCTGATAGTTCGTAGTGATCTGTCACCCTTCTACCCTAACCTCTCCTACCCTAACCTAACGTATCCTAGTCTAACCTAAATCACGAAACCAAGAGATCAAATTTTGCTTTGTATATGGTGCGTCCGAAGTGTGTGAAGATCAGTGACCATGCTGGAACAGGCCTTAGATCCTGCTGTCTGTCATGGTTCACACCAAGGAAGGCACGAACCAGCAACATTTATGTACGAAAATAGATCTCTAACCCTGTCTATGTAAAACTAACGAGAATGTGTGAATGTTGTCTGGCATTTGAAAACACTTTAGTCACCTTGTAAGTGCTTTCGAACTCAACATTGTCCAACAGATCTCTAAAGCTGTTCATGAAAGACAAAAGAAAATGCATGTAATTCACTTTTCATTTCAATGAAGGTCATTCATTGACCTTACCCAGAATGCAACCAAGAACTAGACAATGTGATGTTATAGTGGCCAGAATACGTCTGGGATATAGACATATCTGGAAGCTTTCTCAGAACACAAATGTCGAAATACAGCTTGTGTCAACTTTGTGAAAGAGAAAACATGCATTCCCTTAAACATAATATTATAGAATGTCCCATATTGACTGACTTTCGCCCTCCTGTACTGAGGTATACTGAACGCTGTAAATACTATATGAATATTTGAAAATTTGATAATATATTGGACTTGGACTTGATAATATAATAACACTTGATAATATATATTGGGCTACATATACAGGATATGTAGAAGCTGGTCAGAATTGCATTTCACATTTGTAAATGCACATTAAAGACACTATGTAAAAAGACACCTCGAACACTGTTCATGTAGGACAGACGTAAATCTGTGTATTTATGTTTGTAGGTTAGCTTAGCATTTTAAAAGCACTACAATCACCGTCAATAGTTAATTGTTCAATAAACCACTGAGCTATATGTTTAACAGATCTCTAACCCTGTCCATGAAGGACAAGAAAATGAATATATTCTGTTTAGCATTATAAATGTGTGGCCACGTCTGTGTTAGAAAATAATAATAATAATAATAATAATAATAAAATCCCACACAAAGCTGACTAGCTCCTGAGTACCTATTTACTGCTAGGTGAACAGAGGCATTAGGTGATAGGAACCGTTCATCGTATAAATATATGGCACGTCTGGGGTAGAAAATAAAATAAAAACACGAAGGGCAGCCATTACCAGACGCAGCCAACAGCATAAACAAAAGTTTCCTGTTGTGACCGCCTTGACCAAGGCTGACACCTTGCCAAAACTCCTCTTCAAATATACTTAAACCTCTCCTAATCCTAGCAAATATGTTTTGCATATATTGATCACAAATCCTGAAATGAACGTTGGAATATAGGATCAGGCTCTTCCTGTGAATTGCTCATTTTTTTGTCGTTATAAGAATTGTTTATTTACTAGCTCTTCATGAGGCTATATGATACTAGTTCTCATGAGGCTATATGATACTAGCTCCTCCTGAGCCTATATACTAACTCCTCATGAGCCTATATACTAACTCCTCATGAGCCTATATACTAGCTCCTCATGTAGCTATGTGACACTACCTCCTCATGAGGATATATGATACCAGCTCCTCATAAGGCTATAAGATACTAGATCAAATCAATCTAATGTCATTGTGCATATTACTTTGCAGTTAATCACTGTAAAAACAGAAATATTAACTGCAATTAATTACATTTACTAAGTTGACCACTAAATAATCATCCTAACAGCCAGAATAATAACCCAGAGGTGTTATTAACAATAATATTTAGTACTTAAAGTAATTAATAGGTGTTATCAAGGCATCATTCCAGGAGGTCATTTGGTGCACTGAGCCCATGTGTTGGGGTACGCGGCTTGGGCTTTAATATACTTCCTAAGTATATACTTAGGAAGTATAATATACTTCCTAAGTATATATGCTTTAATATACTTCCTAAGTATATTAAACTCTTAAATTGCCTTTCCTGGCTGACTTACCATCTTGCTGGAAGATTGTGTGTGGGAGCTGGTCTGATATTGCCTGTTCTCAACTGTTGTCCTGTGGCTCGACTGTGCAAGTGGAGTCTGTTGGTAGGTCTTGTGTCTGGTGCGTCTGGTAGCTGGTGCGTCTGTAGCTGGTGCGTCTGGTGGCTGGTGCGTCTTTAGCTGGTGCGTCTGGTGGCTGTTGTGTCTGGTGCGTCTTTAGCTGGTGCGTCTGGTGGCTGGTGGCTGTTGTGTCTGGTGCGTCTTTAGCTGGTGCGTCTGGTGTCTAGTGCGTCTGGAGGCTGGTGACTGGTGCCGGGGAAGATGAATACGACGCTGGAAGCAGGAGTGTTGGGAGCGGCCAGAGACGTCCACTGGCGGAGGAGCAGCAGCAGCACAGAGGTGCGAGCACGGCAACGGACACAGCCACAACTAAATGCTGCATGATTTGACGCCACGTATATATGCATTCTCTACCTCCCCCACCACCTCCCTCACCCCCCATCTTCAACTTCCTGTTTACCCCCACCTGACAAATCCCTCCAACTCATCTGCTCATCTTCTCATGATCATCTTGTATCTTATTTTCCTTCTTGCTACACTCTCTCCCTCCCTACATGCCTTACCTCTTCACATCATCCGTTCTAATGCAATTATCCGCGGTTATATATTAGGCTTCGAAATATTATAGACGAGTTCCAGGCTGTATTGCTGCAGGTTTCAATGTCCTGGATGTAATGTTCCAGTCTAAAATGTCCAGATATTAATGTTTCATCCAGCAATGTCTAGGCAGTAATGTTTTAATTTGAAACATCCATGTAGCGATAACTCGGCTTCCTGAAGCATTCCAGGAAGGAATGCTTCAGTTTAGAGTTGGAAATGCTCTAGGTTTGCTCTAGACGATCAGCCGCTGATCCAGACTGAATTCCGAATTGGTGGAGTTCTCTTGTTCCAGAGCTTTTAGAGATTTGTTCCAGACTGGTTCCAGAGCTTTTTGAGATCTCATGCTCCAGACTGGCTCCAGACCTGATGGAGATATCTTGCTCCAGACCTGATGGAGATACCTTACTCCGGACCTGATGGAGATATCTTGCTCCAGACTGGCTCCAGACCTGATGGAGATATCTTGCTCCAGAGCTGATGGATAATCCTTTCATCTGGTGCACCAATCACTTCGTGTTGAAGGTACCCACAATATCTGCTCATACATTCGTTATCAGTGTAACGTACAATTCGGTAACAGCGTTAACAAAGCGTAAGTCGCTTTGGATAGAAACATCATGCAAAGGAAGACAATAGAAGGCTGCATTTCTATGCAACAATAACAGATGGAGTTCCCCAGTGCTCAGGTGGATCCCAAAGTGTTGCGTCATGGGATCATGCCCCCCTGAAGGAGGGGCAATGGAGACGACCTTCTCGACCCCGCCTATTACAGTTCTTGACAGTTTGGTCATTTATTGGGTTCAGGAACTGAACCCGACAGTTCATTTAGCTAAACCAGTAATAATATAAGAACATAAGAACAAGGTAACTGCAGAAGGCCTATTGGCCCATACGAGGCAGCTCCTATCTATAACCACCCAATCCCACTCATATACATGTCCAACCCGCGCTTGAAACAATCGAGGGACCCCACCTCCACTACGTTTCGTGGTAATTGGTTCCACAAATCAACAACCCTGTTATATTGTGAAGCTAAAGTCGCTTTGTAATAATATTTACATGTAAATATTATTATTAAACCAGTAATAAGTCAGTCACACAGTTACTAATCTTGCTCCACACCCAGCCAACTGGGCGGCAGCTTTACAGTCATGTGCAGGCTGCATCTACATGACTAGACAAACTCTGGATACCTGGCTAAGATTCCTGCAACCCGTCTTAATCAACAAACGTCAAAGGCTTGTTAATCCTGAAACCGGTCCTCAGGCCAGGCTCGTTAGAGGGGGCGGCTGTCACTCAAGACGCAATAAGCAGTGTATGCGTGTTCGCTGGAGAGTGTTCGCTGCTGTTCTCGTCTTTTAGAGGGTTGAAATAGCCTAAGCTACTCTATCCCTTTGAGATGTATTTTATTATCTCAATAAACGTACTTGAACTTGAACTCGTCTTCCAAGACAATAAAATGACCAAAAATGAGGGAATAGAAGTTGATAATAAGTTAAGAATATGAATAAATAGATGGCCCATTATCATATAATTAGCGCATGTCTTCAAATAATGTGTAAGCTAGGTTCTTTTAATTTGTCCTTATACAATTTAATGAATAAAAAGGCTTTCCTGCATTAACATCTTTATATTATATTAATCCCATCAACATACCTACATTAAAATCAGTGTACAATTCCGGTTTCGGCTCCACCACCGCCTCACTTGTTCCAACATTCTACCACTCTGCAAAAGTGGACTTTCTAATTTTTTATCGGCAGTTTTATTTCCTTAGTTACTGAGCGACTTTCTTTAGCTTGTATGATGCCAATAAACTATTCCTACATTTACAGTTGTTCCCTCTTGTGAAGCCTTAAACAAAATTGTTCTTGTAAGGGCGCTGAAATTCAGTCGTCCCAAGCCTCGGGCAGGCTGTTGACTGTTGACTGTGACAATACCCAATCTCACCCCATAATAACGATACCGATGTAATACCGAGTTACCTCGGTATTACTTTAACGTATATATATATATATATATATATATATATATATATATATATATATATATATATGTATATATATATATATATATATATATATATATATATATATATATATATATATATATATATATATATATATATATATATATATGTGTGTGTGTGTGTGTGTTGCAACCGCCCCGGCAGCACCCAGTCTTTAATTTGGCACCTTTGTGGGACCTTGGTATAAGCCTAACATGTATATATACACTGGCTGCCTGTCCCCCTACACAATGATTTATTATTACCTATTATTTTATCATTTAACTTAAATATTAAATAAAATAATTTATTTAATTATTATAGTAAGTACTTAATAATTTAATAATAAGTAGTAAGTGCATAAAAATGATTAAAAAGTACATAAAAATGACTAAAAAGTACAGTTTAGTCATAGGAGATTCCTAGATTGGAATTCACTACCAAATTTCAATATATCCAAGTATTTTTAGTGTGAAATGCTGTTATTATATGCATAAATTGTTGTTTTAATAATATTACGCTTAACCACTTGGGCTGGACGGTAGAGCGATTTCCTACAGGTCCGCGTTCAATCCCTGACCGCCCAAGAGGTTTGGCACCATTCGTTTCCCCTGTTCCATCCCAAATCCTTATCCTGATCCCTTCCGAGTGCTATATAGTCGTAATGGCTTGGCGCTTTCACTTGACTGTTCCACCCCCCCCCCTGAATAATAGTACTAGAACAGTATTTACGGGCTATTCATGCCCGTGCCACCTCTTGGGTGGCTTAATCTTCATCAATCGAGAGCAGTACGTCCTAACCAGACGTTATATGATGATATCCTGAACAGTTGATAAATAAAAGTAATTGCATAACTCCAGTTATCTAATACTTATCATAAATGGTTTAAAACCTTATCATAAGCCAAGGGATTTGTAGATCAGTGTTTAAAGGGAATTCGGAAGTAATAATGATACAGCTGATGCCATCTGTCGGCAGACGAGAACACTATCAACTGGCTGGTCAACAGTGGCCATAAGATACAGCTTACGCCATCTGTTGACATCAAATTACACTTATAACAAATTACCCCACAAAATACAACTAGCGCCATCTCTTTTTTTTCCAACGCACTATAAATAGCCAAACAGCAACCCATAAGGCGGGTTGTTGTGCTCGGGTAGGAGGTTCCAAGCTCCGCCCACAGATGGTATGGAGTGCATAATAAATGGCATATCATTGGTAGAGACTCTTTGTTGACATTCACACAACAGCCAATCACAGGAAGGGAGCAGCTAAAGGCTCCATCCATTTAATAAATCATCTTTATTCAGCACACTATCCTTGCTTATGACATTCTGCTTCAACTTTAATCTACCTTAAAAGTGAAATGTTAAGTATTTAAAGGTATTAATATAGTGATAATTAAATACTGCAGGATGTAACGAGTGTTACAGAAACATGGGCTGGCTACCTGACTTGTGACGTCATCAGTGGGAGTTGCCTCACGCAAATAATAACGGCGATACAATGCCTCCGCCCAGCTCTTATTGGTCTACATTATTCAGTTAGATGGAAATTTCTGTCTTGTATAAAACAGAAATTGTTGTTCTTTTGTACAACAGCAAGGTTATTGAGCAAATAAAGGACGTATTTCTTATTTTGCATTTTATTCATATAGGCGTTGGCATTCCCCGCAACAGCCAATCACAGGAAGGGATTTGTTGGACGCTCTGCCTTCAACAAAATTTATTCCTAATGAACTCTAACAATAAATTCGTTTAATAAACGAATATTTAGGGTCAAGCTACAGATGAACATTATAGGATAACTATGTTTTAGCTTGCAACTTCGTTAGACAGAATCCCTGGTCTTAATTTTAAAAATATAGAACTAGAAAGCGTATTTTATTGCTAACTTTTCGAGTAATAAATCCCAGTCTCATATTTGCAAACATTTATGCATCGATATTTTGGCTTAAGTTCTAATCATAATCCCTTTTGCAATCTCAACACCATCTGGCTCGTATCTTGTAATTATCTTCGTTACTTAGCCTCAAAACCTCACATTTGTCTTACATATCCTCAACAGTAGATAAAAAAAAGTAATTGCAGAATTCTAGTTACCTAATACCAGCATGGTATAAAACCTTATTATAAGCTACCAGACGTATAGATCAGTGTTTAAAGTAATAATAATACATTATTATTAATGTAATAGTATTATTAAAATAATAATAATAACGCTGATGCCATCTGTCGGCAGATAAGAACACTATCAACTGGCAGGTCAATAGTAGCCATAAGATACAGCTTACGCCATCTGTTGACATCAAATTACACTTATAACAAATTACCCCACAAAATACAACTAGCGCCATCTCTTTTTTTTCCAACGCACTATAAATAGCCAAACAGCAACCCATAAGGCTGGTTGTTGTGCTCGGGTAGGAGGTTCCAAGCTCCGCCCACAGATGGTATGGAGTGCATAATAAATGGCATATCATTGGTAGATATTCTTTGTTGACATTCACACAACAGCCAATCACAGGAAGGGAGCAGCTAAAGGCTCCATCCATTTAATAAATCATCTTTATTCAGCACACTATCCTTGCTTATGACATTCTGCTTCAACTTTAATCTACCTTAAAAGTGAAATGTTAAGTATTTAAAGGTATTAATATAGTGATAATTAAATACTGCAGGATGTAACGAGTGTTACAGAAACATGGGCTGGCTAACTGACTTGTGACGTCATCAGTGGGAGTTGCCTCACGCAAATAATATCGGCGATACAATGCCTCCGCCCAGCTCTTATTGGTCTACATTATTCAGTTAGATGGAAATTTCTGTCTTGTATAAAACAGAAATTGTAGTTCTTTTGTACAACAGCAAGGTTATTGAGCAAAAGGACGTATTTCTTATTTTGCATTTTATTCATATAGGCGTTGGCATTCCCCGCAACAGCCAATCACAGGAAGGTATTTGTTGGAAACTCTGCCTTCAACACAGTGATTCCTAATGAACTCTAACAATAAATTCGTTTAATAAACGAGTATTTAGGGTCAAGCTACAGATGAACATTATAGTATTAATATTGTGATAATTAAATACTGCAGGATATAACAGATGTTATATAAAGATGGGCTGGCGACCTAGCTTGTGACGTCATTATTGGGAGTTGCCTTGACACAAATAATGATACGCTGCTCTGCCCTCTTATTCGAGTAAATTATTCAGTTAGATGGAGATTTCTGTCAGGTGCAAAACAGAAACTGTTGTTCTTTTTCACAACAACCTTGTTGTTGTGCACAAGGACCTATTTCTTAGTTTAAATTTTATTCATAAAAGAGTGTTGGTATTCCCCGCAACAGCCAATCACAGGAAGGTATTTCTGGAAGCTCCGCCTCCTTATGGACTCAGCACATCGCTCTAGCTCATGGCTCTGTTTCATCTCTTGTATATACAAACTATGACTTTTTTCGATTACTGTTATAATTAATAATAGGAGATATAAAAGTTTTTACACAAAATGGCTAAATTCTGCCATTAAATGGACTTTGTCTGGTATACATACACCAATTTATTACCATTCATCCATTATTAATTTCAAATGTAATGCATACTGTCTAGTTTTTTCCTCTTGCCATTACTTGGTGCAATATTTGAAACTTGTCTATTTATTTATCGATCTATCTATTATCTTGTATTTATATTTACAAGTTTTTGTGCTTGGAAGAAAACTCTGCATTGAATTGGGACTAATTTATTAAATAATATTATTTAGTATTAATTAATATTTACAATTATTTATAGCTTAGTTACTTTCATGTAACTCGCAATCGTACATTCTTCCCGATGATTGACTGACACATTTGTCAATCACACTTCACAAATGTGTGAAGTGTGAATTTAATCCTTAAGTAAACAATAATCATAGTCTTAGTTAATTATGGGTTAAATGAGTCACAGAAGTTAACTAAGCTATGTATACTAAGGCTACTACCAGAAGTGGAATGGTTGCTAAGTGAATGCCAGAGGGAGGAGTCGTATTAAATAAACTCATCATATAACAGGTCAAATAGTGAAGTAGGCAAGGCCAATAAGAATGAGAGGTTGGTCTAGATCAGTTGTGAACGCCAGCCAGCGCACAAGTACATGAGCGCCCAAAATACTTTATTTATTTATTTATATATATATATACAAGAAGGTACAATGGGTTTATAAGAGTACATAGCATTGATGTTTATACATTCTTGTAAAACCACTAACACGCGTAGCGTTTCGGGCAGAAAAATACAACTTTAACTTTACTTATACTTTTTACGTCAACTTTACTTTTACACAATAGACATGTGTAGATAGGCGTGTGTTTTTATTAATTAATATTACATGTTAGGCATTTACCCTTAATACAAATTATTATATATAAGTATAACTATCATACAATAAATGTAATAATAGCCTAAGCTACTCTATCCCTTTGAGATGTATTTTTTCTTGTCTCAATAAACATACTTGAACTTGAATAGGAGTCTACTCAAAAACTGGCCACAGTCAAGTGATTCATTGATTGCTAAAGATTAAGCCACCTAAAGGGTGGCACGGGCATGAATAGCCCGTAAATACAGTCAAGTATTTTGTGCGTTCGACCATGTTTGTGGTCCTTCAGATGTAAGGCGTTAACACTTGCTGGCGTCGTTCTTATGAAGCCCGGAATATGTCCATCACAGCACTCAACTTCATTTGATAACCATATGCCTGTTAAGTAGAAGATTTTAATTTGTTTATAGCATTATATTGTGGTTTTAGAATTGAACAATGATATATATGTATACGAAATGTACTAGTTTTGGGAACGCGGGGCTCTCAAAAGTAGCCCAATTCGCTATTTGTAACCCAATCTGCCTACCTAACTTGTGACGTCATCAGTGGGATTGCCAGACACTACCCTCATGGTAACATCGATGATACGATACTCTGCCCCCTTATTGAACTACATTATTCAATTAGTTGGAAATTTCTGCCAGGTACAAAACAAAGATGTTGTTGTGCAAAAAGGCGTATTTCTTAGTTTGCATTTCATTCGTAGAAAGAGTGTTGACATTCCCTTCAACAGCCAATCACAGGACGGTATTTGCTAAAAGCTCCGACTCCTATTGACGTCATCAGGAGCATTTAGCCCACCGATCTAGCTCATGACTTTCTGTTTCATCTCGTATATCCAAAATAGTATTTTTTTTCGATTACTATGATAATTACAGATATGAAATATAAAATTTATTATACAAGATGGCTAAATTTTGCCATTAAAAAGCGCTCATAGTGAATTTGTAATAGAGTTTTATGTGAGGGATGTTATGCCATTAGACCTGTCAAAGGTCCAGGGTGACTACAACCTAGAATACATTTACGGTAATAATGTCAAGACCCACAATCCTGGGTAGCCCTCCACGACCCATCATCAACCAGATCCCCACACCCACGTATAATCTAGCTAAACTACCCAACACTATACTGACTCCGTATGAATAGCTTGAGCTACCTCATCCCTTTGTGTGTATTTTACCTCAATAAACTTATTTCAACTTCAACTCCATATGTACCAAATATGTGCAGCTTGAAATCAGTCGACGACCACTTAGATATAGTGCTTCTCCAAAGTTAGACATTCTAGAGTCTGCCCTCCGTAATTATCTGGAGATTTGCACCAAGATGACCCCATTCACAACCTTTTGGCAAGACATGTACACGGAGATAGACGGTTTTCAGTCATGGGTAGTAGCCAGGGGCCAGATTCACGAAAGCACTTACGAACGTGTACATCTTTCCTCAATCTTTGACGGCTTTGGTTACATTTATTAAACAGTTTACAAGCATGAAAACTTCCCATTCAACTGTTGTTATTGTTATAAACAGCCTCCTGGTGCTTCGGAGCTCATTAACTGTTTAATAATTGGAAACAAAGCCGGCAAAGATTGAGAAGAGATGTACAGGTTCGTAAGGGCTTGCATAAGTGCTTTCGTGAATCTGGCCCCAGGGGTTTTAGATTTTTAATACAATAAAAATTAATTATTTTATATTCTTACAAAACCACTAACACCCAGAACATTTCTTATAATGCTTCGATTATTTCTGAGTGGGCCCAGAAATTTATTCCCCTAAATAAATAAACAATATCATCATTATGATTGACTAAATCTAATCCTCGAAGGAGAGCTCGGTTGTGAACGCCAGCTAGCGTACAAATATACGAGCGCCCAAAATTAACACATAAGACATATGGAGAGAGACGTGTGGTTTCTGACTTTGTTTTTATTAATTAATATTACATGTTAGGCGTTTATCTTTAATGCATATTATATATAAGTATAACTATAGCACAGTAAATGTAATAAGAATCTACCCAAAAACCGGCCACGGGCTAGTGTTTTGTGCGTTCGAACATGTTTGTGGGCCTTCAGATGTGAAGTGTTGACACTAGCTGGCGCCGTTCTTATGAAGCCTGGATTATGTCCATCACATCCAGCCCGTCCTCCAAACAAAGATCCAAAAGTGATTTCATCCACCCGCCAAACCCCCTGTTTATGAATGAAAAGCGGTTTACACACGACTCACAACTGATTTCGTTCGAACACTTCCGGAACAAGTGCTTCACTGATGAGTTTTGTTCGAACCACATCGCTATAAATGCTTCACCCACGTACTACAAATGCAAATAATCGCCAACCGAACCTAAATACCTAACCTAACCTATGCCTATATATGCACAATATGCTAATATATTATAATATTAATTTATATTTGAGAAAATTCTTGTTTTGAATGAACAGCAAGTTAAAATTTATGAATGCGTCTGTGGGGTTGACCGCTGGATGTAATGGACTTGAGTCGAGGACGGGTTGTCACGTCACTCAACTTCATTAAATAACTATATACCTGTTAGTAGAAGATTTTAACTGTTATTAACACTATATTGTGGCTTTAAAACATTGAGCAATATGTATACGAAACGTATTTAGCTTTGTGTCCGAAATGGTAAATTATATGTATATATGTGCGATCCGTCATAGGTTTCAAGTGTCTATAGTATCGTTTTCAAACTCAGTTGGCTGCGAGGTCTCGCAGCGTGTGGACGTGGTCCTTCACCGCTGCTTTTAATTCGGTAACTACCTATTAATATCTCTCCAGGTTTGGCTTAATATATCAGGCATGTTACAAAATGATCACTTATTAATACTGCGATATTATTGTGGTGTGATTTTCAGTGTTATATTATTTCTGAGGGTTAGATTGAACCGTCTTAATTGACAGTAATTGGCTCGTTAGGTAGTTCATAATTAATTTTAATTACAACTTTACATTTATCAATTATAATGTCACTGGTGTATATTACTAGGTCATGGGGAGCCTTACTATCGTTTATCTGGAACAGTATTTATAAGTAGCCATTGAACTCAAAAATTTTGAACCCCGCAATTAGCAGTGCGAGACACTGCTAAACTATTGCAGTGCCTTTGCTAGCATTTCTGCCTATTAAGTTTTGTTTCTAGTCCTGCCTATTAATAAACCCTATTAAGAGTTTAAGAGTATTAATTTACTGGCACGTTGTCAAATAGATCTGTTACGATCTTGTATAATTTATTCTGCACCTGTGAAGAAAAAATGCTGGTCAAATGTGAGTGGATGTTTCAGACTCTAAATTGTTGTTGACGGAACAATTTTGACCTTATCCATGGTAGGATAAGGTCGATTTTGACGCTATCCATGCTTTAGTTATAACTTTAGTTTTGACGTTATCCATGCTAGGATTAAGGTGGGGGCTAGCCACTTACAGGGTTAAGGGTACACTTCGGTAGTAGGGACGAGTCTAAATGGTTCATTTTTTTTTTTTGAGGGGGGGCCCGTTTAGACTGTCGGTTTTCCAGTTACTTTTACATGGGCCGTTTAGACTTTAATTTGTATGGTATACCACGTTCTTGAGCTTTGCTTTGAATATTTTTGTCATTTTGACTCCACGTCGCAGTTCCTTGTTACGTCAACCACCAAACTTTTGTTCCAAGTAGCTGAATCTAAAACCACAACATTCATTAATTTAATTATTCTGTTTGGCAGTCCAAGACATCGGTGGAACATCGACGTTTCCTCACAAAAATGCAGGCACTGAGGCTATATTTTCTAGAGAGAAATTATCAACGTTTGAGAAAGAGCTTAAGCCCAGATTCCGTTGCTTCACATCAACGTTTCTTCACGGCCGCGTCGAGGATCGACCCTTCCAGAATTTGTGTTGATAAAGTTTTAGAAACGATGATGTTTGTAAATGACTTCAGAGACACTGACATAACTAGGCTAAACTTAACCAGGACTCGCCTTGGTCTGTTTTGGGCACAAACATTTGCCTCGTTTATGGGGACAAAGTCGGTTATTATGACTGGTAAGTGGGAGAACGTTCTCTGGAACATTGTTATGCTTGTTAGACACTGGAGGCCAGACTTCATACTGGATAATGCCCTACATTCTCCTATCTTGAAATCATGGATTCTCAAGTTATTCGTTGATCCCAACTTGTGTCCAAG
The DNA here is from genome assembly GCF_040958095.1 of Procambarus clarkii. Lineage (NCBI taxonomy): Eukaryota > Metazoa > Arthropoda > Malacostraca > Decapoda > Cambaridae > Procambarus > Procambarus clarkii. The sequence goes on along the minus strand of NC_091210.1, from coordinate 12,877,444 downwards.
CCCTGACCTTCGCCTGGAAATGTTAAGATTTATTGGCATGTGGCCAATGGCTTATTTTGAAGACAGCACTTCCGGCAGGCAGGCAGCTGCAGGGTTGGTGGCCACGAGCGCTTATCTGTATATATATCCTCCCATAACCAGTGAACTAGAGAAAAGCGTCTACCATCATCTCGTCAAAGTGTGGAACAGCCTTAATATATACGGTCACCTGAATGTTGTTGCCGAAGCGGCGATAGACCAGGTGAGAAGTCTAATTATTGGACCAGAAGTAACGTTTCTTAACAACATGTTACAGCTGCTGATGCAGACGGCAGCCGAAATGCCGAGAACGTATGCTACATATTCTAATGGCATATATCACGCTGCAAAATTATTCCAAAACATCGTATATTTATTTCAGCTGTTTGTGACAACTAATCCCATCATAGAGGCATATAATTGTCCTGGTTTGACTCAGACTGCTGCAGTTTCTCTGTTTACTATAACGTTTCATATAATAACAATGAGCTCTACATTTGCCGTCAAAAGGAAGCTAGATGTCGGCCTCCTCTTAAGACTCTTCCCTAGCCTGGACGACCTTTACAAAAAAGTTTCATCAACGCATATCTCTAGAGTTCTGCGCATAAGGTACGGTGAGCTGCTGTCTTCCCTTAACAAGCAAGTGGCAGTGACGGGATTCCATTTCAATAACTTTCCAACACCGGAGGAGTCGACAGAAGAGTGCCCGGAGCAGTTCGTGGACAGCCTGACGCAGGCGGTGATGGAGGCGCCAGTGTTGCTACAGTCGTCCAAGATGGTGGTGGACGAGTCGACGCTGGTCCACCTACTGCTGGAGTTCCCCTCCGACCCCTTCACTCGGTGCCCTCTGGACCCCGGCTCCTTCAGTCGCCTGCCCGACCTCCAGGCTGACATTGCTGCTTGGAGGAACACCTCCAGAGGTCATAATGATGTCAACGTTAGCAGTAGAACCTACGACGACAACGGCGACAGTAGTGATGTCGCCAGTAATGATGACTATTACTTTGGTGACGACGACGACTATTTCTTTGGTGATGACGCGTACTACTGGAGTGACGACCTCTACTACTGGAGTGACGACGACGACGACGACTTTACTGAATACGACTTCAACATTGGACATGACACCAATATAAGCAGTGACGACGACACTGACGATATAATCGTCAGTAGTGTTAGTTGGAGTGAGTGCCAACTAAGCAATTTGTTGCACCAGTTTTATCATATTTGAGCTCGAAGTACAGCATATTCAATGTTATTTCATTTATTATTATAGATGTAACAAATCTCACTCGTTAAATGTAAAAAATGTAAGTTTTTAATTTTTTTAAGTTTTTAGTTAATAAACATCTACAATATAAATACAAATGAATTGTGTATTCTTTAATAACAATGTTACCTAATCAATAGAAGTAAAAGAATCTGGGATATTGAGGAAGCCTATTAGTCCACAAGAGGCTGTTTCTATTTATATCCACCCAAAGTGGATACTACCTCATTCAACAGTATTATTTATTTAAAGACTTTAAATAGCCTTTAAATAAAATAAAGATTTTAAAGCTCCTCTACTGTCAATAAAGAAGCAGGCATTTTTACCACATTTGACTACTTCCTGTAATCCTGCTAATACACCTTGGAGTTCAGCCTGGGTTGAAGAGACATTGTCAGTTAAACGGCGTCCAATAACAGTATCTACAGTGCCGATGTCAGTGTACTCCCTGATCAAGACTCCACATCCTGCCTTCTCATCCCTAGCTACTGACCCATCACAATATACATTAAGTGTAAAATCCTGGTTTGTCTCGGAGAGGCTACGGGATTCAGTAAGTTCAGTAGAACTTGGGTTTCAACCCTTTTACCCTGTCGTAGCTCAGTCGATAAAGGCAGTGTCTGGGATGCTCCCGGACGTAGGTTCGAATCCTCGTCACGGCCCTTGTGGATTTGTTCATTTGATGCATCACGTTAGTGTGATCTCTGTGTGCGTCTTGTGCTATGACTTTTACTCGGAAGCAAGTCGTTCTTCGCCCTTCTTTGACGCTTTATGGTCTCGCCCCTGTGTACAAGGATTCTGCTAAGCTTTTCGGGTTAATATTAGACACTCTTTTTGTCTTGGTCGCCCCATATCTCTTACCTCGGAGCTGAATTCTCCAAGACCCTTACCCTCCTTCCTCCAGGCAGCAATGTCAGCCTGGAGGTCGGGCAGGCGACTGAAGGAGCCGGGGTCCAGAGGGCACCGAGTGAAGGGGTCGGAGGGGGACTCCAGCAGTAGGTGGATCAGCGTCGACTCGTCCACCACCATCTTGGACGATTGTAGCAACACTGGCGCCTCCATCACCACCTGCGTCAGGCTGTCCACGAACTGCTCCGGGCACTCCTCCGTCGACTCCTCCGGTGTTGGAAAGTTATTGAAATGGAATCCAGTCACTGCCATTGACCAGTCATAATAAGACTTTGTCCCCAAAACAGACCAAACTTGGTTATGTATAGTCTAGTTATATGTAAAGTCACTTGTATTCCTCACCGTTTCTAAAACTTGATCAACACAAATTCTGGAAGGGTCGATTCTTGACGTGGCTATGAAGAAAGCTTAATGTATAGCAACGCAATCTTGGTTTAAGGTCATTCTCAAACGTTGATAATATCTCTCCTGAGAATGTGGCGTCTCTGCCATGATGGAAAAGCAGTAATGTTCCACCCAATTGATTGATGAAGATTAAGCCACCCAAAGGTGGCTTGGGAATAAGTAGCCGTAAATTGATCCACCAAAGTATTGCACTGTCAAACGACGTGTTGTTGTTATAGATTCAGCTACTGGAAACAAAAAGTTCCAAGTAGCACGGGCTATGGTGAGCCCGTAGTGGTCTTACCTAGCACAGGAGCGGGGCTCTAACTGGTGAAGGAAACGAAGACTTGTTGTTTTAGATTTAGCTACTCGGAACGAAGTGTCCATGTAGCACGGGCTATGGTAAGCCCATAATTGAGCTCGGTTATTCGCGGTAACCTTGTTACTGTGATATTTGGGTCAAAGTTTTAAATGGAGGTGGGGATTCCTCCTTTTTCCTTGTTTCTTTTTTGCTTCTGTTTTAGTGCACTGGTTTTAGTGCACTGGTTTTAGTCTTGTCTTATTAACATTATCTTGGTGGCGGATGTAGATGCAGAATGCTCACTAGTGAGTCCCATTGCTCAACGGCTTTTCTAATCATTGTAATGTGCATCTAATGCAGCTGCTGTCGTTGGATTAATGTCGAGTTTGATGCGCAGGGGTTCAGTAGCTTCACATTCTAGTAAGTAGTGCAATAGTGGCGCCTCTGCTTTTGTTCCACAGATATGACACTCTTTAACTATTGGGTTCATTACCTCCTAGCAGCACTTGTAACCAAGTCTGAGTCGGTGTGTGGCTACTGCAATGTCTCTGGATATCTTTTTGCCAGGCTTGAAAGAGGAGTACCCATGCATGCAGTGACTTGTTCGTACTATATCGCAGTGGATCTTCCTTCCGCTACTTTAGCTCTGAGACGATTTTTGATAGTTGAGAATATTTTCTTCTTGATTTGCTCCTTAATCTGTGAGAAACTTGGAGGTATGTTATATGCTATCAATATCCTGTATTGTGCCTATTAGTCTTTGTTAAATCATCAATCAAGCTGTCAATGCTGTCAATCAGAGCTACCGATGTACTTTAATATATTATCTAATCTCTCTCATTTTTCTTTCTTGCAATGTACATGTTAATTTAACATTTTATAAATGAATTTACTAAATTCTAGTTGCTAGAATTTACCTTCTTAAAATTGTTAGACAAAGGACCTGCCCGGAACGCTGCGCATACTAGTGTATGTACTAATAATACGCATACATAATTTATCTTTACCATTGTGATCATTGCTGTCTTATATGTGCTGTCAATCTGCTGTATGGTGTCTATTAATCTTGTTTAAATTACTAATCAAGCTGTCAATGTAATCAATCAGAGCTTTAATATAACAATGTGCTTTAATATACTTATCTCTCTCATCTCATTTTTCTCTTGTATGTATCTTTCATTTATCAATTCTGATTGAAATTACTTAAAATTATCTGCTAGATTAAGGACTTGCCCGAAACGCTGCGCGTACTAGTGGCTTTACAAGAATGTAAATACTGTACTATCCAATGTATTCTCACAAACCCAATGTACCTTCTTGTATATATATATGTATATATGTATACATATACATATATGTATATATATCAAATAAAAATGAATTTTGGAGAATTGATTTTTGAATTACCTCCAACAGTGAAAAGAAATGTACGAAAGATTGAGAAAATTCGTGTTATAATTAATCTTACTTTTTCGGTCATATTTAATAATATATGTCTTGTATATAAATAAATAAATAAATAAATAAATAGTGGCTTTACAAGAATGTAAACACCATGCTATGTATCCTCACAAACCCATTGTACCGTCTTGTATATAAATAAATAAATAAATACTTCAGGACCTCAACCCGACACCCAACCATTGATTAAAAAAAAAGAGGCCTTTTTTAAAAAGATTATTAAAAAATATAGCAAAAAAGGAGGTGCTATATTAAGTAGGATTATGGTATAGCTATACCAAAGGATATATATAGTATGTATGGAGGTAAGTGGGAAATTGTTAAAAGTTGGGTGCCTCAAGGCTCTGTCCTGGGACCTCTGTTATTCATAATATATATAAATGATTTAGATTTAAGCAGCAATATTTGCAAATTTGTCTGATACGAAAATCGGGAGGGAAATAGACACGGAATAAGACTATCACTTCAAGGCGATCTAAATAGGATTTTAAAAAGGTCAAAAGAACAAATCCACAAGGGCCGTGACGAGGATTCGAACCTACGTCCGAGAGCATCCCAGAAGCTGCCTTATGGTCAAAAGACTGTCAGATGCAATTTAGCATTGACAAATGTAATGTTTTCTGGCTAGGTAATAATGATAGTTTCGAGGTAGATGGTGGTGAGATTGCGAAATCCGATTGCGGAAGGTATCTGGGAGTTATGATTAGTAAGAATTTAAAATCAAAACATCAGTGCATTACATAACTATCAGGTAACATAAGAGACGTAGAATCCATTGATTGTTTCAAGTTTATGTTGCATAAGGAATGAATTTGGGTGAATATGAATAGGAGGAGCCTCGTGTGGACTAATAGGCTTCTTCAGTATCCCCGATTCTTATACTTCTATTATTAGGTAATATTGTTATTAAAGAATAATAATAATGTATTTATATTGTGGATGTTTATTAATTAAGAACTGTCATACATTTTTCGCATTGAACGAGTGACATTTGTTACATTTATATATAATAAATATATATAATAAATGAAATAATAAATATAACATGCAGTACTTCAAGCTCAAATACCATAAAACTGGTACAGCAATCTGCTAAGTTGGCACTCTCTCTTGGTAACACTACTGATGATAATATAGTCTGTGTGGTTTTCACTGCCACCACTGGTGTTGTCGCTACCACTTATATCGTTATTTCTGCCACCACTGGCGTCGTCCTTGCCATCACCACTGGCATCCTTGTAATCGCTAGTGCTGTCTTCGTTGTTGACATCATTGTGACGTCTGCAGGTGTTCCTCCAGGCAGCAATGTCAGCCTGGAGGTCGGGCAGGCGACTGAAGGAGCCGGGGTCCAGAGGGCACCGAGTGAAGGGGTCGGAGGGGGACTCCAGCAGTAGGTGGACCAGCGTCGACTCGTCCACCACCATCTTGGACGACTGTAGCAACACTGGCGCCTCCATCACCACCTGCGTCAGGCTGTCCACGAACTGTTCCGGGCACTCTTCCATAGACTCCTCCGGTGTTGGAAAGTTTTCGAAATGTAATCCAGTCACTGCCACCTTCTCGTTGAGGGAAGACAGCAGCTCACCGTACCTTATGCGCAGAACTCGAGATACAGTGCGGGTAACATGCGTTGATGAAACTTCTTTGTAAAGGACGTCCAGTCTAGAGAAAAGCCTTTGGAGGAAGCTGGCATCCATAGCGGCAAATGAGGGGCTCATTGCGACTATAGAAGACGTTATAGTAAACAGAGAAACTGCAGCAGTCTGAGCCAGGCCAGGACGACCATATGCCTCTGTGGTGGGCTCAGCTGTCACAAACATCTGAAATAAAAATACGATCTTATGGAATAAATTTGCAGCTTGATAAATTCCCATAGATTTTGCAACATACTTTTCTGCTATTGTTTCTGCAGTCTGCTTCAGCAGCTGCAACATGTGATGGAAAAAGGATGCTTCTTTGCCCATCTTCAGACTTTTCACCTGGTCTACGGCTGCAGCGACAACAACATTCAGGTGATCGTATACATTAAGGCTGAACACCACCTTGACGAGATGATAGCAGAGACCTATGTCTGGGTCACTGGAGATGAGATGTTCCATCTTCAGATAAGCGCTCGTGGCCACCAACCCTGCAGCTGCCTGCCTGCCGGAAGTGCTGTCTTCAAAATAAGCCATTGGCCACATGCCAATAAATCTTAACATTTCCAGGCGAAGGTGAGGGTTTGGACACAATTTGGGATCAACGAATAACTTGAGAATCCATGATTTTATGATAGGAGAATGTTGGGCATTATCCAGTTTAAATTCTGGCCTCCAATGTCTAACAAGCTTAACAATGTCCCAGAGAACGTTCTCCCACTGACCAGTCATAATAAACGACTTTGTCCCCATAAACGAGGCAAATGTTCCTAGCCAAAACAGACTAAGGCGAGTCCTGGTGGAGTATAGCCTAGTTATGTCAGTGTCTGTAAAGTTATTTAGATTCATCATTGTTTCTAAAACTTCATCAACACAAATTCTGGAAGGGTCGATCCTCGACACAGCCGTGAAGAAATCTCGATGTGAAACAACGGGATCTTGTCTTAAGTACGCTCTTAAATGTTGACAATTTATCTCTAGGTTATATTGCCTCAGTTCCTGCATTGTTGTGAGAGGAAACTAATGTTCTACCGATGTCTTGGACGGTCAGAGTAATTAATTAATGAAACGGAGACCTGCCTATATAGGCGAGTGAGGTGGCGGGCGGAGTCAGTAGTGAGGAGTCACAATTGACTTGAGAATGGTCCAGGACGGACCGAAACGTCGTCGTCCCTTCACTTTCTAGTGTGTGGTTTCGTCAACATATCAGCCACGTTATTGTGACACCTCGTCTGCACAGGAGTCAGTATCTGAAGTGTTAAGATCATAAGAACAAAGGTAACTGCAGAAGGCCTATTGGCCCATACGAGGCAGCTCCTATCTATAACCACCCAATCCCACTCATATACTTGTCCAACCCACGCTTGAAACAATCGAGGAACCCCACCTCCTCCACGTTGCGCGGTAATTGGTTCCACAAATCAACAGCCCTGTTACCGAACCAGTATTTACCCAAGTCTTTCCTAAATTTAAACTTATCCAATTTATACCCATTGTTTCGTGTTCTGTCTTGTGTTGATATTTTTAATACCCTATTAATATCCCCCCTGTTATGTCCATTCATCCACTTGTAAACTTCTATCATGTCACGTCTAACTCTTCGCCTTTCCAGTGAATGCAATTTAAGCTTTGTTAATCTTTCTTCATATGAAAGATTTCTAATTTGGGGAATTAACTTAGTCATCCAGGGCCAACGTAGCCTGGTGGTCCTGGTACGCAGGACTCGTAATTCTGTGGCGCGGGTTCGATTCCCGCACGAGGCAGAAACAAATGGGCAAAGTTTCTTTCATCCTGAATGCCCCTGTTACCTAGCAGTAAATAGGTACCTGGGAGTTAGTCAGCTGTCACGGGCTGCTTCCTGGGGGTGGAGGCCTGGTCGAGGACCGGGCCGCAGGGGACACTAAAGCCCCGAAATCATCTCAAGATAACCTCAAGATCCTACGCTGGACATGTTCAAGTGAATTTATATCCATTCTATAGTACGGCGACCAAAACTGAGCTGCATAATCTAAATGGGGCCTAACCAGAGCAAGATATAACTGAAGAACCACAATTAGTGTCTCGATTAATAAATCCCAGTGTCCTATTTGCCTTGTTACGAACATTCATGCATTGATCCTTTTGTTTTAAATTCTTACTAATCATAACTCCCAGATCCCTTTCGCAATCTGACTTCGCAATCTCAATCTGCAGGGGGTAATGATGTTGGGCGAGTTAGGAGTGAGGAACTAATACAGAGATTTAGGACAGCCATTGAATTAGTTAGGAGCAAGGGAGGAATCCCGATCATATGTGGCATTCTTCCAAGAAAGGGAGTGGGAAATGAATGGATGTCGAGAGCACTTGGTGTCAATTGCCGTCTGGAAAGATATTGCAAATCAAATGCAATATCTTTCATAGACAACTGGGAACGCTTCTATCGAAGAAATGAAATGTATGCTCGTGATGGGGTGCATCTATCGAGGGCTGGGGTTGTTGCTGTTGCAAACTCGTTGGAACCAGTGGTTAGAGGTGTTTGTTTGGGTTTAAACTGTTAGTAGATAGTGGTATGGGAATTGATTTGGAGGAAGGAGGTAATAAAAGTATGTGTTCGTGGGAGAAAAGAATTGGGGATATTAATAGGGTATTAAAAGTATCAACACAAGACAGAACACGAAACAATGGGTATAAATTGGATAAGTTTAGATTTAGGAAAGACGGGTAAATACTGGTTCGGTAACAGGGTTGTTGATTTGTGGAATCAATTACCGCGTAATGTGGTGGAGGTGGGGTCCCTCGATTGTTTCAAGCGCGGGTTGGACATGTATATGAGTGGGATTGGGTGGTTATAGATAGGAGCTACCTCGTATGGGCCAATGGGCCTTCTGCAGTTACCTTTATTCTTATAAGAACATAAGAACAAAAGCAACTGCAGAAGGCCTATTGGCCCATACGAGGCAGCTCCTATTTATAACCACCCAATCCCACTCATATACTTGTCCAACCCGCGCTTGAAACAATCGAGGGACCCCACCTCCACAATGTTACGCGGCAATTGGTTCCACAAATCAACAACCCTGTTACTGAACCAGTATTTACCCAAGTCTTTCCTAAATCTAAACTTATTCAATTTATACCCATTGTTTCGTGTTCTGTCTTGTGTTGATACTTTTAATACCCTATTAATATCCCCTTTGTTATGTCCATTCACCCACTTGTAAACCTCTATCATGTCACCCTAACTCTTCGCCTTTCCAGTGAATGCAACTTGAGCTTTGTTAATCTTTCTTCATATGAAAGATTTCTAATTTGGGGAATTACCTTAGTCATCCTACGCTGGACACGTTCAAGTGAATTTATATCCATTCTATAATATGGCGACCAAAACTGAACTGCATAATCTAAATGGGGCCTAACTAGAGCAAGATTGTTGAGGCAGTTGATAGTGGTAAGGATTGCGATGTTGTATACCTTGACTTTAGCAAAGCTTTTGATACAGTGCCACATGAAAGACTGATTAAAAAAATAGAGTCTCATGGTATTGGGGGTGCTATATTAAGCTGGATTAGGGCATGGCTATACCAAAGGAAACAGAGAGTTAGTATAAATGGAATCAAGTCAGAGTGGGAAAATGTTGTAAGTGGAGTGCCTCAAGGCTCTGTCCTGGGACCTCTGTTGTTTATAATATATATAAATGATTTAGATTCAGGTTTGAGTAGCAACATTTGCAAATTTGCCGATGATACGAAAATCGGTAGGGAAATTAATTCGGAGGAGGACTCACTATCACTTCAAGTTGATCTAGATAGGGTTTTGAAATGGTCAAAGGATTGGCAGATGCAGTTTAATGCTGATAAATGTAAAGTTCTGAGGTTAGGTAATGATGATAGAGTTACAAGATACGAGCTAGATGGTGTTGTGATTGCGAAGTCGGATTGCGAAAGGGATCTGGGAGTTATGATTAGTAAGAATTTAAAACAAAAGGATCAATGCATAAATGTTCGTAATAAGGCAAATCGGACACTTGGATTTATTAATCGCAGCGTTAGTAACAAGACACCTGGTGTGGTTCTCAAGCTATATCTTGCTCTAGTTAGGCCCCATTTAGATTATGCAGTTCAGTTTTGGTCGCCATATTATAGAATGGATATAAATTCACTTGAACGTGTCCAGCGTAGGATGACTAAGTTAATTCCCCAAATTAGAAATCTTTCATATGAAGAAAGATTAACAAAGCTTAAGTTGCATTCACTGGAAAGGCGAAGAGTTAGGGGTGACATGATAGAGGTTTACAAGTGGATGAATGGACATAACCAGGGGGATATTAATAGGGTATTAAAAGTATCAACACAGGACAGAACACGAAACAATGGATATAAATTGGATAAGTTTAGATTTAGGAAAGACTTGGGTAAATACTGGTTCAGTAACAGGGTTGTTGATTTGTGGAACCAATTGCCGCGTAACATTGTGGAGGTGGGGTCCCTCGATTGTTTCAAGCACGGGTTGGACAAGTATATGAGTGGGATTGGGTGGTTATAGAATAGGAGCTGCCTCGTATGGGCCAATAGGCCTTCTGCAGTTACCTTTGTTCTTATGTTCTTATGTTCTTATGATATAACTTGAGAACCACACCAGGTGTCTTGTTACTAACGCTGCAATTAATAAATCCGAGTGTGGTTGATACTTTTTGCCTTATTACGAACATTTATGCATTGATCCTTTTGTTTTAAATTCTTACTAATCATAACTCCCAGATCCCTTTCGCAATCCGACTTCGCAATCTCAACACCATCTAGCTCGTATCTTGTAACTCTATCATCATTACCTAATCTCAGAACTTTACATTTAAACTGCATCTGCATATCCTTTGACCATTTCAAAACCCTATTGAGCAGAGTGCCAGAGTTTTGGAAAGTTGCTAATGTGATACCAGTTTTTAAGAAAGGAGATAGATCACTTGCGTCTAACTATCGACCAATATGTTCTTATATTTATCTAAGTCTCAGTTTATAATTGACCTATCTTTTCCCTAATCTTTGTTCAATATAACTGAAAAACCCTTTAAGATTGTCTTTGCTTGCCCTGCCCTGCAATCCTTCCTTATCTCCTTTTTGACATTTCTATCTAGTTGGACGAATTCTTGTTGTAGACCGACTTCCCCTTTCTTGATCCTTTTGTACCAAGCTCTCTTTAACTATAAGGTTCTTCAGATCCATCGTTATCCATTTCAGGTCATTATTATTCGACCTGTTCAATTTGTATGGTATACCATACACAATTTATATAGTGTACCACGTTCTTGACCTTTGCTTTGAATATGTTTAACTAAGTCATATTTTGACTCCACATCGCAGTTCCTTGTTACGTCAACCACCGCTGGGTTCACGAGAACGCCCCCCTCTCCCCTGCACCAGTGCCCAAGTGTGTCCAATCAAGAACTCATGATTATTTCAAGCGTAGGTTAGACATGTATATGAATGACTTTGGATGGATATAAATAGGATCTGCCATCTATGTGCCTTCTGCAGTTTCCTTGATTATTATTTATAGCTAATTAGTGGTCACTCAGCCATCCAGCGTTAGGATCTTTACACCTCGGATACCGACTCCTCCAGCCATCTAACTCGCCTATATAGTCAACTATCCCGTTCATTAATTTCAGTTACAGCCTCGTTCCTATGCCAGGTAAGTCCACTACGGGCTCCATTGTGTTATCATTAGCTAATTAGTGGGAACTCAGCCAACTAGCGTAAAAGTATTTTCACCCCAGATCTGACTGCTCCCGCCACCTCACTCACTTATATAGTCAGATTAATATATAAGCGCAGATTACTTCATTAATTAGAGAACACTGAGAAGATTTACTGAACAAGAAATTGTACCACTCACAGGCTATTCATGCTCTTTTAATCTTTATCAATCATTAATTAATTACTCTGACAGTCCAAGACATCGGTGAAACATCGAAGTTTCCTCTCACAACAATGCAAGCACTGAGGCAATGTTTTCTTGAGATAAATTATCAACATTTCAGAGCGTACTTGAGCCAAGATACCGTTGCTTCACATGGAGTTTTTCTCACGGCCGCGTCAAGGATCGACCCTTCCAGAATTTGCGTTGATGAAGTTTTAGAAACAATGCGGGGTGTAAATAATTTTATATACAATGACATAACTAGCCTCTACTTAACCCAGACTCGCCTTGGTCTGTTTTGGGCACAAACATTTGCCTCGATTATGGGGACAAAGTCTGTTGTTATGACTGGTCAGTGGGAGAACGTTCTCTGGGACATTGTTATGCTTGTTAAACATCAAAGGCCAGAATTTATACTGGATAATGCCCAACATTCTCCTATCCTCAGATCTTGGATTCTCAAGTTATTCGTTGATCCCAAATTGTGTCCAAACCCTCACCTTCGCCTGGAAATGTTAAGATTCATTAGCATGTGGCCAATGGCTTATCTAGAAGACAGTACTTCCGGCAGGCAGGCAGCTGCAGGGTTGGTGGCCACGAGCGCTTATCTGAAGATGGAACATCTCATCTCCAGTGACCCAGACATAGGCCTCTGCTATCATCTCGTCAAGGTGTTGTACAGCCTTAATGTATACGGTCACCTGAATGTTGTTGCCGCTGCAGCCGTGGACCAGGTGAAAAGTCTGAAGATGGGCCCAGAAGCATCGTTTCTCAACCACATGTTGCAGCTGCTGAAGCAGACTGCTGAAGCAATACCAGAAATGTATGTTGCAAAATCTGTGGGCATTTATCAAGCTGCAAAATTATTCGATAACATTGTAAATTTATTTCAGCTGTTTGTGACAACTGAGCCCACCACAGAGGCATATGGTCGTCCTGGTCTGGCTCAGACTGCTGCAGTTTCTCTGTTTACTATAACGTCTTCTATAGTCGCAATGAGCCCCTCATTTGCAGCTATGGATGCCAGCTTCCTCTTCCCTAGCCTGGACGACCTTTACAAAGAAGTTTCATCAACGCATGTTACCCGCACTGTCTTTCGAGTTCTGCGCATAAGGTACGGTGAGCTGCTGTCTTCCCTCAACGAGCAGGTGGGAGTGACTGGATTCCATTTCAATAACTTTCCAACACCGGAGGAGTCGACGGAAGAGTGCCCGGAGCAGTTCGTGGACAGCCTGACGCAGGTGGTGATGGAGGCGCCAGTGTTGCTACAGTCGTCCAAGATGGTGGTGGACGAGTCGACGCTGGTCCACCTACTGCTCGAGTCCCCCTCCGACCCCTTCACTCGGTGCCCTCTGGACCCCGGCTCCTTCAGTCGCCTGCCCGACCTCCAGGCTGACATTGCTGCCTGGAGGAACACCTCCAGAGATCATAATGACGTCAACGTTAGCAGTAGAACCTACGACGACAATAGTGATGACAATGACGCCAGTGATGATGACTATGGTCACTACGATTACTGTGGTGATGACGATGACGGCTGTGGTGACAGTGACAACACCAGTAGTGGCAGTGACAACCACACTGACTATATTATCGTCAGTGGTGTTAACAAGAGTGAGTGTCAACTAAGCAAACTGCTATACCAGTTTTATGGTCTTTCAGCTCGAAGCCTCGGAGTAACGCATATTGTGTTGATTTTTATTTCATTTATTACATATATATGTATCTTATTTCTCTCATTCAATATGAAAAATGTATAAGTTTTTAATTATTGAACATTACAACATAAATACAAATGAATTGTGTATTATTATTCTTTGATAACAATATTACTTAATCCAGAGAATTATAAGAATCGGGGGATACTGAAAAAGCCTATTAGTCCACACGAGGCTACTCCTATTTATATTCAGCCAAACTCATTCCTGTATGTTTAACCTACACTTGAAACAATCCTACGTCTAGAATGTTACCTGTTAGTTATGTTATGCATTAATGTTTTTGTTTTAACTTCTCACTAATCATAGCTCCCAGATCCCTTCCGCAATCCGATTTCACAATCTCAGCGTCATCCAGCTCGTATCCTGTAATTATCATCATTACTTAGCCTCAACACCTTACATTGGTCAGGGTTACATTGCATCTGCCAATCTTTTGACCATTTTCAAGTTCAAGTATGTTTATTGAGACAAGAAAAAAATTCATCCCAAAGGGATAGAGTAGCTTCGGTTATTTCTACTACTACCTGATTCAACAGTATTCCTACATGTAAAGGGGTCCACATGAATCTTACTTTATACCCAATTTTTTCTAATCTCTTAACATTCTCTCTACACTCTCTCTCTACGCCCAGTATATCACAATATTCTGATATACTGGGCGTCTGCTATTTAAAGACTCTAACGCTCCTCTACTGTCAATAAAGAAGCAGGCATTTTTACCACATTTGACTACTTCCTGTAATCCTGCTAATACACCTTGGAGTTCAGCCTGCGTTGAAGAGACATTGTCAGTTAAGCGGCGTCCAATAACAGTATCTACAGTGCCGATGTCAGTGTACTCCCTGATCAAGACTCCACATCCTGCCTTCCCATCCCTAGCTACTGACCCATCACAATATACATGAAGATTGTTTTCTATAGGTAATTTTCTAATTATACAGTCATATGTTGCCCTCAGCTCTCCTGTGTCATACATATTTTTTCTTTTGCACGGGAATAATTATTACATCTACGTTACAATCCTCCCATGGTGGTGTGAATTGTGTCTTGGGCAAAACAATACATTCTGGAATAACATTATACTTTATAACATTAGAACATAAGGTACTCATATATGCTCTCCTCTTTATCATTCATTACTTCCCACCTTTTGAAGGTGGGAAGGTTTGAGGATTAGCCTTAACATTTTGTTTTTTTGTTTTGGAGGGACATTAATCCTCTCAGTTCCTCAGTTAATCCTCTAATCCTCAGTTGAATTAATTACACAATCGGCTTGAGAATGGTCCAGGACGGACCGAAACTATCGGGATGCCCAAGAAATGCTGTGATAGAAATAATGAGGATGGAGTTGAATCTGAAGAGTATTGGGGATAGAATTTCAGAGATAAATGAAGCCTCTGCAATTAGATTAATGAGAGGTGGGGGAGCTAATGACAAGCCACGTTATTTGTGACTCCTCGTCTGCAAGACAATATGCAGATGGTGAAGAGGTCAGGTCGTCTAGTTCAATAGTTGCCAAGAAGGAAGTTATTAAACATGTATTAAAACTCAAGAAAGTCCCCCAGGACCAGAAGAAATGATAAAAGAATATAAAGAACAACCCCCAGTGAACCTTTATCCTGCAAGTGCAAATGATGATGCAATAACGTTCATGAAGTGTTGACAAGTTCAAGTATGTTTATTGAGATACGAAAGAAATACATCTCAAAGGGATAGAGTAGCTTAGGCTATTTCTACCCCCCCCTCCCCCACCGAAGTGTTGACACCCAACCCACATCTGATATTGGGTATTAGATACCTAACCTTCGCATCTGATACTTAACACACACACACGTCTGATGCCGAACCCACACATCTGACACCCAACCCAAACAAATGACACCAAACCCACACATCTGACACCCAACCCAAACAAATGACACCAAACCCATTCTTCTGAAAATGAAGAACCGCCGATGTTTTGGTCCGTCCTGAATCATTATCAAGTCTTGCAATTAGTCGAGGAAAGAGAGAGAACTTTGAAAAGGTTCCATAGATATTTATTTGATTAATGATATTATACAGTACATATTGTAGAGATTTATTAATGAAAAGACTGTTATACATTGTCCAGACTTTGAATGAGTGAGATGTTATACATTTATATAAAATACAATATGCAATACTTCGAGCTCAAACCCTAAAAAACTGGTACAGCAATTTGCTTAGTTGGCACTCACTCTTGTCAACACCACTGACGATTATATAGTCTGTGTGGTTGTCACTACTGGTGTCACCACCTGTGCCTTCGCTATCACCAATGGCGCCGTCGTCACTTCCACCACCGCTGATCCATCTCCAAATACCTCCACTTCGTGATGGCATCTGGTGACTGCCACTGGCGATGGCATCGTCGCCATCACCACCAGTGTTATCACCGGTGAAGATCAAATTCCAGATACCACCACTGGTGTCGTCCTTGCCATCACCACTGGCATCCTTGTAATCGCTAGTGGCGTCGTCGTTGTTGACATCATTGTGACCTCTGCAGGTGTTCCTCCAGGCAGCAATGTCAGCCTGGAGGTCGGGCAGGCGACTGAAGGAGCCGGGGTCCAGAGGGCACCGAGTGAAGGGGTCGGAGTGGGACTCCAGCAGTAGGTGGACCAGCGTCGACTCGTCCACCACCATCTTGGACGACTGTAGCAACACTGGCGCCTCCATCACCGCCTGGGTCAGGCTGTCCACGAACTGCTCCGGGCACTCTTCCGTCGACTCCTCCGGTGTTGGAAAGCTATTGAAATGGAATCCAGTCACTGCCACCTGCTCGTTGAGGGAAGACAGCAGCTCACCGTACCTTATGCGCAGAACTCGAGAGATCGGCGTTAATGTCTTTGGAATTAAATCTTTATCAAAACAACGCATCAAGCAAGGCAGGCTAAATAGACATCCAGAAGTCTCTGGTAATGACACTTCTTTGTAAACGTAGTCCAGAGTAGGGAAGATGTTGTAGAGGTTGGCATCTACAAACTCTGAACGCAATGCAACTAAAGAAGACGTTATAGTAACCAAAGAAACTGCCGCGGCCTCAGCCAGACCAGGACAACCATATACCTCTGTGGTCGGTTGTAATGTTACAAAAAGCCTAAATAAACTAAAGATGTTATAGAACGAATTTGCAGCTTGATGAATACTCATAGATCTTGCACGGTATCTCTCTGGTATTGCCACTGCCATCTGCATAAGCATCTGCACAATGTGGTTGAAGAAGGATGCTTCTGGTCCAATCTTCAGACTTTTCACCTGGTCCACGGCTGCAGCGGCAACAACATTCAGGTGATCGTATACATTAAGTTTGTTCATCACCTGGATGAGATGATAGCAGAAGCCTATCACCCGGTTACTAGACATGAGATTTTCCACCTCCAGATAAGCGCTCATGGCCACCAACCCTGCAGCTGCCTGCCTCCCGGAAGTGCTGTCTTCAAGATAACCCATTGGCCACATGCTAATAAATCTAAACATTTCCAGGCGAAGGTAAGGGTTTGGACACAATTTGGTATCAACAAATAACTTGAGAATCCATGACTTAAAGATCTGAGAATCTAATGATATATCCAGTGTGAAGTCTGGCTTCCAGTGTCTAATAAGCTTAACAATGACCCTGAGGATGTCCTCCCACTTACCAGTCATAATAACAGACTTTGTCCCCATAAACGAGGCAAATGTTTGTGCCCAAAACAGACCAAGGCGAGTCTTGGTTACGTATTGACTAGTTATGTTAATATATGTAAAGTCACTTGTATTCCTCACCGTTTCTAAAACTTGATCAACACAAATTCTGGAAGGGTCGATTCTTGACGTGGCTATGAAGAAAGCTTTATGTATAGCAACGAAATCTTGGTTTAAGGTCATTCTCAAACGTTGATAATCTCTCTCCTGAGAATGTGGCGTCTCTGCCATGATGGAAAAGCAGTAATGTTCCACCCAGTTGATTGATGAAGATTAAGCCACCCAAAGGTGGCTTGGGGATGGGTAGCCCGTAAGTTGATCCACCAAAGTATTGGACTGTCAAACGTCAAACGAAGACTGTCCCACACTGCCTTTGTACTCTTGGGACGTGAGGCGTAAGGCTGCTTGACGCTGACTCCAGCCAACCACTTCAAATCCAACCTTGGGGTTGGACCTACTACTATAATATTAGATAGACTATATATGTATCTATAATATTAGACTAACTCTTATCTTATCAAATTAACAATACAGTGGATAAACACTACTTTGATTAATTTTAAAGCCAGTGTTTATTAAAATCCATTTCACTTTCAAAATGTAATAGAATCTACAGACATTAATTGTTTTGTCAACGTCTGTTTACAAACATATATGCGTTCTGGTCCAGAGACTGCTGATAACGCGAAGCAATGGGATCGCAAACGCCAAGAAACATTTCATTTGGTATTTGAGTGCATTCTTGTTCAATGGCTGCTCTCACTTCAGCGTAATAAGGCAAATACTGGGATTTGTTTCCAGAGGCGTTAGCAAATAAAACTGTTAATTAGGATAAAAACCGTTAAAGTCGTTGAGATTTAATTCTCGTTTAAACCATATTCAGACCTGGATAATGCACACAGGAGAGTGCGAAAGACTTGTAGTTCAAATCTTTACATAAATACATAATTGTGGGGGTTTTATCCTGTTAGTATGCGACCCATCCCCCAGTTTAGATAGTACTTCTGATAACTATATGGACCATTGTACATATACTGTTATATTGGACAATGACATAGTAGAATTTGGTGGTATTAATTTTATAGCCCGGCAAAAATAAAGCTAAAAACCAAACTTAAATATTCCTAGGCCCAGTATAGCGCACATATGTACCTCAGATAGCGTATATTAGGTCTGGGATGGTTAGTTTAGGTTTTATTAGCAACATAAAAAGCCCTTTATTGGTGTAGTAAAAGTGTTATATATATATTATTGTGCCGGATGAATGCTCGCTTGACTGTTTTGTTTGAATGCTCGCTTGACTGTTTTGTTTAAATGCTCGCTTGACTGTTTCGTTTGGATGCTCGCTTGACTGTTTTGTTGTGTTGTCAGATCAGCTGTGTTGTGCTTGTGTACAGGTTAGGAATTCCTGTACAGGTACAGGAATGTTAACTCCTAGTTTATTTTCTATTTGTTCTAGCTTTAGTCATGTGCAGTGTGCTTATTGCTATATGTAGTTTAAGCACTGTTTATTCAGTATAAGTAGTGTATATTATATGGCTTGTGTTATTGCAGGATGTAACTGTAATTATTTGATCAATAAAGCCACGAGTCTGGCAATGCTTCTCCTTTACCTCAATTGGTTTGTACAAATTAAATAGTACCATAGTCTACCATCTGTTACTTATTTATTCTATTGTCCGTTACTTCAGTATATACGACGGTCCTCATCGTTACTATTAAGCACTAACTAAACAGGAGAACGGGGTGTATTATGTCTGATAAGTCATCACCATCACTTATAAGTGTAATTCTTCAGATTTTCTTCTTTAAGACCCACTTTTTTCTTTTGAGATATATACAAGAGTTGTTACATTCTTGTAGAGCCACTAGTACGCGTAGCGTTTCGGGCAAGTCCCTGGAATACGATCCCCGCCGCGAAGAATCGTTGTTACAACCAAGTACACATTTTAATGTGTACTTGTAACACATGTGTAATGAGTTAAACAGAGCTACAGTTAAGGATTTGCGCCCAGTAAATCCTCCCCGGCCAGGATACGAACCCATGACAAAGCGCTCGCGGAACGCCAGGCGAGTGTCTTACCACTACACCACCGAGACTGGTTATGCACTTAATTAAATTATGCAATTCAATTTCGGTCTCCAGTAATCCAAACAGATTACCGGACAGCTGTTTTTATCTTCTAGGTATAAGATTTAATAGAAAATCCTCTCCATTATTTCACAGAAATACAAGATTATGGACACAGGTCTGCACTCGGCATAGGCTTTAGGGATAGAGATAATTAGCTTTTTCCATTTACAGTATTGGGAATGCTGTCCTATTTATAACTAATACTAAAGAGGTCAACAGCAAATGGCTTTTCTCCATAAGAGCTGATTGATTGTTGACCAAACCACACACTAGAAAGTGAAGGGACGACGACGTTTCGACTTGAGAATGGTCCTGGACGGACCGAAACGTCGTCGTCCCTTCACTTTCTAGTGTGGTTTGGTCAACATTTTTCAACCATAAGAGCTTGTTCGTTAGGTATTTTATAAGTTACTTCAGCCTGCCTAGGGGGGGGGGCAATACCCAGCTTTAATAGCCATTAATACTTCTGTTATAAACCTTTACCTCTTGGTATGGTTCCTCTGCTTTGGCAGTAATCAAAATATATAAATATCAATTAGCTATGTTCGGTCTAACCAGGCAATTAGCTATGTTCGGTCTAACCAGGTAATTAGCTATATTCGGTCTAACCAGGTAATTAGCTATTACCTGGTTAGTTACTAAACAAGAAACAGGTATCCAAGACTTATCTCACTACATGTCCACCCCGGCCAGCTGCACCCACGCGACTGGCGCGTTCCCGCGTGCAGGCATAGAGTCTACAGATTACCAACTAAAAATCACATGGAATCTCTAGATACTCTGCTATCAGAAAGTAATACTTAAGAACATATTATAACTAAACTAATATGCACATAACACTGCTAAGGTGTAATTAAGAAATTAAGTACAGTCAATAAACATGAATAATTACAGGGGTGAATCAGTGGCGCTAGATTGATACACTGCATCAAACATATACTGGAAAACAAATGGATATAATGTTTAATTTTAAATAAATGAGGAAAGAAATACTTAACATACATGTTTATCATGATAAATGTTCTTACATTTACAAATGATAAATGTTCTGTTCTTAGTGATAAATGTAAAGTGATCTTACCTGCCCGAAACGCTGCGCGTACTAGTGGCTTTACAAGATTGTAAATACTGTACTATTCAATGTATTCTCACAAACCCAATGTACTTTCTTGTATATATATATAAATAAATATATATAAATAAATGTTAGAATCAAATATATGGATTCATAACAACTTCATCCCGGGTAATGTCTGTGCAAGTGACATCCACTCTGTTGCCTGCTGTAAATATTTATATCCTCGTTAGGTATTTCCAAAAAATCTAATGCCTTTTGTTATAGCGGGCAATGAACTCATTGTGGAAGCTTCTGTCCAGTTATATACAAAACTATTCTCAATTCCTTGAGTTAGGATGTACAGCAAACTTTTTTTTTTTTTTTTTTGCCCCTTTTCTTACGTGTTGCCAATTGGAGGGACAGAGAGAGAGAAACGTACAGACAGATATGGGCACAGCCTGCTACCAAATCTAGATTATATAAATAGGAATATTATCAACCTAATTCATTAAATTGGATCATATAGTTGGTGGGATCAGCCAATAGTTTGTGAGATGAACTTAATGTTTATAACGGGCCGATGATCATACTATTTACTATTTTGATCATATATCAGGATTGTTTGATGGCGTCCAGTTACTTTCTTTTCAATTTATTTGGCTTTTTACAGCTGATTCCTAATTACACACAATTGCTAATGCAGCTGAACTGGACACAAATAATTGATCAGTGAGCATATTAAATCTAGGCGGCGTTATATGTCGCCCAAACTTAATTATGTGATGTGACTACATCATTTATCAATCCATCCATTTGCATGGCTTTCTCTCCTACTTTGTGAGGAGTTTCTATTATGTGTTAATTTTATTTTCACTTGTTATTGTATGTAATCCTTTTTAGATGTGTTTATGCATGTGAAGAGTTGAGATATTAAATGTGGATGAGAAAGAGAGAGAGAGAGAGAGAGATCGACCGACCGACCGACCTTGCGTTCAGAGCAAAGTTGGCTCAGCTTATATCTAGTATTAATTATAGGTATGTGATAGCTAATGCATTCGTTTGACTACAAAATTCGAGGTGTAAATTCAAATGATAGTTTTGTTTTCATCTAGGAGAGTTTAAATATTTAATGTGCTGAATTTATTAAGTTTCATAGCCTGAAGCTGTATATAAGACCAGTGTTCAGAGGACACGAGTTTACGGGCTATTCATGCCCGTGCCATCTCTTGGGTGGCTTAATCTTTATCAATCAATCAGGACACGAGTCCCATAGCAGATAGCCAGCGTAGGAGTGGCCCCTACTCTTCCCAGTGTCTAATGAGTGGTCAGACAGACTAGGTCCTTATTGACACCTCAGTCTTGGATACTCATGTGCATGCGAAATAGGCTTACAGGTTCCGGAAGATGAGAGGAAATGTCAGAACTGTGGAGAAATGCCCGACAGAACATTATCTAACACAGTGCAGAGTTACAAACCCATTAAGATTTCGACTTAGATTTAGCAGAGCAGAAGGTGTTATGAATATCATTTTAGTCTTTTGTTTTAATAACGTTAAATAACTTTAAATAACGTTATTAACGTTTTAATAACGGGGGCGGATATAGATGCACAATGTTCACTAGTGTGTCCCATTCTTCAATTGCGTTTTTAATCCACTTTAGTCGATGTGGACTTTGCATTTAATGCAGCTGCTTTTGTTGGTTGCACGGTGAGTTTGATGCTTTAGTTGCTGAAATTGAAATTGAAATAAGTTTATTGAGGTAAAATACACACAAAGGGATGAGGTAGCTCAAGCTATTCTCACCCCGTTCAGTACATCGTGTTAATACATACATAGATACACTTCACAAACAATAAACGTATTACCAAACATTCTGAGAGATAAACATCTACATTTCCTTAGTTGCTGAAGCCCTGCACATCTGGTGAAAATAGGGATGCCCCTTTTAGGGCAAATATCAGGAGATGTAGGAGGCTGACATACCTTAATTAGGATAGATTACGGAAATAAACTTTCTATCACGGATAATATAGGAAACAACTCGCCGTATAACCTCACACGAAATTATGGACGTCTTCAACCAGAAATTCCGAGAAGCAGCCAAGAATTAAATTTAGTGTGTAAAGGGAGGACATTGAAGAGCATAAACAAATGGTTTAACCAAGCATGTAAGGAAGTAATTAAAACACACAAACATTAGGTTTTATTTATTTATATTATAAATATACAAGACAGTACAATGGGTTGTGAATGTGCATATGTTAGTGATTAAGTAATATATTCTTGCAAAGCCGCTATAACGTTTTGCGTTTTGGGAAGCCTAAAGCAAATTATAGCGAGCGAAAGGGATAGTAGAGCTAGAGACGAGTGTCTCAGAATGAGAAGGGAATTGGAAAGGTAGTTTCAACACGAGAAAATCAGTAAGAGCCATGAGGAGGATTCGAACCCCCCTCACTTGGTACTCCCCAAGCTAGCGCACCAGACCACTACCCTTTAGTTTTAGTAGGTCATTGCAAATAAAGCAAAAACCCAACATTCTGCAGATTCCTGGGGCCAGATTCACAAAGCAGTTACGCAAGCACTTACGAACCTGTCCATCTTTTATCAATCTTTGGCGGCTTTGTTTACAACTATTAGAGGGTTAATGAGCTCCGAAGCACCAGGAAGCTGTTTATAACAATAACAACAGTTGATTGGGAAGTTTTCATACTTGTAAACTGTTTAATAAATGTAACCAAAGCCGTCAAAGATTGAGGAAAGATGTACATGTTCGTAAGTACTAGCGTAACTGCTTCGTGAATCTGGCCCCAGGAGGCTTTCCAAGTGGAGCGCGGGGAATTATCTCAACTGAGATTTACATAAATTTACATAAAACATAAAAAGATTTACATAAAAAGGCCACAATCACTAGTGACCTCGACTGGGACAGCTAGAAGCCAGCGGCTTGTCAAAAATCACCCCATTTTTTCTGATGATTTTATCGAGCGGAATTTTGAACTAGTAATATTTTGTCATTTACGGCTTCGGCGGGTAGGCAGTTCCATGGGTTTATAACCCTATGCATGAAAAAGCATCTATTTTCTGTCCTACATTGTGGTTTGTTGAGCTTGAAACTATTTCCCCTTGTATGTGCTACATCTGACCTTTGAAAAAAGTATTCTGAACCAATATCCTCAAAACTTCAGTAGTTTAAGTTTCGAATGAAACTTAAAGGTACTTGGAGCTAGAAACAGCTAAGACAGAGGGAGCAAATAGGAACCACCATGAATACCAACAAATGGAGCGGAAGCTTTAAGATAGACATGTATTATAATATATAACAAGTCATTGGGAAAAGGAGAACTATCAGAAAGTTAGAAGATAGCTAGTGCAGTGCTAATATTCGAAAATGGAAACACTGAAAGCTCTAATGTACACGTACAAGTTTTTTACTTGTATATCATATATAAGACCATACGAGGCTCGTAGAAACATCTTTGAGGGACTATATAACAACACCAACATGGGTGCAAGAAATGTAAATCTTGCCTCACAAGACAGATAGCGCTCGACCGAAATCAAATACGAAAAGACATGCGTGGGCAGGGTGTACAAAAAGTAGAAATAAGCAGGAGTGACATAGCAAGATTTTACGGGTTATTCATGCCCATGCCACCGCTTGAGTGGCTTAATCTCTCAATTAATCAGTCAATCAATAGGAAGATGTTCCAGGAATGAGGGAATACTTGTAACAGGAGTTACAACGTAGAAACATCTTAGCGACAGACTGTTGCCAGCCGCGACCTTGGACCTATCCTGTTCCTAATTATTATGAATGTTTGCTGACGATTTTTACGGGCTCACCATAGCCCGTGCTACATGGACACTTCGTCCTGAGTAGCTAGATCTTTATCAACAACAACAGCTGACGATGCAGAAAATACGATGATACATAATATTGAAAAATGATCCAACAAATGGCTACTAGAGTTTAATTCAAACAAGTGTACAGTAATGAAGCTAGATGCTGGAAACAGGAGGTTGGGGCACAAAGCAAGATAACCGGGAATCGGACAATAAAAAAGAATCAGTTGTTAATATTATATGGAGCATATCACCAGATTTCCACGTTAGACAAATATTATGAGCTGCATTATTGCATTTGCAAGCTAGAGTGGCCTTGGCAATATGAATAGAGAGTCGCTCAGGAACTTGAGTGCACATTTCACACCAAATTTGACATTTGCGGAACCAGCTTGGCGTTCATATCTCTTAAACAAAAACAACTTAGCCGGAGAAAGTTCAGAGGTACCCTATGCCAGCAGACTAGTCCCAGGCTAGGCTGTATATGAGTTAGGAGGAAAGACTTTTTGTATTATTATTTTCTACCACAGACGTTGCCACACATTTACACTGCTAACAAGCATATATACATTTTCTTCTGTCTTCTTTTCTTCTGGACAGGGTGAGAGATTTGTCAAACATGCAGTTCAGGGATTTATTGAACAATCAACCACAGAAGGTGATTGTAGTGCTTTTAAAATGCTAGGCTAAGCTACATACGTAAACACATAGATACACAGAACCAATCTCACGTCACTGGAAGAGAGTAGAGAATCATGACATGATCATCACATTAGAAGTTATCAGGACAATAGTAATTAAGAGCAGATCAAACCAGACCATTTAGCATGGTTAGCATATATATATATATATATATATATATATATATATATATATATATATATATATATATATATATATATATATATATATATATATATATATATATATACACTCAAACAAAAGGTACGCAAGTAGAAGCAGTGTACCCCCAATGAGCCAAGTATGGAGACATTAATGTTTGTCTCAGATCAGTGAAAAGATTAGAATAGTATAAACAGCCTCCGTACACTGTTTCAAAGCAGGTAGAGCAGAGGCCAATAAACTTGTAAACATTCAGTCAACCGAGGACTAACAGGCCAGACCAAGAGCTGGAGCTCATCCCACCGCAAGTACAACTAGGTGAGCACATCACATTACAAACACCAGACATGTCGATTACATTAAATGTACATCTCCAATTACCTCCAGAATTTATTTCTTTACCAACCTCAATTATTTTAGTATTATATGTATTATAATACATATATACATATAGACAAGCATAATGTCATTAATATTAGTCCTTAGCTATTAATTAGAATATAATTTCCACTGATTATAAAGTCTTTGAGAAGAGGTTTAGTGAGGATCCGTTGAGGTAGCAACTGTGGCTACATAACCAGCCTCCCCCCAGGCCTATAAGGCCTAAGGCTGCCTGCTCCTCCACAACTGCACATTAAACCAACAAACAAATGAAACACACGGCAAGAATCAGCTGTTTGAGTTACCACCTAGAAAATAAAATCCGTTCTACAGTAGCGATAGTACAGGCTGGTGTAGGAGTATGAGGGGTAGATGCTAGAGCAAATAGCGTGTTGTAGAGTGTGTGTAGAGTACAGAAGAGTGTATATATGTAGAGTGAAGGTTGGAATTAATGAAGGTGTATAGTGGCAGCATCGATAGCCGGACTAGCGCGAGCCTGGCAGTGTTTACCGAACCTCAGTAGCGGCCGGACGTCGCGCCGGAGACCAAGTCCAAACCCCCTTTTTTGCTCCTTCACGGTTATCCGCCCCTTTCTTCTCCGCTAGCCAGGTCAGTTATCACCCTCTCGAGGCCACTCATCATGTCACCCATTAGGAAAGGGGGAGCTGTCATATTAGCGACCAGGGGGGGGGAAGGAAGAGGGGTAGTGCCAAATAGTGGCACTGTTGTTCTTCACGTCGTGAATGGATGTCTGCAGCTGGGCACTCGTTTTCTGAGGGCCGTGATGGCCCTGGTGACAGGAGTGGCGTGGACAGGCCTGATTGACGGGTGCCAGGCAGCTGTACAGTCAGAGGAAGCGGTCTTAGCTATGGTCCAGCTGGTTTCCCCTTTGGCACTATGGCTGGGGGTGAGTTAGTGTGTGGGGCTCAGGTGTGTGTTGTTGTTCAGGGGTCTGGTCAGGTGTGTGTGTGTGTTGTTCAGGGGTCTGGTCAGGTGTGTGTGTGTGTGTTGTTCAGGGGTCTGGTCAGGTGTGAGTGTGTTGTTCAGGGGTCTGGTCAGGTGTGTGTGTGTTGTTCAGGGATCTGGTCAGGTGTGTGCGTTGTTCAGTGGTTTGCTCAGGTGTGTGTGTGTGTTGTTCAGGGGTCTGGTCAGGTTTGTGTGTGTGTTGTTCAGGGGTCTGGTCAGGTGTGTGTGTGTGTGTTGTTCAGGGGTCTGGTCAGGTTTGTGTGTGTTGTTCAGGGGTCTGGTCAGGTGTGTGTGTGTTGTTCAGGGGCGTGGTCAGGTGTGTGAGCGTGTTATCCAGGTGTCTGTTCAGGTATGTGAGGGAGTTGTCCACGTGTACAATATTACTCCATTTTTTTCGACCATTCCCGTAGGAAATGTCACAACAATTTATCCAGACAGCGGATGTTGTCTCCCTCTGTGTCCACGTAATGGACACAGCTCACCGCGGCTATCTTAAGAGATTAAAGAATATATATTGCCTCGACAACTGGCACTTGCTAGAACATAACCGGGGGCCTGACGGCTGAGTGAACAGCGCTCGGGGTTCGTAGTGCTAAGCAGTTCGATCCCCGGCGGAGGCTGAAACAAATGGGCAGAGTTTCTTTCACCCCTGATGCTGCTGTTCAGAGTCTGTTCAGCTAGCAGTAAATAGGTACCTGGGAGTTAGACAGCTGTTGCTTCCTGGGGGTGTGTAACAAAAAAGGAGGCCTGGTCGAGGACCGGGCCGCGGAGACGCTAAGCCCCGAAATCATCTCAAGATAACCTCAAGATAACGGGTGATCGTTCCAGTTATCATAATGTTAGTTAAATTTAATGTGGTTTATTTTGTACTGGTGGCAAAGGGTTGTAAGGTTTATGTGACAGGTTTAAGAACTTAAGAATTCAGAAAACTCCGGAATGCCTTTTGGCCTATACGTGGAAGCTCATATTTACATATTCAAAATAATTTATATATGTCTAACCTACGCTTGAAACAATCTAGTGATACCACGTTGATTATATTACCCGGTAATATATGCTATTAAGCAGGCGATGAGTCACAATAACGTGGCTAAAGTTGACCAGACCACACACTAGAAGGTGAAGGGACGACGACGTTTCGGTCCGTCCTGGACCATTCTCAAGTCGATTGCTATTAAATGCTATTGAATCATATGCTATTAAATCGACAGCCCTGCATCAAAGTATAGAAACCACATCCGTTTCGGTTTCAAGCGTGGGTTGGACATGTTTATGAGTGGGATTGGGTGGTTATAGATAGGAGCTGCCTCGTATGGGCCAATAGGAGCTGCCTCGTATGGGCCAATAGGAGCTGCCTCGTATGGGCCAATAGGAGCTGCCTCGTATGGGCCAATAGGAGCTGCCTCGTATGGGCCAATAGGAGCTGCCTCGTATGGGCCAATAGGAGCTGCCTCGTATGGGCCAATAGGAGCTGCCTCGTATGGGCCAATAGGAGCTGCCTCGTATGGGCCAATAGGAGCTGCCTCGTATGGGCCAATAGGAGCTGCCTCGTATGGACCAATAGGAGCTGCCTCGTATGGACCAATAGGAGCTGCCTCGTATGGGCCACTAGGCTTTCTACAGTTATCTTGTTCTTATGTACTATTGTCGTCGTTTCTTCACTTTCTGATGTGTGTTTTGGCTGTATCTTTCAGCCACGTTATTGTGACTTGTCGTCTGCAATAGTCCAGTCCCTAAACCAGTATTTACCCAGGTCTTTCCTAAATCTACACATATCCAAGTTATATCCACTATTTAGTGTTGTATTTCGTGTTTTTCGGATAGTCTGATGTATCAGTAATAATTATTTAATAATTTCCAAATGTAACAATGAATAAAAATACTCTTTACTTTGAAAGAAGTGTCGCAGAAAGAGTTAGCCAACCAAACAGCTTTAATTTGTTTATAAATTTTGTCTTGAGGGGCGAGTATATGCATCCCGTTCTCGCACTTTCGTATAGTCAATATTGACTTATTAAATACGTGCATATGTGACATACTAAACATACTAGTTTACCTTGAAAAGCTTCATAGAAAACACCGACCTTACCTAACCTTCTTAGTATGTTAAGATAAACATCTTATTGCTTCGTAATTACAATTATTACTTAACCTATTATAGGTATAGGTTAAGTAATAATTGTAATTACGAAGCAATTGTCGTCTTTTATTATAGGTATAGGTTAAGTAATAATTGTAATTACGAAGCAATAAGATGCTTATCTTAACATACTAAGAAAGTTAGGTGAGGTCGGTGTTTTCTATGAAGCTTTTCAAGGTAAACTAGTATGTTTAGTATGTCTCACATGCACGTATTTAATAAGTCAATATTGACTGTAAGAAAGTGCGAGAACGGATTGGTACATTGGGCAGCACCACACATCCTGAACAACTGTTGTTGGGTCTGTATGATGCAATGCGAGTTCATTGAGAACGCGGAAGATTCTCACAAGAATGTCCCTTGAACTTAACTCTGATGCGACCAACACTGCCTTTGAATAGCGACGCAACAATTACTAGGATACCTTACCTTGAGATTTCGGAGCTTAGCGTCCCTGCGGTCCGGTCCTCAACCAGGCTTCCTCGTTACTGGACTGGTCAACCAGGCTGTTGGGTGTACAAGGGGCCTGACCAGGGGCCAGATTCACGAAAGCACTTACGCAAACACTTACGAACCTGTACATCTTTTCTCAATCTCTGGCGGCTTTGTTTACAATTATTAAACAGTTAATGAGCTCCGAAGCACCAGGAGGCTGTTTATAATAATAACAACAGTTGAATGGCAAGTTTTCATGCTTGTAAACTGTTTAATAAATGTAACCAAAGCCGTCAAAGATTGCTGAAAGATGTACACGTTCGAAAGTACATGCGTAAGTGCTTCGTGAATCTGGCCCCAGGTTCGCAAGTGCTTGCGTCACTGCTTCGTGAATCTG
Organism: Procambarus clarkii; assembly: GCF_040958095.1. Taxonomy (NCBI): domain Eukaryota; kingdom Metazoa; phylum Arthropoda; class Malacostraca; order Decapoda; family Cambaridae; genus Procambarus; species Procambarus clarkii. The sequence continues at coordinate 12,847,942 of NC_091210.1, read as the reverse complement.
GCCCCAGGTTCGCTGTTGTTCAACACTGGCCATGCAGATTTATATTTTGCAGTTGGCTTCGTTCTCTACTCACATTCGGGAATCCTGGGTTCGATTCCCGGGCGGGACAGACATGGTTGGTCACGTGTTCCTTCACCTAATGCCACTGTTCACCTAGCAGTAATTAGATACCAGGTGCGCTAAAACAGGAGCGAGAAACGTGGGGAAAGGAGGAAACTCTACTTCCATTTAAAACTTTGACCCAAATATCACAGTAACAAGGTTATTGTGAATAACCGAACTCACTCAAGGGCTCACCATAGCCCGTGCTACATGAACATTTCGTTCTGATTAGCTAAATCTAAAACAACAACAATAGTGATCACAAGGAAATCAGATTTAGCATAGAATGGATTAGATTTGTTAGAGAGGATTAGGTTAAGGTGCCAGATTTTCCAAAAAGCTGATTTTAATTGACTAAGATATTTCTTGTGGAATAGATTGGATAGACAATCGATAGATAGGGAGCCGGTCGGCCGAGCGGACAGCACAGAGAAACAATGGGCAGAGTTTCTTTCACCCTATGCCCCTGTTACCTAGCAGTAAAATAGGCACCTGGGTGTTAGTCAGCTGTCACGGGCGCCTCCTGGGGGTGGAGGCCTGGTCGAGGACCGGGCCGCGGGGACACTAAATTCCCGAAATCATCTCAAGATAACCTTCCATGTCAAGAAGACATGGGTATGGGGGACAGGCCGGTCTTGGAGCGAGGCGAACTTGGGTTTGAGTAACATTAAATTGCAGTGATTTTAAGTTATCTTCCGGAGTTTATATCCCGCCCAATTTTTGTATCGTCGGCAAATTGGCAACTGTTGCATAAACCCAAATCTAAATCATTTATATATAATATAAATAACAGAGGTCCCAGGATGCCTTGAGGCACTCCACTTACAACAGCTTCCCGTTGTGACGTAACTCCAGTTACACTCACTCTTTGTTTCCTTGTGTATAACCTTACCCCTAAACCAACTTATGTAAACAACGCTTCTCTGCTCCTCCTTGGCAGAAACTAAAAGGCAACATTGTAGGGAAGCCACTCGAATGTTTACGTAGTAAGTTTATTTTTAAGACAGCAGCACCCCAGTTCCGTGGGCCTCTGATTTGAATCGAGCCCCCCCCCCCCATATAAATAGGCCTTTTGCAGTCGACTTGTTTCTTACGTTGTTGTTATAAATTCGGCTACTCAGAACAAGTTGCAAGTAGCACGGGCTATGGTGAGCCCCTAGTGGACTTACCTGGCACAGGAGCGGGGCAAGTAGCACGGGCTATGGTGAGCCCGTAGTGGACTTACCTGGCACAGGAGCGGGGCAAGTAGCACGGGCTATGGTGAGCCCGTAGTGGACTTACCTGGCACAGGAGCGGGGCAAGTAGCACGGGCTATGGTGAGCCCGTAGTGGACTTACCTGGCACAGGAGCGGGGCAAGTAGCACGGGCTATGGTGAGCCCGTAGTGGACTTACCTGGCACAGGAGCGGGACAAGTAGCACGGGCTATGGTGAGCCCGTAGTGGACTTACCTGGCACAGGAGCGGGGCAAGTAGCACGGGCTATGGTGAGCCCGTAGTGGACTTACCTGGCACAGGAGCGATGCAAGTAGCACGGGCTATGGTGAGCCCCTAGTGGACTTACCTGGCACAGGAGCGGGGCAAGTAGCACGGGCTATGGTGAGCCCGTAGTGGACTTACCTGGCACAGGAGCGGTGCCTAGGTGTTGTTTCTTACGTTCTTGAGCTAATTTATACTATGTTGGATCTTTCATCCTAAACCCTTTATCTATGATGACAATCTCCAACAAGTTTCACAATACCCAACACGCTTTGATACCGCTTAATATTCACCAGGCTATCGCTTTTAACATTTGAAAACTCACCGGGATTTTCCACTTAATTTGGCATGGCGTTATTCATCCCATGCTTCGGATAATGTTTGTTTTTTGAAGAAAATCAATACATAAATTGACTATTTAATTTCACCTTTCACCGAAACCTTCACGATTTCGTACAGGAAGTTTGGAATTGATTCGTATCCTATTAATTTTCCCGAAGTGCCGCTGAGAATTGACGGATTGTGAGGTAATATGCCCTCATATCTGGCCAAGATGTACACTATATGGAGCCCATAATTGGGATTCTTGTCCCTGGCTGGGATATGAATCCAGTCTGCTTCTCTACGCTTTCTTACGGGCTATTCATGCCCGTGCCACCTCTTGGGTAGCTTAATCTTTATCAATCATCAATCTACGTGTAATCCCTACTGGCTGAGACAGAAAAGCGAAGAGTGGACATGTGCGGACTGCATAGGCTGACTTTGGTGTAAAGATCCACGCAGCCAGTGGGATAAACCACGGGAGACATCTCCCGTCACGCAGGGTACATTCGCACCTCCACAGATCTAGTATCTTGCTCTTGATACTGGTAATGGCTCAAAAGGGCCACCACTTACGGGCTATTCATGCCCGTGCCACCTTTTGGGTGGCTTAATCTTCATCAATCAATCAGCTTTTCTGTCTCAGCCAGTAGGGATTACACGGAGGTGGACATGTGCGGACTGCCTAGGCTGACTTTGGTGTAAAGATTCACGCAGCCAGTGGGATAGACCCCAACCCAAAGCCCATATCACGCCCTCTGTAACACGCTCTAGCTATATGTACCATCTCTTGTCCTCCCTCACTGCTAACATGATCTAACATGCAGGCGAGGAGTCACAATAATGTGGCTAAAGTATGTTGACCAGACCACACACTAGAATGTGAAGGGACGACGACGTTTCGGTCCGTCCTGGACCATTCTCACAATCGACTTGAGAATGGTCCAGGACGGATCGAAACGTCATCGTCCCTTCACATTCTAGTGTGTGGTCTGGTCAATATGAGCAAACATCGTCCTTGAACGTAGCCGTTTATCTTTTAATTCAGCAACCAGGAGTCACGTGCACACCTACAGTTGATATTAGCACAGCTCGAGATAAGGGCTCCAGCCAGACGTGGCTAGTATCCGACCGGAAATGATGATAGGTTGGTTGATCATGCTATCATGCGTGATTATCATACTCAAAGAGAAGGGGCTAAGCTAGCAAAACTACTCTCTCAACATGTGTTTTCATTAAGTTGTTGAATTAGGGTCAAGGCGTTCCCGTGTGGGGCGTAAAGTGAAAAGTCTTGGGACAACCACGCCCTGAAGGTACACCTCTGGCAGGGCAGGAGACAGAGGCCCACCACGCCCTGAAGGTAGACCTCTGGCAGGGTAGGAGACAGGGGCCCACCACGCCCTGAAGGTACACCTCTGGCAGGGCAGGAGCCCGGGGCCCAACACGCCCTGAAGGTAGACCTCTGGCAGGGCAGGAGCCAGGGGCCCACCACGCCCTGAAGGTACACCTCTGGCAGGGCAGGAGACAGAGGCCCACCACGCCCTGAAGGTAGACCTCTGGCAGGGTAGGAGACAGGGGCCCACCACGCCCTGAAGGTACACCTCTGGCAGGGCAGGAGCCCGGGGCCCAACACGCCCTGAAGGTAGACCTCTGGCAGGGTAGGAGACAGGGGCCCACCACGCCCTGAAGGTACACCTCTGGCAGGGCAGGAGCCCGGGGCCCACCACGCCCTGAAGGTAGACCTCTGGCAGGGTAGGAGACAGGGGCCCACCACGCCCTGAAGGTACACCTCTGGCAGGGCAGGAGCCCGGGGCCCAACACGCCCTGAAGGTACACCTCTGGCAGTGCAGGAGCCAGGGGCCCACCACGCCCTGAAGGTACACCTCTGGCAGTGCAGGAGCCAGGGGCCCACCACGCCCTGAAGGTACACCTCTGGCAGTGCAGGAGCCAGGGGCCCACCACGCCTTGAACGCACACCAGGAACCCACACCTTCCCGGCGCCTCTCGAAGGATCCGGCGCCATACACCAACCCTGGTAGAAGATCCAATCGGAAAACTGAAAAATCGATCAAGCTTGGCGTGACCGCAGGAGAGGGATAAGTGCGCCAGGTGAAGCATCAATCCGGGCCGTTAAAGAGGAATGCCTGACGGCAGCATCCGCAGTTACAGCCCCGCTCCTGTGCCAGGTAAGTCCACTACGGGCTCACCATAGCCCGTGCTACTTGGAACTTTTTGTTCCCAGTAGCTGAATCTATAACAACAACAACGGCAGCATCCACACGGGAGACGTCTCCCGTCACGCAGGGTGCAGTCGCACCTTTACAGATCTCCAGTATCAGCTATTGATACTGGTAATGGCTCAAAAGGACCACCACTTACGGGCTATTCATGCCCGTGCCACCTTTTGGCTGGCTTATTCTGCATCAATCAATCAATCGGCAGCATCCAGACCTAATGGTAACAGACGCGACCGTTTTAGGCTGAGTCTGATGTCTCCTGATCAACTTTGTGTGTGTGTGTGTGTGTGTGAAGATGTTTGGTCAGGCATGTCTGAGCAGGCAACTTTGCCTAAGCATTTGTATAACTAGAGATATAACCAAACTGACCCACTAGGGGATATTAACAAAATTGAAATAAAAACTACACCTATATAGCCTACTGTACACTATAACATCAAAGCTAGTCACGACAATATACAGTACTTTATAGCATTGTAGTATATCAAGCTGTATTTCTGTAGTGCGTTATATAGCTAGTGTCTCGCGTTAGCGTACATGCTGACCCCTGTTCAGCATAAGAACAAGGTAACTGCAGAAGGCCCACCGGCCCACACAAGGCAGCTCCCGATTATATCCACCCAATCTGACTCATATACATCCAACCTACGCATGAAATAATCAAGCAGCAGAATACCTTCAAGCAGCAGCACCTTCAGCAGCAGAATAGGCTGTTGTGGTAGCCTATTCTTAATTGTAGCTCAGTCGATTAAGGCGGTGTCTGGGATGCTCCCGGACGCAGGTTCGAATTCTCGTCACGGCCCTTGTGGATTTGTTCAGGCTGTTGTGTTTCCTGTCATGTCTGTCAAGGGGTTGGCAACACACCGCTTGTTGCCAAGCCTTGCTTCTGCTGCTGTCATTGACGGACAGATGGGTGTCGGGTAGCCATTTTGTGAGTCGCCAGACGGGGGGGGGGGGGGGGGGGGAGGGGGGATATTGGCTCCTCACCGACCTCTTATCTCCCATGTCACTATATATATTCGGGCCTCGGTGATGGGCTCTCCCTAAGTGATTGAAGCAAGTAGTTCGTAGCGCTCTTCCTGGCATCTGTGGTAGGTGTAGTACCACTTAGTACTGTGTAGTTCTACCTCACAGGCACTTCCAAAGGATGCGAGTCAGCATAGTCACAGTGTAGTCAGCAATAGTAGTCCACTAATTGCTCCAGTCAGCAATAGTAGCCTACTACAAAATGGGCACAATATCCAAAACTAACGTTGAATTGACGTTACTCTTTGCTATTATGTCCATTGAATAATAGTTCCAGTCACCATGAGCAGCCATCAATAGAGAGCGCCTTCAGATGTGGCACACGATCAGCTCAGAACGAACATACTCTGGTGAACAGACCACACACTAGAAGGTGAAGGGACGACGACGTTTCGGTCCGTCCTGGACCATTCTCAAGTCGATTGTGACTTGAGAATGGTCCAGGGCGGACCGAAACGTCGTCGTCCCTTCACCTTCTAGTGTCTGATCAACATACTTTAGCCACGTTATTGTGACTCCTCGCCTGCATACGCGGGTGACGTCACTGGTCATATATTGTATAACTATATTATTGTCGTGTATTGATGTACAGTGCTGGATCCAAGTGAACTTAGTGCGTCTGTGATTCGATCTTTTGCTCATCAATGATTGTAGCATTGTTTATCCTAATTTGTTGCACTAGAACTTCTGTAAGTCTGAAGGCAGAGTCGTTTCATTAGCAGAATGAAGATATAAATGATTGTTTTATTAAAATACACACACTCTGCCTCAGTGCTTTTGGAACTATATTCATCCCGTGCTGGTCTAATACATTTTTGAACACATCACTTTTACAAACTATATCAAATAGATGTTTCTTGTGGTTGTAGTGGAAATTTGCTGGTTAAGAAAATTTGAATGGTCCCCAACGATCGAGTGATCGTCTCACTAGTGAATGGTTATGTATGGTGAATGGTACGCACCTAGTTGTGCTTGCGGGGATTGAGCTCCGGCTCTTTGGTCCCGCCTCTCAACTGTCAATCAACTGGTGTTCAGGTTCCTGAGCCTACTGTGCTCTATAAAATCTGCATTTGAAATTGTGTATAGAGTCAGCCTCCACCACATCACTGCTTAATGCATTCCATTTGTTAACTACTGACACTGAAACAATTCTTTCTAATGTGTCTGTGGCTCATTTGGGTACTCGGTTCCAACCTGTGTCCCCTTGCTCGTGTTCCACCCGTGCTAAAGAGTTTGTCGTTGTCCATCCTGTTAATTCCCCTGAGAATTTTGTAGATGGTTATCATGTCTCCCCTTACTCTTCTGTTTTCCAGGGATGTAAGGTTCAGCTCCCTTAGCCTCTCCTCGAAGCTCATGCCTCTCAATTTCGGGACCAGTCTGGTGGCATACCTCTGAATCTTCTCTAACTTTGTCTTGTGTTTAACTTGGTATGGAGTGTACCTAGTTACCTGTTACACAGGTAACAGTGTTTATCTGTGTACGCCAGGGGGGGGGGGGGTGAGCCCTGCTAATGCAGGTTCGAATCCTCGGTCATTGAGTTCTTAAGTGACACACACACGAATGTCAATAAAGGAAGCTCTTTATTTTAAATTCACGTGTGTCGTGAGGACTTGATTCCTGTTTGAGTAAATGTTGAATAATTAATGACTCAATGGTGTTATTGCCTCATCAGTGTCCTGAGTGTTAATATGTCATTGGACGTATTGCAACACAATTGGTGTGAAGTGAGTTTTGTGTTGGGTTCCTCGCCGTCAGAGATCGTCAACAAGTTTCTGCAGGAAGTGGAAAACTTGCCGAGTTATGGATAGGCTTTCGGGCCTGCGGGGCGCTCAAAGCAACAGCCTCGCTGATAACAAGTTATCACAAGCCTGTCCAGGCCGGGCTTGGGGTGTAGAGGAACTTTAGGAACATACTCCAGGTACTGAAACAGGTTTTGATGTTACCCGTTGCACGTATTGGATAACATTGCACTACTAGAGACAGAGTGGTGCGGTTCAGTCTCCGTGGTGTAGTGGTAAGACACTCGCCTGGCGTTCCGCGAGCGCTTTGTCATGGGTTCGTATCCTGGCCGGGGAGGATTTACTGGGCGCAAATCCCTGTTAACTGTAGCCTCTGTTTAACTCAACAGTAAAATGTGTACTTGGATGAAAAAACGATTCTTCGCGGCGGGGATCGTATTCCAGGGACCTGCCCGAAACGCTACACGTACTAGTGGCTCTACAAGAATGTAACAACTCTTGTATATACCTCAAAAAAAAACAAATAGAATTATATAACACTACACACAGAAATCACAATAGCGTGATGCATCAAATGAACAAATCCACAAGGGCCGTGACGAGGATTATATAGAATTATATAGTTTTAAACGGATTCCTTGCATGTTTCCACGCTTGAGAAATTGAGAATTTGTTTGCTTGGAACGCGCAAAGTTTAGTCTTTCAGGCTTTTTTTGCCTTTAGAAAATTAGTTTTGTTTAGACCTCATTAACAAACTTTCCGTTGCGTCTGAGACAAATGTAATGCTGACTGTGCGTTGTTTCTTGGTACTAGGAGTTACTAGAGTTTATTACAGAAAAAAGTAACAAGAGGTATGTCACAGCACCCTGTCTAACTAAAATTTCCCAACGTCAAGAAATTGTCGTACTAAATTGCCCTTATCCTAACTTACAAGAGGACCCAGAAACAGAAAACGGGACAATGTCAATTTCGCGAAAGCTACTATTTTTCTAGCACGACACTTTTTTGGCCTAAGGTAGAGAGTATACGTCAAAATGCGACGTTCTGTTAGGAGGACGGATTGGTTCATGGCACGATTCGTTCCCGGACCAGGATTCACTAACCTGTCCACTGGCGAGATGGTGCCTCGATCATGGTGACTTAGTCAACTCTACTAATATTTCGCGTTTTTTTTTTTACATTTATCGTAACCAGCGTTACAAATTACATTTAAGCAGTTCGTAACGCTCTTCCTGGCTTCTGTGGTAGGTGTGGTACCACTTAGTACTGTGTAGTCTACCTCACAGTCACTTGTTAAGGATGAGAGTCAGCATAGTCACTGTCCACTTAGTACTGTGTAGTCTACCTCACAGTCACTTGTTAAGGATGAGAGTCAGCATAGTCACTGTCCACTTAGTACTGTGTAGTCTACCTCACAGTCACTTGTTAAGGATGAGAGTCAGCATAGTCACTGTGAAGTCCACTACAAATGGGCACAATATCCCTAAGTATTATAGTCTTGTGGGTTGGTTGGTGTCGTCGTCGTGGTCCTTCTCCACGGACAACCCAACCCACAACTCGGTAGAGTGCTTATACTAGGAGATCACCCTTGGCGCTTCTGGCTCTTGGAGAGGGGCTCAACGTCACACGTTTAGGGGATGCGGCTCCAACGCTTAGCCTCGTTGTCACGTGCACACACCCACTCGAGCCGCTGTGACTCCCCACTCTCTCCTTAGGTGATATGATCTCCTCAATCCCCCTTTGACTTATTAGTATTACCTTTTACCCTGTCCACAGCAGTGGTTCTTAGTTCTTTCTCTCTCTCTCTCTCCTTCTGTACTATTTCATGGGGAAGCCTCACTAGGACAAGGTCAAATACCAGCAAATTGGAATGCATTTACTGGACAAAGCACATACCGTGTTCCTCCCTCTCCACTCTCTTATTTCAGGCCTTCTGCCTTATTAAAACAGGTCTAACTTATCAATAAACATTGCTACTGTCGCTGGGCACACGACCAACTACAAGCAATCACTATGAACTGGCGTATATCGTGCTTACCACAGATTGTCTGGTCGAGGGCGCTTCCACGGCCCACAATAATGTCTCTGGGCGGCTCTTCTTGTCGACCAAGACTTGAGACCACAACGTTCCCAGCTCGATTCTACGATTCTACAGCTGGCACGTCTACACACTTCTCTTCTCTTCGAGATATACCACTAGGGGTTCCCTTCTGACGGGAGCTCGAACGGAGCGCAGCTTTCCCCTGCGATGTCTGGCACTCAAGTGAGGTCAAAACCCCTCCAGAAGCGAGCCTCACGCCTCCAGCAAAATGTCCACATCTCCTAGCCAGTCATTTATCTGTTTTCTTCTTCACTGCCCATAATCTCAAAATTGTTATATATATCCAAGTAACTATTTTACATATGTGTTACCACCTCAATATTTGCTAGACCTTCTAATCAGGTCAGGCTTGATGAATAACTCTCAAAGGAGGGAGACTCGTTTCTCCTGCAGGCTGAGATCATAACACTAAGTAACATTTATTCAACGTTACCGGGCAGATTTACTAGTGACAACCAGTGGCTCTCAAATTCTTTAGTCATATTACCCTTCTTCATATAGTGTACATATAAATGGCCTCTTACACTCTGCATTTAATAAAAATTTATAGCAACAATTTTTTTCTAGTTATTCCGCTCCCTTCTGGATATAACCCGCACACTGCCTCAAACTTATGCTCCTACATACTGGAAAAAAGGCGCCCCAGTTTGGGAACCTGTGTGTAACTACACAGTTTAGAGTTCTAAAGCACTGAGGGCGTCCGTAGCAAACCTTAGATTTCAGGATAACATCTTATCCTGAAATCTTATTCGGCGGAACTACTAAACTTTAATAACATACCAACTAAACAGCCATGATCAAAGTAAGAGGGATTTATGAATTATTATGTCGGCAGCTTGGCTCTGGGTATGTTTTTTTTTTATTATTATTATTTTCTACCACAGACGTGGCCACATATTTACAGTGCTAACTAGCATATATACATTTTCTTCTGTCCTCCATGGACAGGGTGAGAGATTTGTCAAGCATACAGTTCAGAGATTTATTGAACAACCACAGAAGGTGATCGTAGTGCTTTTAAAATGTTAGGCTAAGCTGCATACGTAAATACATAGATTTATGAATGCATTAATGTATGGTGGTTGATAATCGTATCAAACGATATATGGGCTCATCATACTCTGGCTAAACCTTTCCAGTATTGTAATATATTACGATTAACATATCGTTCACAATCGACTTGAGAATGGTCCAGGACGGACTGAAACGTCGTCGTCCCTTCACTTTCTAGTGTGTGGTCTGGTCAACATATCGTTCATTGGATTACTGGAACAATAGTAACCTACAGATGGTAAACATTATTTTTAAATATTGTATTCTTAAATGGGCGTTAAGAGTGTGAGTGCGTTGGGCTCTCTCTCACACTGGAAACGTTAGCGGTGGGTGTTACCAGTGGGATGATCAATCAGGTTGTTAGTACATCTTCTAGCCTTGAGAATGCATCAAATGTTGATTATCTTGCGTGAACGTCTTCCACCCGGAGCAAGTTTTAGTAATAGATCACTTCAACAATTTCTCCCACGGAAGTGTTGTTGTTAAAACCTTCATTGTTTTAATGAGATCCCAGCTCTCTGTAATTCAAATTCATGCATGTTGAGACAATAAAATACATCTCAAAGGGATAGAGTAGCTTAGGCTATTTCTACCCCCCCCCCCCAAATCTGTAATCTCGATGCTCTGTCAAAATTTCCATGACGAGGCTGCCTGATAGCCAGGAAGATCGTAATTCAGAAACTGGATTATTTTAGATTTGCTAGAAATTTCACGAAGGTCCCAACTATTCCCGGATGAGGTTCGATAGTCATTTGGGATGGTGTAGGACTCGGAGGACCGCCTTCCCCCTTTTTTTCCCCAGAGTGTGCAGTGAAGGGGTTAAATCGTTATCTGGTCGTGGGGGAGGCGCCGACATTCCTGTCTGGAACTCTCACGTCTCTCGGGTCAGCACATGTTCCACTATATAATATTATGACCTTGACCGGGTTTTGTTGAAGGTGCTGTCCCGCATTTTACCGTCGGCTGCAGTTTACTGGCTTATATTAACATGCTCAGACACTTAAGCATTTACGCAGCTACCCAAGGCTATAAAAAAAGGGTTACAGCATCAAAAGCTAGCTATGTGATACACGGCTACCCTACGGCCTAGACTATATGAAGGGTTGTATAGTGTGTCAAGAGATGTGATACTAGGGTCCCTAGTCATTTATACACCTATCTTAGACTATACGAAGCGTTATATAGTGTGTCAAGAACTTCATACGTGACACACAGCTACCCTAGAATATATGAAGAGCTACATTGTATGAAAATCAAACGTTGAATCACATGAGATATTCGTGTTTGGTGTTCTGGTAGCAAGTTGTAATGTAGTTCTGTTAGTGCAGAGTTCAGCCAATTGTTGAACTTGACATAGTTTATGTACAAGTATTATTTCTATATAGTCTACAAGCTGCTGCAGTGCATTCTGTTGAGTGTACTGAACCATCGGTGTAGACACAGTGCTTGTGAGAGCTTTGGTGTTTTAATAGAGGTATTTGTTTCAGGCGCGACTGCTTTTGGATGAGCAAGACTGTCATTACCCTTGATGATAGGCGTTCAGTATCATGGCATAGCATAGTTAATTATAGGTGCAAGGCATGATAATCAACACGGATGTAATAAACACGTAGTCTAGCATATATAATACTGTACTAATATTCTTACCGGTAAGTGACTTAAGTGGTTTTAAGTGTTTTAACCTATGATGTAAGTCGTTTACAATGTCACTGTTGATACCTAATCCAAGGTATTTGGGCTGTCCACATGTTTGTGTGTTCGTTGTTGACTGTAAACGCCTGAGGGACCTGTCGTTGCTTTGTGGGGATGAAGAACTCTGAGTTTTGTTATAGAGATAATAGTACCACATTCAGTGCTGTTAGCGGCAAGAGAATCAGGCAGAGCTTGCAATCGAGTTTTTGAATTTGCAACAGTACATAATTTGACACATGTCATCAGCATAATAGATGACAGCTTCACCAGCTAGTGTGGGATTGTCAATTAATTTGTGCATCAAGAGATTGAACACAATCGACTTGAGAATGACCCAGGACGGACCGAAACGTCGTCGTCCCTTCACCTTCTAGTGTGTGGTCTGGTCAACAGAGTGAACAGTGTTGGACTAAGCACAAGTTGGGTACTGAGGTGCACCCAACTTTAAGAGCGCAGAATTATTACTTAAAAATGACTGAGGCGGTTCTATTACTCAAGTACCCCCTGAGTCATGGTAACTCCAAACGAGGCTAGTTGTGCTGTGGAGAGAGTTATGTTTGTTGTATCGAAAACAGTTTGGAAATCAATAAATACCGCGTTAGAGCTTGGTCTCTGCCTAATGAAATATTCAGCAAAGGAATTTTGAAGGTTGCTCCCAAGAAAACCATACAGATTATGCGTAACAGTTTGGGTTCTAATTTGAAGTATTAACCGACATATATTACAGGAATAAATACAGGCCCATGGAATAAATGGTAAAATATTTTAATGGATAAAACAATGGTTGAAGGAGAGAAAACAAAGGGTCGT